>NW_027555958.1:234859503-235352003 GCF_003287225.1 Phascolarctos cinereus
TGCTGGATCAAAGAGTATGCACAATTTTACAGCACTTTGAGCATAGTTCCAAATTGCTCTCCAGAATGGTTGGATCAGTTCACAACTCAATCAACAATGCATTAGTGTTCCAATTTCCCAATATCTTCTCCAACAGGGAGTTTATCTTTTGATAATTATTTTATGCTAGGAAGACCATCATGCATCCAGGCACAAGAAAAGAGACAAGCGATTCCAAATTTGTAAGAGGTCTATGGAAGTCTAGGCATTATATTCTCATCACTAACAGAGAGGGATCATATATTTTCCTGAGAATGAGGAGAGAGACATAATGTTTTAACTTGGTAGGGGAAAAGAATAGTCCTGAGTAAAGTTTTGGGGCTATCAGTGCTTTCCTGCTGGACACTTACTGAAGTGATTTGAGTTAGAAGCAAATTTTGGCACTTTGCCTCTTTTGTTCTTGGCATCCTAAGCTGGGAGTTTAGCAGATTTTCTCCTAAAAATTATCTCATTTGTGAGACTTACCCAATGCATCTGAGTTCTAATGCCCATAGAATGTTTGTTAACCACCAGGATTTGGAAACCATAGAACCTCCCCATCCCAGGTGGGGAGTCCAATGTTAAATGGGAGCTTAGGTTGATAAGAATTACAGGCTGATGGACAGGGGGTGGGGACACATTGATGGTCTGGCATGTCCAGGAGAGCTCACATATCAATTTGCTATTGAGATGTTCGATGAATGAGTGACTTTCACTTTACCTTGGGCTCCAAAACATGCTACTAGCAAATGAGAGACCCAGTTGGTTTGTCTGTTGATAAATTCCTGTATGGCCCTTCCACATTAATTACCATCTCCTGACCCTGTTATACTATGGGGAAGTGTCTTTGGAAGAAAAAAATATTTGTTTTTGAAACAAAGATCCCACCACTCAAATTCCAACTTGTAATGCTAGCAATGGTGCATGGAAAACTGGAAAAATGAGGAGGAGCTGGTTATAGAAAGTAAGAGAATTCTAAGCCCAGAACGTAGAACCTAGAAGTATGGGTAGAAGTTGCAGAGAGGCCAATTTAGACTTGCTGTCAGGAAAAACTTCTTAATAATGAGAGCTGTCCGAAGGTGCCTAGAGGTGATGAGTTTCCGTCCCTGAAGGTCTTTGAGCAGAGGCTGTATGATCACCTATAAGTCATAGTGCAGATACTCACCTCACCTCTCTCAGCCTCAGTTTCCTTATACATAAAATGGAGATGACAATAGCACTTAGCTCATAAGGTTGTCACGAGAAGCAAATGCCATAATACACCATTTAATAGCTAGTTAATTAGCACTGAAATCATTCTTAAAGGTTGACAAATCACTTTACATATGTTATTTATTTGATCCTCATAGCAAACCCCATGAGGTAGGTGGTATTATTATACCTATTTTATAGATGGGGAAACTGAGGCTGACAGATGTGAAATGACTTTCCCATTGTCATACACCTATTAAGTGTCTGAGGAAGGATTTAAATTCAGGTCTTTTTGATGCCAACTATTGATTTGACATAATATATTTGGCAGCTAGGTAGAGTCAATGGAGAGAGTATTGGATTTGGAATTAAGTCTTGAGTTTAGATCTTGCCTCAAACACTTAACAGATGTGTGACAATGAGCAACTCACTTCACCTCTGTAAGCTTCAGTTTGGCCATCTATAAAATGGGCATAATAGTAGCACCTACTTCACAGGGTTGTTACGAGGACCAAATTATATAACATGTAAAGAACTCACTATTATTACAGTGGGAATTTGTATGTGTGTGTGTGTGTGTGTGTGTGTGTGTGTGTGTGTGTGTTTGGATTGTATGAGATGGCTTCTGACTTCTAACTCTTCAATTCTGTGATTTAGTGATTCTGGCAAGTATAATTATGTTGAGAGTTTCCTGCTAGTGAAGATAGCACTTAATGGCAATTCAGAGTTAGTAATAGCAATAATGGTACTGCTGATGGTGAAAATGATGGTGACATGTTTGTGAAGGTAACTGTTGGCAATGACAATACAAGTACTAATGGTGGTGGTGATACTGAGGTGCACCTGTATCTACCTGAGGATCAAAGGAGCCTGACCTGGAAAGGATGTTAATACAGTACAAGAGAAAGAACATGGGCTTTGGAGTAAGAGGGCAGGGTTCAAATCCCAGCTCTACTTCTGCCAGTCTTTCAAACTCTCTGAGATTCCGTTTCTTCATCTGTAAAATGAGAGGTTTGGACTAAATGACGTCTAAGGTCCTTTCAATCTGTAAATCTCTATTCCTGTAATAAAATCCAAAGCTCTCATAGTATTTATGAAGAAATTGAGGCTTTCAGGGAGGCTAACTGACTTTTCTAAGGTCACAAAGGAATAGTAAGTCAGAAGGCCAGGATTTGAACCCAGGGCCTCTGACTCTAAATTGAGTGTTCTTTTCTCTCTAGTTTGTTTTTTGCCTGCAAACTGGCCTAAATGCATAGGCCCAACATTAGATAGGGAACAGATAAAAATATCAGGCATCAAAATTGCAAGCAAATAATCTTTAAGACAGGAATCATAAACCACTGGTGTCTAGTTTTCATTCTGTCACAGATCAGATGTGAGTAAGTCATTATCCTATGTGTTTTAATGGGAGAAGTTGCCTGCTTGGAAGAGTCCAAATCATCTTATAAAAAACTGTGTTGTCTATTGGTTAGGTGGAGGGGGGGGGGAGGGAAAACTCAAGTGTAAGAGAGAGTCTCACCTCAGGCCCTGGATGGTCTGAGTTGCTTTCATTTTCTTATAATTTTAGCATGTACAATAGACCAAGGAGCAAAATCTGTATGTTAAAGTGTACACAATGTTATCGTTAAAGCATATCTGCACTCTAATTTTCCTAACTAAGGGGAGCAATCCTCATTAAGATTGTCTAGGACACGAGGGCACAACACTTGGGGTGGGTTATAGGCAGAACTGTAATTAACAAGATGGTACCCAGGGTAAGCTTGGCAAAACCTTCCCAGCTCAAGCAGCACAAAACACACTCTCAAATTTAATAAAAATTCAGTTTCAAGGAAGAGACAGAAGGTGGAGGAATGGACGTGGTCGTGTAGAGAAGAAGGGGTTGAAGCGCGGCGGGGAGGAAGGGAAGGAAGGCATCTGGTAGCTTCCTATTTTAACTCATTATTCTTGCATCTAGGTGCTAAATTTACCTGTTTCTTGCTACTGTGGGAGTAAAAGTGCTGTCGTTGTCCTTTACCTTGTTACAAGGCCTTGGTAGTCACTGCTAGTTACATTTCAGAGAGCAGGGAACTTGAAAGGGCCTCTACGAGGAGTGTGTGGTAAATGTTTGATAACTGACTCACCAGAAAAAAAAAATGTATACACACATACTTTTAAATTTAATCTGCTTTATTAATATTTCTTCCATCACTTTCTTAAGTCTAGACAGTCAAAACAATAAACCAATCCCCGATTTATTGTAATTTCCAAGATGTAAATTATTCACAATGAAAATTCTACAAGTGACTTATCTGGCAAGTAGATCCCACTGGATCCAGCATATCCCAACCTCTGTCCCTTTGCCTGAACAGGACCCCTAGCTACAAAAATAGGGATTTAATTAAATTCAAAATATTTTGGTTAAATACCTACTATATGCTACGAGGTCTCAAAAAAGAATAAGACCTAATCTGTGGTCATGGAACTTATAGTGGGATTGGAAGCCAATCTCATAATTCGGAAAGACAAGATAAAGGTGTCTAAAATCTGGTCCTAATTCCCTCTTCCTAACCTCAACCCTAGAGGTACAAACATTGTGTGATCTGTTAGATCATAGTAGAGACCAAGATACTGTGAAAACGTGATGGAGGCAGTGTGGGATGTGACCCTTGAACCCGTGGAATGCATGTAATAGTCAATCTTTAATAACTTCTTGCTTTGCCTTGTTTCTTATATGTTACATACATGTGAGCTAATCAAGGACGGAGGAAACCAAAGTCTGAGAAACATCTATCTCTTGTCTTCCCCCTCCTGACTGTGACATGACAAGCTGGGCATATTTCAGCAGCTTAGTCAGGCATACTCAGCCTCTGTCAAAGCTGGGGGAGGGAGAAGAGGGTGTTTTACGAAACACTTGAAATGTATTATCGCGAGTCTGGGGACCTGGTTTTCAGTCCTATCTATGCTATTTACTACCTTTTGGCTTTGAGCAAGTCACCTCCTGTGACTCAGCTTCCTCATCTGTAAAAATGAAGTGATTGGACTAGCTGACCTGTGAGCATCTTACAGCTTTTTTTGACCCTATAGATTATGTGTGAACACGTAAAGTAGGAAATGCAAACTACATATGAGGAAACTGAGTTTTAAAAAGGCTAAGTATCTGGTCCAACATCACAAAGCTAGTAAACAATGGGTCTAGGACATAAACTGCAGTCTCCACTGATCTTTGTAAGCTGTCATTTCTAGGGTCATCCTCACGAAAGGTTGCCATATTCTAGGGTCTAGTCTTTAGCGAAAAAGTTTCAAAACCTCAGTGGTTTTCCAAGTGAGGGGGTGATCCCACCTGAGAAAGTGTCTCTCACTATTCAAACTCATATAAGACTGACAAAACACTAAACTATGAATGTATGGTGGGGTTATGGAGATAGAATTGACAGCAGTGGTGTATTGTTCATGACTTCTTTGAAAGGTCAGTACCATACTCTAAACAGAGTAAATTTACAATTCACGTCTTGTAAATTAAGTCTAGACACTGAAAAGAATAAACCAATCCCTGATTAGTAGTAATTTTCAAGATGTAAATTGCTCTTAGTACCATATTCTAGTATGCACACAAGTACACACACACACACACACACACACACACACACACACACACGCATGCACACACCTCTCCTGTCCACAATGCCAAACAATGATATTCCTACTTTCCAATTCTCCTTTTTCTCAACTCCATACAAACCATTACCTTTTGACACCCATTTGTCACAATGTGTTAGTTTCCAAGGCGACAAGGTTTAGTTTACTTGATGTATAGCAAGGGAGGTGCCTCACATTGCTGACTGACACATAGAGAGGTACCCAGATTGCACATTTCTGATAGGCAATTAGTTCCCAGTCAGAGGGTGACTCTCTCATGGCTACCGGGAGTACAGTCATACTCACTTAAATACTCAAATGGATATGTGATCTAATCTGTGTAGATGTTCCTTCCAACCACTGAGATCTCAACCCATCCATGTCTGCCCATCCTGTGAAACTTTGGTGCGTGTTCTCCCATTAGTTCAATACAGGGGCCCACCGGACAGGCTGAAGGCCTTCCTCAATTCCTTTTGACATCATAGGGATGCCTGTGCAGTTCCACTGTCTGTTCATCAATTATCCCTTGCTCTCAGCACCATGGACAGCTCCTCTTTTTAGGACATCTATTTCTTTGATGACATCTTTACTCTATTTCTTCCTAATTTCTTGTTTGTAATGTGTTGCAGCCTGCTCACAGAGTCAGTCAGAGAGCACTAGAAATGAGAAATAGCCCACCTAATCGATACAGAGCTTCAACCTTATTCAATTAGATTCAATCCATTTCAATAAACATTCATTAAGCACTTGCTGTGTGTGAAGCAGTGGGCTACCCAATGGGGATATGAAGATGAAAAATGGCCCATTTCTGCCATCAGGGAACTTACAGTCCAAGGATGTGACACAAGTGTGTATGCAGATGTTAAGTGTCTGCAAGTATGACCCAAGATGGAATATGATTATGGCACAGGCAAGATGCAAAGTGCTCTAGGAAATTTGAGGAAAGAGTATTCATTCTTTCACTTATGCCTATAAAAATAAAGGTCCAATTTTTCAGTTAGATGACTGCATTTTCAGCCTAAAAGGGGAGGGGGAAATCCTTTAAAGAGAAAAGACAGAAGGGTTGATTATGAAAGGAAATAACACCGCAGGCTGCCTTAGAAGTATCATAGCTCTGGAGTTGGAAAGGACTTTACAGGTCATCTGATCCAACCCCCTCATTTTATAAATGAGGAAACTGAGGCACACAGAAGCTAACAGACTTGCCTGAGGTCACACAGATGGTAAATAATAAAGCTGGACTTCAAACACAGTACCTGTGCCTCTAAATGCAGTACTTCTTCCATGGTACTAGCCCTGTCCCTCCAGAATAGCCTTGCATAGGTGCTGTAAGTTCTCCTTACTCATTTCAGAGAAGGAATAAAATAAGATTCATAGGATTCAAAGCAGGAAGATACCTTAGAAGTCATCTAGTCCAACCTCTTTATTTTGAGGAAATTGAAAGCCATAGACACAAAGTGACTTGCTCAGAGTGACAAACAAGTTGGTAGACTTGGTTTAATAATAATAACTCATGTTAATTTACACACATTATCTCATCTCAGTTTTATAACAAGGTATCATTAACTCAATTATACAAATGAGGAAACCAAGGCCTAAACAGATCAAATGACTTCTTCATAGTGAAATCATTAAGATTGGTTCTGTGTCATTTATCTGTTGATCCTATTTACGGTTAATTGATTTTGTCCTGTAACTGCTTAAGTTATGGTTCTCTGTCTCTGAATTTAGTTCCAAATTCAGCTGGCCTATAATGGCTTAAATGTAAAAATCCACCTCTCCTGCTAATCACTCTTCTATTCTTGCCTCAAGGAATTCAGCTAACTTTGGGGGATAAGGGAGTCAGGCCTAATATCTTTATGCTACCAAGCCATCCTTCAAGGATGTCTGGTTTGTTGTCCAAAAAGTTTGGGGCACTATCTTGCAGCTAGACTCACACAATGAGCACTTTTTAGTCATGGGGGTAAGGAGGGAATTGTTGCCAGCACCTGGTTACCAAACTTCCAACAAATCATGTTGTTCCCTGTACCTTAGTTATGTAACCAATCATGTTGTCCTTAATCCCATGATGTCATCTGTCCTGTTCCAATTTTTGCTCTGTTATTCCAAAAACCTATGAAAGGGGAGCTATCCTTTCACTCAGTCTTTAGCCAGAGACAGATCCATTGACCCTTTTTTTGGCGGGAAGCATGCCCATGTTAATCAAAATGTTATCTTGCTTAGAGAAATATGCCTCAGTTTACCTTTTTGTTAAATTTCACTCACAATAATAGGCATATAGCTAATAAAGTACTAGAGGCAGAATTTGAACCAGGTCTGACTCCAAGCCCAACTCAGTATCCACTGCATAATAAGCTGCTTCTTACCTTTGGATGAGGAGCCTTTTATCCACTGGTTAGACCCAGGGACCTCCTTCCCTGTCACTGATTTCTCTTCCTAATTTGTAAAGGACCTATAGGGAGAAGTAGATTTGGAGTGTAGGGCAGAAAAGAAGAAAGAAAAATAGCTTCATGATTAGACAGGTAACATGACACTAACCTGTTAGGATTGCTGCTTACAAAAGGTAATGACACAGATGAACATAAGCTATTGGCTTGTGATGTTGTCATACCTGACAAGGTGAGTGTGTTATTTGTTGACATTATGTCCTGAATTGGTATGGGATATAATTGATTTCCCAGTAGTCATGGGTCAGTCCAAGAAGGTAAAATAGGGAACTTTGGTAGTCATTCCCTTACTCCTCTACCTACACCCTGTCTGATTTCATTCTCTTTGCCTCCCTTTCCCTGTCCATCAAAGAGAATGGCTTAATGAATGACAGACAATGTCACCACAGTACTGGAGAGATCATAACCTCATTTGAATTTGGATAAGTTATTTCAAGAGCCAAAGGTATTGTAAGATTTTAGAAACAGAAGGAAATTTAGGGATTGCCCAGTCCAACCCCCCTATTTTACACAAAAATAAAACTGAGGCACAGAAAAGGAAAGAACTTGCACAAGGTTGCCCAGGTAATAAGAGGCAGAGCTAAGATTTGAACCCAAAAGGAATACGTATTTCATTTCTTGTATTTCTCACTCATGAGGCTGGACTCCTTCTCTTCCTTCAAGGATCAGTTCAGCTTCCTCCATGAAGCCTTTCCTTGACCCACTCCTTCCAACCAGCTGGAAGTGATCTCTTCTCCTGATTTTTTGTAAAATACTTAGTCTGTATCTCTTCTTTGTCTTTATCATATTCTACTTGGTATAATAGTTACTTATGTACCTTATACTCCCAGATTATAGATTATAGGCTCGTTACAGTCAGGGACTGTGTCAAGAATGCAGGAGAAAGGGACAGATATAGACAGAAAGAGAAACAGAGACAGACAGGCAGGGACCTTTAACATAGTCCCTAGTTAACTGGTCCATAGGTTTTCTTACTCTCTTTGTGTGGCCCATTCCTTTATAGCAAACATTGACTCAGAATGCAATAAAAACCAGCTGAGGACAAAATTTGTTGTAAAAGTACATACAGCAAGTAAAGAAGGTTTAAGAGAGCAAGAGCTGGAAATTCTAGAGAATAATTAATTCTAGTTCACCAATAACAAGACAGGGAAGGAGGAAGAAGTGGAGAAAGGATAAATTCACCAAGTCCTCCTATTTAGCAGCTGCAGTTAGGGTATCTACAAAATTCTGTCTAGGCAGATCAGTCTTTTAGTGAGTCATTGAGCTAGACAATGATCCAAGTGCTTATAATTATATCCATTTTGGATTAGCAGCATCCTTAACTTGCCGTTGGCTGACCACTAGTTCTGCTACACATCATCTCCCTACCTTGCAGGCTTCCACTTGCCATGATCCTTCAGTCTCTCCCTCTGGCTGGGAAAAACTACACTTCCCATTAATCCCCTTGCAGATAAGGAGATACATTCATATCTCCAGTGCCTTACACATAGTTGATGATTGATAACAGCTGGTTTTATACAGTCCTTTAATGTTTGCAAAGAACTTCACAGGAAATAAAGCAGTGATCCTGGAATCAGAGGACCTGGGTTCAAATTCTACCTCTGCCATTCATCTGTGTGACCTTGGATAATTCACAACCCTTCTTTGGCCTCAATTTCTTCATTTGTTAAAAGAGTTAGTCTAGATCAGGAGTTCTTAACTTAAGGTCCATGGATCCACGAATTTCAGGGACCCAGGAACATGGTGGAAAAAATACATCTTTATTTTCAATAATTTCTACCTGAATTTAGTGTTTCCTTCAATTATTTAAAAACATTACTCTGAGAAGGGGTATGTAGACGTCACCAGCCTGCCAAAGGGGTTCATGACATATTCACAAAGGTTAAGAACCCAAGGACTAAATGGCTTTTCAGATCCTTGTCAACTTATCCATATCTATGATCTTAGGATCCATTTTCCACAACAATCCTCTGACATCAGTGCTGCAGGCATTGTTACCGCCATTTTACAGAAGAGGAAATGGAAGCTCAGGGAGTTTAAAGAACTTACCTATAGATCCATAGCCAGTCATTCTCAGAATAAAATCATTTCTCTCCCTGCTCCAAACCCTGTGCTCTTTTCACTATGCCACATCACCAATAAGGAAACATTTGCTTAATTGAATTGAGTCTTGTCAATCTTCTCCTTGCCTCCTCTAATGACTATTATTGCCTGCATCAGTCAGGTGTTTAGAGAGTCTTAGGAAAGGGGCTTTCCATGGCCTCTCTCAGTTACTAAAGTCAGTCACTGGTGAGGTAGAACCTACTGTTTGTTCTTTCTCAGGGGTGGACCCAAACACACTGTTCCATTGCCTGGCTTTGGTGGGGGCAGTTTGGGATTGTTGGGGTCATGGGTTGCTTCATGAGGTTGATGCCAGGAAGGATTGATGAGACTTGAGAAAAATTCATCATGTGTCCCACAATTGTGTGAGTGAAACAGTCCTTCACTTGGGAAGCTCAAACCCTCCATTCCCTGCCTAGCTATTGCTAGGAAACCCTGATCCATAAGGTGCTGCTGAATCATCCTAACTAAGTGTCTGGTCTCCTCAACCCAGGCTTCCTGGCAAGTCCTAGGAGAGGTTAATTAAATGGAAGGGTCAGTACTTCATTTGCAACTGGTTAAGACAGAGCAGGAAGTGTTACAAACACCCGGAGTAGTTCTCCCATCCTCCCTCTTCCTGTCTCTCTATCCAAGCAAAAGCATTGAATCTCAAGAGTTGGAAGGAGACTCAGAGGCCATTACATCCAACCCAAACCTCAGAGTCAATCCTCCCTCCCCTTCCCCAACCCCTACCCCCACCTTGACTCCTGCAGATGACTTATTAAACCTAATCTGGAGGTCCTGAGAAGTTAAGCTGATAGCTTGCATCAGAGACACACTTGATGATAAAATGTGCCCAGGAATCATGCATGCCGCTTCCAGGCAAGGTTGTTCATAGGTCCTTCAGGGAATTAACTGGGAGTGGGGAGGAGGTACTGTTCATCTCCAGGAGCCCTGTAGCCCATGGTGAGTGGGGGAGAGAGGAAGCTTAGCTCCATTGCTTAGAATCCCTTTGTTTCCTTCAAAACTATGCTTGAGCTATAGGAACCTTCCCCACCTAACCCTACCCTTCAGCTGTTAGTTCCCTCCAACCAAAAGATTCACCTTGTATTTATGTGCATGTTCTTCCCACCCCCTTCCCACCCCAAATGCATATTAATTGGAATTGTTTCACCTTTTTCTTTGTATCCCCAGGACTTAGTACAGCACCTGGCTTATAGTAGGTGCTTAATAAATACTTGCTGACTGAACCTCTACTTTCCTTCTACTTACCAGTTCCTTTAGCATGGAAGGGGATGTTACAGTCTCTGTCAGGGTCAGGGTCAATTCCCAGAGAACCAGTTTCATTCAAAATAGATGTATAGAGCATATATCACGGGCACAGCACTGTGCTGAGCGTGCAGGAAATTGTCGCAGACAGTCAATTCAATTTATTAAGTATTTATTAAGTGCTCACACTGTGCAAAGGCACTGTGATAAGCACTGGGGCTTGGGGTTATGAAGGGTTTTTTTTGGGGGGAAAGTTAAATCTATGATTTTGTTTGTGTAGACAACTCTCGGAAAGGAAATATCCTTTGTCAATGCTGATTGCCACCTGGACTGAAACTTATAGAAGAGTTGCTGGGATACTGAAATGTTAAGTGACTTACCTAAGGTCATACAGCCAGCATCAACCCATCAAATAGCATCTATTAAGTGCCTAGTATTTGCTAGCAGTAGTAATACAATGACAAAAGTGCAACAGCCCCTGTCCTCAAGGACCTTCGATTCTATTAGGGAGATATATACATATACATATAAATATACACATATACAAATATGCTTGTGTGGTTATAGATAATGTGTATATGTGTGTATATATATATATACACATGTGTGTGTGTATTATATATGTATGTGTATTGTATATGTGTATGTATATATATATATACATATATAATAAGAGAGAGAGAGAGAGAGAGAGAGAGAGAGAGAGAGAGAGAGAGAGAGAGGAGTAAGGGCAGGGTAAGTCACTAGCAACTTCAGAGATCAAGATATATATAGAAAGTGAATCTGAGGTGATTGTTGAAGGAGACTAGAGATTCTGAGAGGCAGAAGTAAGGAGGGAGTGTGGGAAGAACTGTGAAAAGATCAATTTGACTGACTAAAGTGTGGGAACAACAGTAATATCTGATAATGCTGGAAAGGTAAACTGGGGCCATGTTGTGAAGGGCTTTAAATGCCAGTGTTTATATTTGATACTAAAGTCAATAGGGAGCTACAGTAGTTTATTGAGAAAGGGAGTGACATAGTCTAACCTACACAGTAGGAAAATAAGCTTGACAGCTCTGTAGACAATGAATTGGAGTTGAAAGAGGTTTGAGTCTAGGAGGCCATTGTAGTAGTCCAGGCATGATATGATAAGGGCTTGGATTAAGGTTGTGGCTGTGTGGGTGGAGAAAAGGAAATAGAGATTTTGTAGAGGTAGAAGCAAGATTTGTTAACTGATTCAATATGTGGAATTAGTGATTGTGAATGGTTAAGGAAAGCAGTAAAGGTGTAAACCTGGATGACTGGAAGGATGGTCCTTCAATAGAAATAAAGATGTTCAGAAAAGAGGTGGATTTAGGGGGAAAGAGAATGAGTTCTATTTCAGATATATTGAGTTTAAGATATCTGCAAAGTATCCAATTAGAAACACCCAATATGCCTTACACACTGTGGGACTTCACCTCAGGAAAGAGAATGTATATGTAGAAGATAGAACTTGAATGTGGGTATTCCTGACTCCCAGGCTGGTTCTCTGTCTACCATACTAGCCTCTCAACAAAAACAAAAATAAGAAAATAAAAAGACAAAACAAAATAAAACAAAACAAAAAATAAAAATCATCAAATAGGTCCTACAATCAAGGGCTTAACTTTTCCTGAGAGTATGAAACATGCGACAGAGATAAATACATACAAAGCATATACTCACAAAATCCCAGAATTTCAGAGCTGAAAGTTGAGCATCTAGCCCAACCCATACTCTCAACAGAATCCCCACTGAACTCATTATTATCCAGGCTGTGCTCAAAGTACTCCAATAAGGGGAACCCACAGCTCTCATTAGCAAGTTTTTCTGACAGCCTGCCTCAATTTACCTCTTTTCAACTTCTACTCATTGCTCCCATTCTACCCTCTGGGGCCAATCCAAATATTGTTCAGTCATTTAGTTGTGTCCAACTCCGAGTGACTCCATAGACAAGTTCATGGGGTTTACTTGGCAAAGATATTGGAGTGGTTTGCCATTTTCTTCTCCAGTATGTCCCAATTTTATAGATGAGGAACTGAGGGAAATAGGGGTTAAGTGACTTGCCCAGAGTCACAAAGCTAGTGTCTGAGGGTAGATTTGAACTCAGATCTTCCTTACTCCAAGCTCGATGCTCTATCCAGTGTGCCAGCTAACTGCCCCATCCTTTTCCATAATACTGCCCTTCAAATACTTGCTGCTTCTTTTCTCCAGGTTAAACATTCATTTTATCTTCACCTGTGTGTTACCCGTTTCTCATATATGATATGGACTTGAGGTCATTCCAGTTGCCCTCTTAGACATGAGCTAAATTTTCAATGTTCTTCCCGACCAGGGGAGAATATAATAGGCCTATTGTCTCACTATTCCCGGAAGCTTTGCTTCCCTGAATTCAACCTAAGAGCAGCTGTGGTACAGTGCTGGGTCTGGAGTCCAAAAGCCCTGAGTGCAAATCCAGTCTCAGATATTTACTAGCTATGTCACCCCAGACAAGTCACTTTTTCTCTCTTGGCCTAAGTTTCCCCATCAGTGAAATGGCGATAGTAATACTCCCTAACACACAGGGTTGTTGTGGAGATTGAATGAGATAATATGTATGAAGCACATAGTAGGCTCTTAATAAATGTTTGTTCCCTTCCTTCCATTAGCTTTTGCTTTTGCTATTTTGGGTTGTTGACTCATACTGAATATATAGCCAACTAAAATGGCCATATCTTTTTTTAGATAAATGGCTCTCTAACCATGCCTCCTTAGTCTTGTATTTGTGAAGCCATTTTTGAAACCCAATTATAAAACTTTACACATCTTCCCATTAACTTTATTTTATTAGATCCAGCCCTTAGTTTTAGCCTGTCAGGCTCTTTTGGGATCCTTGTCATTAGCCAGGGCATTAGCTATCCCTCCTAACTGTAGCACTTGCTGTTTTGGTAAGGAGACTACCTATGCTCTTATCCAAGTCATTGATAAAAATGTTAAACAGTACAGGACAGAGCATAGTTGCCCAAGGTACTTCACTAAAGAACTCTTTCTAAGCTGGTATTAAACCAGGAATGCTTGCTCTTCGGTTCCTGTCATGCAACCAATTCTAAATCCATTTACCTTCTAGCCCACCTGGCTCCATCTTTATATAAAGCTAGATAAAGTAATTTCAGTAAGGAGAGAACACTAACAATTAGGGGGGATCAAGAATAATCCCTCTCCCTAGCAGTTTACGTATTAACTGGTGAAAGAATAATAATATTCCCAAAGTTAAATAATAATCCTGGGTTATGAGATACTCTATTGAATACAAACAATAGGACAAAGAATGCTGTAAGATCATAGATACAGTGCATACCTCAGAAGACAGTGCCTTCATTTTACAAATGGACAAAGTGGTGCCCAAGAAAGCTTAGTTTAAGGGACTTGGCTAAGGTCACACAGGGAATTAGAACCCAGCATCTCTGACTCCAGAATCAGTGCCTTTTTCCTCACATGCTAGTCCCTCCTCCCCCACCTTTTTTTTTTATAAAGGGCCTGATCAAAATGAGATGGAGGTGAGAAGCTGGGGAAAAATTGTAATTGTGTGCTATTTTCCAGATGAAATTATGTTTCTTGGTGACAGATAGTTGGAAGCTATATATATACATACATACATATATATATATATATATATATATATATATATATATATATATATATATATATATATATATACACACACACACACATACACACACACACACACACACACACACACACACACACACACACACATATATATATATATATATATATATAAAATCTCCTCCCAACCACAACAAGTACATGTGATATAGACAAGTACATGGGTAGCCCAGGGGTAGCCCCCAACTTTAAAAGATGGGTTGTATTCCATAAGTCTGCTTGCCAACCAGTTGTTTTGAACTCAGAACATATTTTCCCATAGAAACAAGGTTACAAATAATGGTTAGGTTCCCAGGCTGCTTGACTCATAATGTGGTTTACCCACACAGCAGGCTAATCCCCTGGGAGCCATGAGACTTCCTGAGCTATTCTACACCTTATGTTCCCACAGACTTTCAGGGCCTTAAGTGAGGTTGGGGAGTAAAGGATGATAGGAAACTGTTTAGGTGGCTAAAGAGCTCTTAAAACAGTGTCAGAAAAAAAAAAAACAGTGTCAGGTGTGGCTGAAAGAGGACATAGTGGTAACAGCTTCACACAACACACATATACATTCTCTCTCTCACACTCAACTCTCTCTCTGTCTCTCATTCTCTCCCCTCCTTCTTTCTCTGTCTCTCTCCCTGTCTGTCTGTCTCTTTCTATCTCTTTGTCCCTCTGTCTCTATCTCTGTGTGTGTGTCTCTCTCTGTCTCTCTTTCTCTCCTTGTTATAAGTCAGGCATTTATAATCCAAGGACAACCTGCATATAATCAAACAACTCAGATATCTTGAATCTGAATATCAATGAATAAATATGGAAACTCTATAAAGGAGAGCTCTAATACAGCTGTGTCACATAGTCAGATGAACTAGGTTTGAATTATGGCTCTGCTTCTTATGGTATGACCTTGAGCAAGTTCATTTACTTCTCTGGACCTCGGTTTCCTTCTTGGTAAAATGAAAGGGTTGGACCCTGAGATTCCTTCCAGCCTAAATCCTATGAAAATGCCCCCAACAAGAGGGGATGCACCTCCCCAACCTATGCTCAGGGGCCTTTGACATTCAACTTCAATGCAATTTGTTTGTTTCTCTCGAGTTGAAAATGCCAAGAAATGTCACCCGCCTTCCCTGGCCTCCCGCTCCCCCTCGACACATGACTTTGATGAGCCAGCAGGCCAGTACCACTAATGAGCAACCCAACTCTCCCAAGAATTAGCATTATGGAAGGGAAATTCAGGCCAAGAGGGAGGCGTAAGGGGTTAGTAGTTTGAACAAGCAAAGCTTTAGCAAAAGGGAAGGGCAATGGAGGAAGGAAGACTGCTTTCAGCCCCTGCAGATTCTGTTCTTCTTACTTATGACTCTAAGATCTCTTCTTATCCACTGTCAGAGTAATATGCTGGAGGAAAAATGACCCAGAAAAGTCACAGAGGGGCTTAGGTCTACTACTATTTGTCAGTTATTTAAGCATCTTTTATGTGCCAGCTTCCGTGAGGTAGCTAGTGGTATAGTGGATAGAGTGCTTGATTTAGAATCAGGAAGACCTGAATTCAAATCTAGCCTCAGATGCATACCAGCTAGGTGAACTTGAGCAAGACAATTCACCTCTGTTTGCCTCAGTTTCCTCAACTGTAAAGTGAGGATAATAGTAGCACTACCTCACGAGGTTAATATGAGAATTAAATAAGATTAATATTTTTTAAGAAATGCTTATCAAAGTGCCTGGCACATAGTAGGTACTATATAAATGCTTATTTCTTTCCCTTTCCATTCTCTATGTGCCAGGCACTGTGTAAAGCACTGCATATACAAAGAAAGGCAAAAGACAGTTCCTGCTCTCAAGGACCTCAGAGTCTAAATAACTTATATTTCTGTGTAAATTTTTCCTTTTATTCACGAGAACCCTGATGTAGTAGTTAGTGCAAGTTTTATTATCCCTGGGACTTCCACGTCACACAAGCAACAAGATGGAAAACTAGACATTTTCTCTGATCCCCACTACTCACATCTCTCCAAAACAGAAATTATGTACCAAGGATAAAGCAACTTCAGCTGTCTCCATGGTCTAGGATATTAAAAATCTAAAAGAAGAAGGAAAAAACAACACATGATCTAACACTTACCCTTAGCTCACTCAACACGCCTCTCCCACCTCCCATGCTACTGGCAGTAAAACTGCACTAGCTAACCCAAGGACCCAACGCCCCGGCTTGCAACAAAAGCCACTCATACGCCCGAGTCTCCCCTCCCTCTTTCCAGTGCCATAGAGACCTGGGCTCTAAACTGCAGAAGTTTGCTGGAGTCAGTACAGCCAGTTATCACTACAGCAGACAATCTCGTAACCAGCGCTGAAAACCCCTAAACTTTTAGCACCAGATATCGGGGGGAACAAAAAAACAAACAAACAAACAAAAAAATACATTGAGGCAGTATACTCTGTGTGTGGAGGGGCTGTGCAACACTATACTAAGCCTAGGACTTAGCATCAAAATGAAGCCAGTTCTATCTACCCAAAAGTCCTTTGGGGCAGAGACTTAGCCAGGTCAATTGTAAATTGTCTAGCATGAAGCAGAGATGCCTTGTGGTCCAGTCCCTAAGAAAATTACCATTACAGAGAAGAGAGTCAGAAAATGAATGATAGGGGAAAATAAAGTAGGGAAAGAAAGAATGAAATTACTAAAGATTACAGAAAGAAAAAAATTCAAATATTTTAACTATAAGCAGAGAAATAAACAGGAAAAATATTAAGAAAAGAAGGAAATATGGCCTCTATATCTCTACACCTAGCAAACGAGTTCAAGTATCTCTGAATAAATTCTATAAAACAAAGAAAATGATCCAACACTTAACAAAACAGAGGGCCCTATGGAATATAAGGAACACATGGAACCACAACACACTGTTCCCAAGTAGTTCAAAAGATAAATGAAAATTATGAAAGCAGAATGTATGGTCAGAACAGCAAAAATAATGGATAGAACAAAAACACTGGACCCTGAAAAGGCAAGAAACAAAAGAGAGAGCAATAGATTGTGAATGTAAATATATAGAAGTAGAGGACAATCTAGAAGAAGAGAAGCAATGAAAGCTGTCTCCATGGTCTAGAAAAGAAAGGAAAATGTGATCCCTATGCACACAGTTTAAATATAGTGATCTTAAAGACAGGACATTCAGAAACAGCCTAAGGATCATACATCTCCCAGAAGAACATATAGGGCAAAAACAAAAAAAATAAACAAACAAAAAATACTTTAACATCACAATGCAGGAAATAATGGAAGAAAACTACCCAGAACTTCTGAATATAGAAAATGAAACATCAGTTGAAAGAATTCATAAATCACTGCCAAAAAAGAAAAAAAGAAGACTTCAAACTCCAAGACACATTCTGGTTAAATATAACAATTCAATTCAGAAACAAGAAGTTCTCTAAACAATCAGGAGAAAGACCTTCATATACAAAGGAAAGGAAATTTGAATAACATAAGACTAGTCTGTACCTACCAGAAAATGCAGGAGGGAATGGAATAATGTGTTTGAAGAGCTCAGGATGCAGCTTAGGGTAACCTACCTTACAAATCTGAGCTTGCCCATAAATGAAAACAGATGAACGCTCAAATTAATTATCTCCATTTTACATAAGAGGAAACTGAAGAAGGCAGCACATTAAAGTCAAAGGAAGGCTGGATATGGAGTCAACATATCTGAATCCTAGCTCTGTGACTTAATTCCTCTGTGGCCTTGGGCCAATCATTTAACTTCTCTGAGTCTTGGTTTCTTCTTGTGTAGGAATGGGGCAGGGGGAAGATTGGATTAAATTATTTCTAATGTCCCTTTCATCCAATTCCAGAAGCCATGAGCCAATAGAGGCAAAAGACTAAAAGTGACATCACTAGGGATTTGATCTTAAGTCTGCCGACTCAAGGAATAGCACTCTACACCACACTAACATACTATTAGTGCTCCACTTAAGCTATACCTTGAGTTAAATAGAGTTGTGGGGCAGTCCAGTATATGCAACTCAAATTGTTTGGAAGTTTCTCCTTACTGTCCTATTTTTTCTATAGTTATTTCATGTTAATCTTTCCTGAACAGCCTTCAGTTTCTGTTATAGAACTCCCAGCACAAACAAAGGGATGATTAGAGGTTAGTTCTCAATAATAAATAAATGAGTGACTCTCACTTCGTTATCACAGCCCCACCTCAATGTCTCTGCTGTAGAACAGGAGGCCATCCATCTATAGGCAGTTCTCTGGTTCATTTAATGAACTGACAGGATGTCAAACTCTGGAGACTTTTGATGGTATCTTCCTATGAAAGGTATAGGTCCTTCATTGTATGCCCACTGAAAAGCTCATTGAAGGAACTGAGAGACATCTACTGAACATTGCCAAAGCCAATATCAACATTGAATGGAGGTGATCTAATTGCCTCAGATTATGTAGAGGTGTCATTTGAGCTCATTTATAAAATGGAGTCTTTACCACAGAACCGGCCTTTTAACCTTGACTTTTTTTTTTTTGCTTTTTTTGGAGATCAGGCCAGATAGCTGCTAAATTAAAATCAGGACTAAGACCTTGGAGAAAGAGCATATGGGATTTCCTTGTGCTCTTATCCACATGGAGATTTGGCATCCTGAAAAAAGGATTTCTGGACCCCTAAATTCATGAACTCTGCCTTAAAAAGGCAGTATCATAATCTCTCAGGCCAAGAGATGGCAGCCGTGGAAAGCCAAACCACATGACCAAGTGGTGAGGGTTCCAGAACCTCAGCCTCCTCACTAGAAGAGGGGAGATTTCCTGGGAAGTGTCGGCCTCTTAAAGAGAAGAGAAAGAAAGGGGTTTTTCTTGTCAGTGCTAGCCTCTTGATGAGAAGAAGGTTCTGGAATCCAGCCACCTAATGAGAGAAAGGGGAATCCCTGAGCATCATAAGCCTCTTGGAGGGAAAAGAGAATCAAGAAAATGGCCCTTTAAAATAGAGTAGTACTAGGAACTAGGGCCATCATATGGGAGTGCAAAAGACATGGGCCTTACCTTTTGCTGTCACCTGAATTATTAGAACAGGGCCGATCTAATACCTCTGTAGAAACCTCAAAATGTTTACCTTCCAGAAGAATCCAGTCCCTCAGTGTAATGCCATGAGACTAGAAGCCTATATGGGTTCCTAATGGTGAAAGTAGGCTTCAGTGGAATATAAAGGGGTTACCTCTCTGTCAACCTCAATTTCATTTCCTTTCCAAGGGGAGCCTAAACCATATGGTGGTGTTATAAATCTGGACTATCAGATGACACTAGGGAAAAAGTGGGGAGGGGGAGGAGGGAACGAGAGAGACAGAGAGACAGAGTGACAGAGAGACAGAGACAGAGAGAGACAGAGACAGTGAGACAGAGACAGAGAGAGAAAGAAGAGAGAGAGAGAGAGAGAGAGAGAGAGAGAGAGAGAGAGAGAGAGAGAGAGAGAGAAAAGAATTGTACTGTTTATTTATGGGCTATTGTGAATCTTTTATGTATTTTCTACATTTTCCATGGTGTAGAGTAAATACTATGCTCTACCTGATATGTACATTATTGCCTTGAATACTTTGTATGAGATCTGAGGATTCCTTTACCCACATCTGTGGAGAAATGGACTTAATCTGTATTGAAACTATAGTGTGAGATTTCATAGAGGCAATTCTGAGAGTATGGGGACAAAATGAGTGACAGAGATTGATTTCAGGGGTCATCCTCAAGATTGACCCTTGTTCATACAATGCCAGGATTTGGGGTACTGGGCCACTGGTTGAAGAGATTATCTGTCTGTGGCTACCCCAGTGTCTTGGGATGTTTGTGATTTAACCATATTGATCCCAATTAGTCCACCAAGTTCAGCGACATGAGCCTAGAGTTCCTCTGCTCAGAGCAATAAATGGAATATTCTTTTTTCCCTTTCCTGGCTCTGTCTTGTGCACAGTCAGAGGCAATCGGTCTAATATGATTAGAAAGACAAGCCCATCAGCCCCTAAATATCTCTTCTGACAGTCTGGCTACAACCTAAAATTTCTTCATTAAAGATTCATTAATAGAATTCTAGAAGGAGTCTTAGATAACATCTAAGGAGGAAGTAGAATTTGCAAAGTGGTTAGAGTGTTGACCTTAGTGTCAGGGGAAACCTGGGTTCAAATTTTGTTTCTGATATTTAATAACACTGTCAAGTCATACAAATACCTTCTTCATGTGGTGATTGTGAGAATCAAATGATAGAATGCATATAAAGCACTTTGCAAACCTTAGAAGACTATATAAATAGTATGTATTATTATTGTCTAGTCCAATTTCATTTTATAGATGAGGAAACTGAGGTCCCAAAATAAAATGACTTGACCAAGGTCACACAGGCAGCTTTTGGCAGAGTCAGTGTTGAAACCCAGTTTCCTTATGCCGCAGTCTAGTGTTCTTTCCATAGATTCTGATAGTTGGTTCTGATAAGACAAGAAAGGGGAGGGATGTATGCAAAGCACAGGGCAGTTCCCAGGAAGAACAGACTGTGGATGTGGAGAAGGAAATAGTCATTCAGGGGTCGATAGAAGGACACTAAGCACCTAAGGGGCAGGGATTTCCAAAATGCGGTGGGACAGTACAGAAGACTTTACCTTCACATTTTTACCAAAAGCTTCTTCCTGTCATTTTTCAAGATGAAATGTAGTCTGTTTCCTCTTCTCTACAAACTCCACCTGTGTGACTTTGGACAGATCATTTCTCTTCTCAGGTCCTCACTTCATTTTTTATGAAAATGAATGGCTTGTTCTAGATGGTCTCTATGGTCCTTTCAGCTTTAAATCTTATGACCTTCTAAAACCCCAAAGTCTTTCTCTTCACTGTAGATTGTGTAATCCCACCCTGTGTAGTATCAATGATGACTGAATGTTGTAGTCAGCATCATGAAGTGAGGCATCACAATCATTGCCTCTGTTCCCTGGATGGAGCAAAGCTAGTTTAAGCAAGACAGGGAACAACACATCTGTTTCTTCATATGTGTACATGTTACCTCTCCATACCTCTCCACTTGAATAAAAGCTTCTTGAGGGAAAAACCTGTTTCCTTGTTGCCTTAATATCCCTAGAACCTAATTCAATCCTCGACACATAGTAGACAATTTATATAAATAAATGTTTGTTGATTCAAGGAATCCACTACTTCCAAATCACTCACCTGGTCAAATATAGTTAGATAGATAGATAGATAGATAGATAGATAGATAGATAGATAGATAGATAGATAGATGTAGATATAAATGTCAATATACATCTCTGTATCTGTCTGATCAATATACAACTCTGTATCTGTCTGTCTGTCTATCTATCTATCCATCTATCTAAAGTTTCTTTTTCCAACTTTATATTGCCTGTAGCGTCCCTGTCAGTTTCAGGGCAGTCAGATTTGTCAATGGACCTGCATCTCAGAGGACAGAAGGTCAGTGAATAACTTTGTTTTGTCATGTGATGAGGCATTTCCTTGCTTCCTAAATTTACTATGGATTGTGAACAGGAACAATGACTTTGGAGGTCCATTTTTTAGTCTCTTCTTCTGACCTAAAATTGGCCTTGCCATCCCTAGTGACTAGGCTGAAAGGAAAAAAAGTTCAAGGAGATAAGGCTTGAGGTGGTGGTGGTAAGAAAGTAGAATAGGGAAGGGAAGGCTGGGGCAGAACAAAGCCTCTGGAACTGATGAACTCTCTTCAGAGAGGAGAAGGGACTTGAGTCCTGCCAGGTGCTGGCCCAATGTGGCTTCTTCATCAGGTAACAGTAGCCCAGTGGTTAGTGCAGAATGGATTAGAAACTACAATCCAGCAGTGCACTGTTTGCAAGAAACACACTTGAAACAAAGAAACATACACAGAGTTAAAATGAAGAGCTGGAGCTGAATCTATTATGCCTCAGCTAAGTAAAAAAAAAAAAGGCAGAGGTATGAATCATGATCTCAGACAAAGCAAAAGCTAAATCAAAAACAGATCTAATTAAAAGGGATAAGCAAGGAAACTATATTCTGCTAAAATGGACCACAGACAATGAAGTAATACCAATACTAAACATGTATACACCAAATGGCATAGCATCCAGATTCTTAAAGGAAAAGTTAAATTAATTATAGGAGGAAATAGACAGTAAAATTATACTAGTAAGAAACCTCAACTTTCTTCCTTCAAAGCTAGGAAAATCTAGCCATAAAATAATAAGTCAAAGAGATAAGTAGAATCTTAGAAAGGATAGCTATGATAGATCTCTGGAGAAAACTGAGTAGGAATAGAAGGGAGTATTCCTTTTTTTCAGCTGGACATGGCATCTTCACAAAAATTGACTATGTATTAGGGCATAAAAACCTCACAACCAAATGCAGAAAATCAGAAATATTAAATGTACCCTTTTCAGACCATAATGCAATAAAATTATATTTGATAAAGGACTAAGGAAGCACAGATTAAAAGCTAATTAGAAACTAAATAATCTAATCCTAAAGAATGAGTGGGTCAAAAAACAAATCAGAGAAACAATCAATAATTTTATTAAAGAGAACAACAAGACAGCATACCAAAATTTGTGGCATGTAGCCAAAGCAGTACTTAGGGGGAAAATTATATCTTTAAATGGCTACATCAATAAAAGAGTGAAAGAGCAGATCAATGAATTGGTCATGCAACTAAAAATAACTAGAAAAAGAAAAAATTTTAAAGCCCCAACTAAACAGCAAAATGGAAATCTTGAAAATCAAGGGAGAGATTAATAAAATTAAAAATAGTTCACTATTAAGAAAACTATTGGTATAATTGACCACATTGTAACAAAAAGAACAAAAATCATGATTATCTCAATAGATGCAGAAAAAACTTTTGACAAAATACAACACCCCTTCCTTTTAAACCACACACACACACACACACACACACACACACACACACACACACACTTACACACTAAAAAGGATGGGAATCAATGGAACCTTTCTTAAAATGATAAGTAGTATCTATCTAATGTTACCTATAACATGGATAAACTTGAACCCTTCCCAATAATATCAGAAGTGAAGCAAGGCTGTCCATTATCACCATTATTAGTCAATATTGTACTAAAATATACTATAGCAATAAGACAAGAAAAAGAAATTGAAAGAATAAAAATGGGCAATGAGGAAACAAAACTATCATTCTTTGCAGAAGTTATGATGGCATCCTTAGAGGACCTTACCGAATCAAGTAAAAAAAAAAACTAGCTGAAACAATTAACAGCTTCATCAAAGTTGCAGGATATAAATAAACTCATAGACATCATTAGTATTTCTATATATTACCAACAGTCCAGCAGGAAGAAATAGAAAGAGAAATTCTATTTAAAATCACTGCAGACAAAACTGGAGATTATATGAACACAACTACAAAACACTTTTCACACAAATAAAGACAGAGCTAAACAATTGGAGAAATGTTCATCGGTAGGCTAAGCCAATATATAAGAATGATAATTCTGAGTTAATTTATGAGTTCAGTGCCATGCCAATCAAACTACCAAAAAATTATTTTATCGAGCTAGAAAACATAGCAACAAAATCCATCAGAAGAACAAAAAGTCAAGAATATTAAGAGAATTAAAAAAAATGTTAAGAAGGCCTATCAATTCCAGATTTTAAACTATATTAAAAAGCAGTAATCATCAAACCATTGGTACTGGAGTAGTGGATCAGTGAAGAAATGGAGTAGTGGATCAGTGAAGTAGATTAAGCACACAATACATAGTAGTAAATGACCATAGTAATCTACTGTTTGATTAAGCCCAAAATCTGAGCTTTTGGCATAAGAACCCAACATTTGACAAAAATTACTGGGAAAACTAGAGAGCAGTTTCATGGAAACGAGGTTTAGACCAACGTCTCATACCATGCACCAACATAAAGCCAAAATGGATAAATTATTTAGACATAAAAAGTGATATCATTAGTAAATTAGGGGAGCATGGAAAAATGTACCTGTCAGATCTATGTATCGATAAGGGAAGAGTTTATAGAGGACAATATGTCAGGGATTGTACTAGGTTCTAGAGATATTAAGGCAATAAGTTTATAGAGGACAGTAAAACAGATAGTTTTGATTACATAAAATGAGAAAGCTTTTGCATAAAACAAAACTAATGAAGTTAAAATTATAAAGAAAACAGGAAACTGGGAAAAATTTTGCAAAAAGGCACCTTCTCTTCTTCTCATTTCTCAAATATATAAGGAATTGAACCAAATTTATAAAAATAAGTTAATGGGCATTTTTCAGAAGAAAAAAACATCAAAGTTATCAAAGTTCCATGAAAAAATGCTCTAAATCATTACTGATTAGAGAAATGAAAATTAAAAGAATTCTGTGATACCACTTCACACTAAGCAGATCATCTAACATGACAAAAGGAAAATGACAAATTCTGGAGAGGAAGTTGAAAGATTGCATGTGGCATGTGGAAAAAAAAATAATTCATTGTTGGTGGAGTTGTGAATTAGTTCAGCCATTCTGGAGAACAATTTGGAACTGTGCCCAAAGGGCTATAAAACTGCATATCCTTCGACCCAGCAAAACTACTACAAGGTCTGTATCCCAAAAAGAACAAAGGAAAAGGAGAAGATCCTATTTGTACAAAAAAAAATTTATAGCAGCTCTTTTGTGACAAAGAATTCTAAAATTGTGATAAAGAATTGGAAATTGAATGGATGCCTATCAACTGGGGAATGGCTGAACAAATTGTGGAACATGATTGTGATGGAATACTATTGTACTACAAGAAATGATGAGCAGGATGATTTCAGAAAAACCTGGGAAGACTCATATAAACTCATGCAAAATGAAGTGAGTAAACCAGGAAAATAGTATACATAGTAACATCAATATCGCAAGGACGACTAACCATGACTTAGCTGGTCAGAGCAAGAAAATGATCTAACACAGTACCAAAGGACCAGTGATGAAAAATGCTATTCACCTCCAGAGTGAGAACCAATGAATCCTGAATGCAGATTGAAGCATACTTCTTTTTACTATCTATATTTCTACTGTTTTATTTTGTGTTTTCTTCTGCAACATGTCTGATATGGAAACATGTTTTGTATGACCTCACATGTATAATTAAAATCAAATTGCTTGCCTTCTCAAGGAGGGGAGAGGGGTAGAAGGGAGGGAGAGAATTTGGAACTCAAACAATTTAAAATTATTGTTAATTTTTTACACGTAATTGGGAAATATATAATGAAATAAGAAAATAATTTTTAAGAGAAAAATTATATAGTTTAGATAATTGATAATAATAATAACAGCAATAATAATGATAACTCACACTTATATGAGTAGATAAACTGTCTTGGCCTGATGTAAAAAATACATCAGAGAATAATGGGGAATGTACTTAGGCAGCTAGGTCCTACAGTAGATAAGAGTTCCAGGCCTGGATTCAGGAATATTTGAGTTCAAATCTGGCCTCAGACACAGCTGTATGACCTTGGGCAAGTAACTTAACATCTGTTTGCCTCAGTTTCATCATCTGTAAAATAGGAAAAATAGCACCTACCTCCCAAGGTTGTTGTGAAGATCACATGAGATAATAATTGTAAAGCATTTAGGACAGTGCCTGGCACATAGAAAGCTCTATATAAACATTGTTGTTGTTATTGTTGTTATGTGAAACTGGAAAGGCTGGATAGATTCAAACTGTGGATGAGCTTGAAAACCAGACTGAAGAATTTGGACTTGATCCTGTAGCCAAGAGAAACTACTGAAAATGTCTGAGTCAGGCTGTCCTAATGGCACTGAGTCAGAATCTACTGTGTAGTGGGTGAAAGATAAAGGAAGAGGAAGGAAAAAAAAGGAGCCAAAGTCAAAATGAAATAGGAAGATGGAACAAGGAGAAACAAGGGAAGAAGAAAAGAAAGAAAAGACAGAGGGATGAAGGAGGGAGAAGAGGAAAAGGCAGAGAAGAGAGAAGACCAGTGAGGTACTTAATGAGGGTTAGAGGCAAAGGGTCTATCTGAAACCCAGCTCTAGCTGGAGAACCTTTGAATGCCCAAGTCAGCAGAGAGGGGAGTTAGGGAATAAACACTCCAGCATTCAGAAAGACAATATTAGGAATGCAGAGCGAAAAGCCTTGGGTAATGGAGCCTGGTGTTTGCAATAAAAATTTAAATGTGCCATCCTGATAGCAAAGGATGCTTTTATCTGATCAACTTGTCAGCCCATGCAAAGTTTGGATTCCAAGCTGGAAAAGCCCAACTGAATTCATATTTACAGCACTTGAATCTGTAGGATTTGTTGTTTCCAGTGATTCTCTTTTTTTTTTTTAATTTTCTTTTCTTAGAGGGGGTTGGGCAAGGGAAGATGTTATATTCTCATCTTATAACTGATGGGGGCCTCTTTCCCTTTTCGTCTGCCCCATTTCCTACAGTAAGGCCTCTATGCCAAGGGGAATCAGAGAAATGGACATGAGGAAAAGAGTCTCCCCAGTGTCCTGGGGGAGAGTGCAACATGGCCCTAAGTCCCTTCTCTACATAATTGGCCTCCTTGAGGTAAATGTGGTTGGTGGGGTAGACACTGAGAAATTATAACAAATCACACATACAGGGCACCTTGAAAGTCTTAGTGCAGTTTTGCACTAAATATTTTTGGGACAACCCATGTTTAGCACATTAAGAGTCTAAAGTACTTTCCTCTCAGCTAACCTTTCAGGCAGGTAGTACAAATTCTACTCTCACAAATTAGCCCCATTTCTCCGATGAGGAGACAGAAGCTCCAGAAAGTTAAGTGACTTGCCCAAAGCTGGTAATTAGAACCTGAAACCAGATCTCCTGACCTTCCAGAAGATGGATGCCAAGCTGTCTTCCATAATAGCTCATGGATCCTCCTGACCAACCTGTAAAGCAGTACTACAAATATCATTATCATCATTTAACTTATAAGGAAACTGAGGCCCAGGGAAGATTGACTGACTCTCCCAAAGTTTCAGGTTACATGTCAAATCTAGATTTGAACCTGGGATGTTGGCAGTATGGAAAAGTGAAAGGAGTGTTGGGTTTAGAGTCTGGGGTACCTGAGTTCAAATCCTACTTCCTACCTACTTCCTTGGGTCAAGTCATTTCTCTCTAGGCCACAGCTTCCTGATCTGTAAAATGCCAGAGTTGGACCACATGACCTCTAAGCTCCTTCCAGCTCCAAATCTATGATCTTATGATTTTTCAGAAAGGAAAGGGAAAGAGTATGGAAGTGAGGGAGCTCTTTACATTTCACCTATTTGCCTCTGTTCTCCAGGGTATAAATATAGGCAGTTTTCCAATTGGGAAGACCACAATCCTCACTTAAGGTTATCTAAATCAAGGGGGGGGGGATGAGAGAAGCATAACATCAGATTGTACAGCAAACAAGCCCAGAGAAAGCCTGATTTAGAGAGGGTGGGGTGGACTCTGAAGCCTAGGGAAGGAGAATTCCTATGAATGCGATGCTCCTTACTGAAAACTTTAAGCTAATTTTTAAAATGAGGACACTTACAGAATCATAGATTTGGAGCTGAAAGAGACCTCAGAGGCCAAGCAATCCAGCCATTTTACTGATGAGAAAACCGAGGCCAAGAGAGATTATGTGAGCTTGACTAATGTCACATAGGTAGTAAGTTTTAGACGCAGGGTCCTACTGTGCCTCTTCAAGAACCTGTCTCCCGCTTCAACTCGCGGACCCGAAAGGTCTTAGAAGCTGTGTTTGATGGCTCAATTTTTTTGTGTGTTTAAATGAGAAGGGAAACAGATCAACCCATAAACCCAGCATGACCTACAGGTCCAGGCTGTAGAATTGTTCAGGATGCCTCTGCCCGAACTGCCCACACCCCCACCCTCACCTCCACTCCCACTGAGATGAATGAATAAGCCACATGTCAAGAAACAAATTTGATTTTCTAAATTCTTTCCATTTTAATAATCAGAGGTGTTATTAGGAACACAAGATTAAATATGCCATGCTTGGTCTATTACCAAATGCTTAATAACCAGGCAGGGTAATAATAACAACAAAGCCTTGTACAGCTTCCTTCCTTCCCTGGGAAGGTCTTCAGGCCTTAATAGCATTCAGCCTCATATTGTTCACGAAAAAGATCTTGCAGAACATTTGTGCTAGCGATAGGTGCTAGGGACCACCCTGCTCAGGGCCTGGGAGGTCAGAGTATGAAAGACTGAACCCAATTAGGAAGGAATAGAGAGGGAGAGTTAGGGAAGGGGGAGCACTGAGAAAGTCTGACCTGAAGCTGAGGAAGCAGAATTAGGGCTTGAATTTGAGGTACAAAAGACAGATACTGCTACTGGTCACTTGAGATCCAAAGAGAAAGTTCCTAGTCAGATGAGGGAGAGATGTCACAGGCAATTTGGAGATAAATTCCAAATCCAGAAGGACCTCTCTTTCTGATCTGGGAGAGATAACCCTTAAACTCAGAGAACTCTGAGACTAGAGGAGTGGGGGTGGGGAGAAACACAGGCCCAGCCCTTAGGGAACATCCAGTCTGGTTAGAGAGACATAGTCCTTACTCTCAAGAAGAAACCAGTCTGATGAGGGAGAGACATTCTAATCCCAATGGAAGTTCTCATTCTCTGACCAAAAAGAAATTCTTGTTCTGATGAGGGCCCTTGATGCCATTGTATAAATACATACCGGCTTTGTCTGTGAATTACCCACAAGAATATCTAACGCTAGGCTTGGTTTTGCCCACCATCCAACTCATGTATGCTCAGGGAAGGGAAGCCAATTTTAATTTTTAGCCTGAGAAAGACATAATGAGGAAGGTAAATCATCAAATGCATTCCGAAGCCAAATTGAAATGGTTTTTGGATTATCTGCTGTTTTGAATTATCCACACCACTGCTCCCTTCTGTTAGCCAAAATCTTTGATAGGGGCATGCAGTTTATTTATTCATTTGTGTACAGAGAATATTGGAATGCAGAAGAGAAAATGGGAGTGGTCTTGTAACAATCATAATTAGTGGTGGGTGGATTCATGTGGAAAGGCTTTTAGGGAAATTCTAAGAACTAAAAAAAGACCCTTAGAGATCATTTAGTTCATCCCCTCATTTTATAGATAAGGAAACTGGGGGGGGGGCAGTACTGTCACACAGATAATAACTAGCAGAGTTAGAATTACAACTTAAGTCTTCTCAGGAGACTAGGTCATAGATTTGGGAGCTAGGTGGCTCAGTGTATAGAGTACCAGGCCTGGAGTCAGGAAGACTATTGTCCTGAATTCAAATTGGGCCACAAACACTTACTAGCTGTGTGACCCTGAACAAATCACTTAATACTGTTTGCCTCAGTTTCCTCATTTATAAAATGAGCTGGAGAAGGAAATGGTAAACCACTCCATTACCTTTGCCCAGAAAACCCTAAATGGGGTCACAAAGAGTCAGATACAACTGAAACAACTGAACAACAAAATCATAGATTGTATATTTACAACATTAGAGTTGGAAGGAATTTTAAAGACTATCTAATCTATTCCCTTGATTTGAAAGATAAGGAAATTAAGTGACTTGCTTAAAGTTATATGGATAATAAAGAGTAAAACTCTGATTCGAACCCAAGTCCTTTGATTCCAAACCACATTTTTTTTCCCATTATAGTCTCAGTCTCCAATTCCACCCTCCTTACCATGCTATGTTGGTCATAATTTAAAGGACAGACAGATACATGATGGCAGGCTTGAGAAAGTTTTTATCTTGAATAGGAGTCTACATGTAAAAAGACTTAGCACATGGAGGTAAAAGTGCAGGAATGGGTAGAGAAAGCATCTTGGCTGGATGAGGCAAATCAACTACAGAGGGACATGTAGAAATCCTTGAGGATTTCTCAAAGAACTCACAGTTAGTGAAACTACAAGTGGCTAGTTAGATACAGGGCCAGTGGAGTCAGTACTGAGGAAGGACTCTGTGTTTGACTCTCCAGATGAGATGCCAATCATTCAACAGTAACTTTTATTAATATCTATTTTGTTATACAAGTGCTGGGAGAGATAAAGAATTTAGATAAGACATAGTCCCACCCTGGGTGCCAATTTCTTTTTCTGTAAAATGAAGGGGCTGTGTTAGATGGTCTCTGAGCTCCCTTTCATCTCCAGTTCTACAGTTCACTGATCCAGTGATCCCTCATTAAACTTATAGTCTGACAAGGGAATGACACCAACATAGATAACTAGAATGTACAATAATACATGACAAGATCAGGGTCAAGAGTTAGAGAAGAGGAAGGTTTTTTTATCACCATGAGGAAGCAGGGAAAGCTTCCCGGAAGAGGTGGCACTTGAATTCTGCTGTAAAGAATAGAATTCACTGGGTGAAAAGGTAGGAGAGAGGATGTTTGGAGTATGGAGAACAGTGTGAACAAAGGCCCAGGGAAGACATTTGTTCACTATGGCTGGAGTGTATGGAGAGGAAGAACACCAGGCAAAGCAATGCAAACTTTACTTAGCAGCAGTAGGGAGCCACAGAAGAGGTCTGAACATGATAATGTAGCTAGATCTGTGAATAAAGGAGAAATGATTAGCAAAGGTGTAATGGATAAATCAAAGAAAGAGAAAGTGAAAGTGAGGAAATCTGCTCCAGCAGGTGGTACTGAGGCTCTGCAGTTGAGTGATAGCTGTGGGAACACAGAAGAGAAGACAGATTGAAAGACAGAAATGGAATCAACAGAACTCTGAAAACTGGATATAAGAGAGATAAGGCAGAGACGGGTGCTTGGGCCGCGCCACTGGTAAAAATACTGAGGTCAGAAGGAGGAACAGGTTTAGGGGGAATGTCCGGGGTGTGATCAAGATGCCCTTGGAATTTCAAAATCTAGATGTCCTATAGTTGGAGATTTGGGTTCAGGGCTAAACAGAGAGGTCAGAGCTGGGATACAGATGTGAAAGTAATCTGCAGAGATGGGGCAGTTGTGACTGTGGCATGAAGATCGCCAAGGAAGCAGAGGCAACAGTCAAGTACAGAAGCTGTTCATTTAAGAGGCAGGAACTAGAAAAAGAGCGGTAGGGGAAAATTAAAGAGCAATAAAGGAGATGAAAGCAAGCAGGAGGAGAACATAGCGTCTCTGAATTCGAGGGACCAGCTAGTGAGAGGGAGCCGTCAACAGTGTCAGATACAGCAGAGAGAGCCTGGAAAGTAGTAAGTGCTTAAGAAATGCTTGTTGACTTGGAGACACAGGGTCACAAACAACTTTTTCAAGAGATTTAATGACAAAAGAGAGGAAAAATACAGCAGCAGCTTAGGTAGAAGGGGAAAGGGGAAACCAAGTTCATGAACAGGTTCCATGATCCTGCTGGCACAATTAATTTCTCCTCTGTTTCAAATCTCATCTCTTCCAGAGCAGCCCTACCCAAACCACCCTCTATGAATGAAGTTGCATATATGTATATATATATATATATATATGTGTGTGTGTGTGTGTGTGTGTCTGTGGCAGGGGGATGATGGGAGTGGTCTATGGAAACAAGCTATGTGTATGAGGGGTGAGTGACTAAATAAATTAGGCAGACTGGTGGAGGGAAGTGGGAGGGCATTTGTGAACGGAGTTGAGTATGAGGAATGAGTGTGGGAAGGACACTGGGGAAGGATGAGTTTGAATGGCCTAAGTGTGAGGGTATTTGAATGGAATTGTGTTTGAGAGTGGCTCATGAAGTAGGCAGTGGACCTGAGTGGGGAAAAGAGAGTACGAGAGAAGAAGTGCTAGGAATATGCAAATGAGGCTTTGAGGGAAGGGGAGGTAGTGAAAGGAACAATAGCGAACCGTCTCAGGCTTTGAAGATAAAGAGAATTTCAAAGCAAAGTGTTCTTTTCAGGATGACTCCCTCCAAAGTCCCCTTTGTGGCAGGTGGGTCTAGAACAGAAGCTGCTAGGTGAGAGGGATGGCAAGATGGTGAGCAGTGAGCTGGGAGGTTCTGGGCGGGGCTTTCCGAATGCCAAACCTGACTGAAACCACAGCCCACAGTGCAGGGAGGACTCACAAGCATGGGAATCAATCTGTTTGAAGATGAAAACAGGGTTGCAAAATGGTGCTTGTTCTCACTGAGGCTGAGCAAACAAGCAGGGACACCCCCCACACACACACACACATATAAAGCCTCATTGACAGGAGCCCTCATTCACATACACATCCTCATTCAAAGACACCCTCACATCTCCATTCGCACTCAAACTTATCTTCAATTCACATGCATAACTCCCTTTTCTCACACACCTTTATTTCATACACACTCATTCTCTCACATACTTTTTCATTCATACACGTCTTCTATGAGGCACACCATTCAGAAGGAATAAGTTCACATTCTTCTTCTCATAAGCTCTGCGACCTTGGGAAAAACCTGGAGCACAGGTCTCTCTGGCTAACCTCTCTAAGCCTCAGTTTTATCACTAAAAGAATGAGAAAAAAATGCCTGCTCACTTCACTGACAAGCTGTGATGTTCAAATCAGCTACTAAATCAATCCAATAATCAATCAATCAGTCAGTCAATCAATCTGCTTTTAGACTAAGCTATCAAAACTTTAAATTGCATTAAGATCTCTGGGACATTGCATCATAACCATATTTTCTTCATGACAGAGCTTTAAAATAGGTAGAAGTCAACTACTTTTTTTTCTTGGTACCATATTTGTGCCCTTGGTACAGGGACTTAAAGCTCAAGTTTGGCTTTTTATACACACTGGCCTTGGTCAAAACTCTTAACCTTTCAGTGCACAAGGCAACTAAGACTATATTTTGGAGATGGATTGGAGGAACATAGAGGATATTTCTCATTGGGAGCTACCTCAGCCAGCAAAATCATAGGGTGGATGAGAGAGAAGGATGCTTCCGATGAGGAAACCCCCTTCACCAAAACAGAACTATAAGATCAGCCTCTGCTAAGCTGCTTACATATAGTCTTAGAAGGTGGCCTGTAACAATGAGGGGTTAAGAGATGACCTCAGGATCATAGAACCAGTTGATATAAGAAGTAAAGCTTAAATGCAGGTCTTCCTGGCTTCAAGACCAGCTCTTTATACACTCTTACCACCATTTTATAGATTTAGAGATTTGAAGAGGCCAATTGACTTTTCCAGAGACACAAAGCTAAGTGAGACTTGTCTGAGTTGAAACTGAGACTGAGGTCTAGGCTTTTGACTCTGAACCAAGCTATCTGTTTATTTAGAGTGCTGGGCCTGGAGTAAGGAAGACCTAGGTTCAAATCTGGCTTCAGACACTAGCTGTGTGACAAGTCACTTAACTTCTGCTTGATTAACTTTTTTTCTCTGGTAAAATAGGAAATAATAATAGCACCTACCTCCCAGGGTTGTTGTGAGGATCAAATGAGATAATATTCGTAGTCTAATCCAATTCAATAAACATTTATTAAGCACCTACATGTTCCAGGAACTGTGCTAAGCTTTGGGGATACAATTAACAAAAAAGATAGTCCCTGCCCTCAAATAGTTTACAGTCTAAAAGAGGAAACAGCACACAAAAGGAAGTAGGAAAGCAGGGAGTATGGAAATTGGGGAGGGCCAAACAGGGATGACACCAGGGGCTGAAGGCATGGGGGCATCTTGTTTTGTGGAGTTGAAATGAGGCAGAGCAGCAGAGTGGAGTGAGCCCAAAAGGTCCAATTTCTGCCCTCTATAAAGGAAGGCATTGGGAGGAGTTTGGTACTCTGCCCTCTAGCCCTCCTATCAGAGGGATGAGGAGGCTGAGGGAGGTGGTGTTAGTCAGGGTTTAAGCTAGTGGCATTGTAGTGAAATTAGAGGTGATGAGCTTAACCTTGGAGTCATCTTGTTTTGTGGAGTTGAAACCTGCCAGAGCAACAGATGCAGAATATCATGAGCCCAAGGACTTTGTAAAGTGCTTAGCACAGTGCCTGGCACCTAGTAGGTGCTATATAAATATTAGCTATGATTATTATTAATGAGTATCTATAGGCTGAATGTAGTGGCACATGCTTGAAGTCTGTTACTGAGGAGACTAAGGCTCATGGATCAGTAGAGGTCAGGTACAGTAGGGCTGGAAGGAGATTGGGTGTCCAAACACCTTATTGGCAACACCTGGAAGAACCAAAACAGGTCAAACCTTCCAGGAAGATCAGCAGTGGGGTTGAGCATGTGAGTGAGTGACCACTTCACATCTAGGCTAGGAGAGATATATGGGGAGACACATACACACATAGACACACATATATAGATACAGATAGATGTAGGATATATATGGGAGGTCCAAAGAAAGTCTTTCTATATTCTTTTGTTGTTATTGTTGTTCAGTCTGCAAGTTGTGTCCAACTCTTTGTGACTCCATTTGGAGTTTTCTTGGAAAAGGTACTGGAGTAGTTTGCCATTTCCTTCTCCAGCTTCTGTTACAGATGAGGAAACAGAGGTAAATAGGGTTAAGGGACTTGCCCAGGGTCACACAGCTAGTAAGTATCTGAGGCTAGATTTTAACTCAGGTCCTCCTGACTTCAGGCCTTCTATCCACTTCACCACCTAAATGCTCCTTCTAAAGCATCATATAAATATGAGGCATTATTTTTATTATTATTGTTATTTCAAGATTATAGATTTTTTAGCTAGAAGTGACTTTAGAGGTAACCTAGTCCAGCTTCCTTCTTTTACAAGGAAGGAAAGTGAGGCCTGGCAAAGTTAAGTGAGTTAAAAGCAGGTATTTTTGCCCATACCCTCTTACTTCAAAGTCAGCACTCTTTCTACTAAATGCACGTACCTCTCTATTCACAGAGAAACCAAAACATGCCTGCATTCAGAAACACTTGCTCTCTTGCATTCTTTATTCACAGGGACACACACCTACATCATGGTTCATCCAGAGACTCACTCTCTTATAACCAACAGAGTGCTGTCCCTTATGCACACACTTCACATATTTGCAGGTCCTATGAAACAATAGAGCATCTTTCCACTCCACCTTTCTCCCCCTTTTTGACCTTTTCTTTAAAATTAATTTATTTATTTTTAGTTTTCGACATTCACTTCTATAAGATTTTGAGTTCTAAGTTTTCTCCCTCTGCCTCCCCTCCCCCTCCCCAAGTTGGCATGTAATCTGATATAGGCTCTATATATACATTCATATTAAACATATTTCCACATTAGTCATGTTGTAAAGAGGAATTAGAACCAATGGGAGGAATCATGAGAAAGGAGAAACAAAAGAGACAGAGAGAGAGAGAGAGCAAACAGTGTGCTTCGACCTATATTCAGACTCTATAGTTCTTTCTCTGGATGTGGACAGCATTTGCCATCATGGGTTTTTTGGAATTATCTTACATCTTCACATTGCTGAGAAGTGCTAAGTCTAACAAAGTCAGTCATCGCACAATGCTGCTGTTACTGTGTACAAATGTTCTCCTGGTTCTGCTCATTTCTCTCAGCGTCAGTTCACGCAAGTCCTTGACCTCTTCTGCTCAGGCACCATGCATTACACGAGCATAGACCAAAGGTAGGAAAGGACTGCTTCCCTCGGTGTGGCTCATTCATTGATGAGGATTCTTTTCGCCTTCATATCATTAACACCCATTACTCACATTGTTTTAGCTTTCCTGACTTCTTAGGCTCATAGATTAAGAGTTGAAAGCCACCTTGGAGCTCACCTAGTCCAAACCCTCATAATTTACAAGACAGAAAACTGAGACCCAGAGTGAGGAAGTAACTTGTCCAAGGTCACACAGGCAGTAAGCGGTAAGAGGCAAGGGTCAAACCCAAGTCTTCTGCCTCTATATTCACCACTCTTGGATTTCAGCACTCTGGTGCCTTTTCTTCATCAGGCTGTGTGTTCTGCCAGTAAATCATCCCAATAGGCTTGAATTTCAGAATTAGGCTTGAATTTTATACAACCATAAGCATTTCAGCCAATATCCAGCCAGGATCAGCCAATATTTTCACATTACTATTAAAACCAAGGTATAAAGATGTATCATAGGTAACAAATTATCATCTTTCCTAATAGTAACCAGGACTGTGACTGACAGATGTATTCTTCCACCCTTCCACTATTTTGAATTTTTGGATATAGCTTATGTTATCCCTTTCCCTTTCCTTCTTGCCTGTGTCCCTGCTCAGGGTGTGGGAAATATTAAGAGGATCTGCTTAAGACTTGGGGTGAAGCCCACGACTTTGAATCTGAGGCTGCACACTGTTATTTAGGAAATGTTCTTATCTAGATATACTGGAGCCATCAGACCTAGAGGTCCTGGAGGACAGGGCGTTGGCTGTCATAACAGAATGGGAAAGCTGGAAGGGACTTTCAACATCTTTTAGTCCAACCTCCTCATTTTACAGATGAAAAAACTGAGGCCTGGAGAAAAGCAGTTTCTTCTTTTAGGGCACATAAAAATCAATCCAGTTTTAGATCCCGAGGACTAGAAGACCCCGAACTAGAAGCCTGGTTTCTGGAGTTCATGCCTAGGGCTCTTCCCATCCCAGAAACTGATCTTTCTGTAGCAGGATGTGAGGTCTCCTATTTTTTCTGAGTCTCAATTTCCTTTGTAAAAGGGTATAACATAGTTTTCTTGTTGCTGTTGCTGAGTCATTTTTCAGTTGTGTGTAACTCCGTGTCACCCCATTTGGGGTTTTCTTGGCAAAGATCCTGAAATAGTTTGCCATTTCCTTCTCCAGCTCATTTGACAGATGAGGAAACTGAGGCAAATAGGGTTATGTGACTGGCGCAGGGTCACACAGCTAATAAGTGTCTGAAGCTGGATTTGAACTCAGGAAGAGGAATCTTCCTGACTTCAGTGGGTACTCTACCCACTGCACCACCTAGCTGCGCGTGACATAGCTTTAGTAGCTATCTGTTTAAGGTAGTTATATCTACCTTACAGGCTTATCGTGAAGCTCAAATGAGATAATGTAAAGTATTTTAAAGGAGACAGAATGGTTAGATCTCTGAAAGTCCTCAAAAACCTGGTTTCAATTTCCACCTCTGACACATACTGGCTGTGCAAGCCTGGGCAAGCTATTTCTCCTCTCAATGCCAACAGGAATCTTCCTAATACCATAAATTGCCAAATAATTACACATCTGTATTGGTGAATGGAGTTTCTTCATAGGGAGTTCCCTACTCCAAGGAAATCACAAATCTGCATCCTCCCAAAGTACTTTGCAAACCTATACTTTATTGGTTTCAGCTATGAGAGAGGGAGTTTACTGAAAACAGACCCCATCTCATCCTTTTTCCCAAGTTTCCAACAGGAGGACAGCTCAGTATTGACTATAAGAGAGGTCAGTGGGAACTAACCCTTAACTCTTCTCTCTTTCAACAGTGGCCCTCACGATATGGGTGCTGCAGGCTGTGGTGCAGTCTCATATCTTCTCCAGAGGGGCCTGTTGCCAACTTAATAGACCAGAATGACAGGGTAGTGATGAGGTTGGAGCTTCCTGACAGATATCAGGCTGACCAACTCTGTGTCCATTCCATCGGCTGCCACAGGGGTCAGGAGAACCATCTCTTGCCTCTGTCTCCTGGAAGAGGCAGAGATCCCACTCTGGCTGCATGGGAAAGGTTAGTGTGATTTATGGAAGCTAAAGTCTCCATTCAGGGAGGAATGCACTGAGTCCAGGAGACCCGATGCCATGCACCTGCAGAGCTGGCTCTTTACAAGGCAGATTCGAATCCCCCTCCCCTTCCCTCATTAATTCACACTTCCCTGACCTGGAGCACCCTGGAAATACCATTTCCTTTTACCTTAAGCAGAGTCAGGCATCTTGCTTGATTTAAGCTTGAGTGGAGCCTTCCTCCGTTGCTAAGGTATCTTTTAAATGGCAAGATATCACAAATATCAAGCCAGCCATCTGCTAAATGTTGTCTCATCTGTCTAGAGTAACGCGGAGGTAGTGCAGACGTGGAAGGAAGGTCTAGAGGGGCTGGGGTGAGAGGACAGCAGGGAGGAGCAGAGATGTACAGCTGGCTTCAAACTTAAAACCACCTTAGCTTGGACTTTTCCCAAGGAAGCTCTTTTTCTTTCTCTTCTCCTCCTTTCTCATTCTCCTCCTATCCTCCTTAATCTCTCCTCTTCCTCCTTCCTTCCTATCTCCTTTCCTTATCTCTTATCCCCTTTCCTCATTAACCCCTCCTCTCTCTTCCCCCTTTTCTCTTCCCTTTTCCCCAGCATACTCACCCTTCCTTCTCCTCCTCCTTTCTTCATTGTCTATGTTTCCTTGCTCTTTGTCCATCCCTTTTCTTTCTCTTCCCTTCCTTTCCTCCCTCCTCTTCCCTTTTCCTCTCCCCATTCCCCTCTTCCCACTTTCTCTTCCTCTTTCCCTTTCCTATCCATTCATCCTTCACCCTCCCCTTTCCAGGTACATCTCTGCCTGTCTCCCTTTTCTTCTTTCTCCTCTTTCTCCTTTTACTTTTAAACATGAAGCCAGGCCTGGTCTTCTCTGTAATAAACCATCAGCCTCACTGGAACAGCTTTCCTCTCTCACTGCTCTCTCCTCACCACAATATTTTTCTTGACTTATTGCTGTAAGCTGGTCCCCTGTGGCTTCACAGGGAAGCTACATTAACTAGGGACCTGAAGATTCACTTCTTTCCCAGCAAATGTTATTATCTCAGTAGTCAAGAAAAAAAGTGTGTGAGAGGCAACAGGGCACTGTGGTAAAGACTGGAGGTTTTGTACGAACTTAGTAGATCTGGATAGGAATCTCATCTTTGAAAGTAACATGGCTAATTTTCGCCTTGAAATATCAATTCCTTCATCTGGAAAATGGTGAAATAATATCCACACAATTATCCTCAATCAATTATCAATCAATTAAGGAATTAAATATTAATCAATTAAGTTTTCAAGAGACTAGGTGCTGGAGAATTTTGCACAGGTTAAAAAAAAAAAAAGACATTCCTTGCCTTCAGGGAGCTGAAGAGTACTCACAAAACCATACACAAATAAATAAGCAAGGTAGAATGGGACAAGGGCGGAAAAAGAGGACCAGACAAAATGATTAAAGAAAATTTGAGGAGGGTGAAATATTACAACACTTTTAGCTGTTAGTTAGCTACATGCTGATCTGGAAACACCACTTAGAAAGCAAAGTACAAGGACCCTGTCCCTCCTCCAACTCTGACCCTGGAAAGGGCTCACAAAGTTAATTAAACATCATTTCTCTTAGTGGACCTCACAGAGTTATTGTGAAGAAAACACTTTTTAAACTTTATAAGGTTTAAGAAAAAAGTGATGCAGAAATATGTTATTGTTATTATTATTGACAGCCCAACTTAAAACAACAAAGGCCTTAATCCAATCATATAACTTGTTAGTTACCAGTTGCTGGTGGAAACAAACTGATTTATTATTTTTAGACACAGGTAAAGAAAAGAAAGGGAGGGTTGAGACCCTGACCTCAGGGAGCTCCCAGAATGTTAAGGGAGACACACCCCTATCCTAAGGAGCTCCTGGTCCTTTGAAGGGCATAGTCACTGCTCTCAGGGAGCTACCAGTCTAATAGGGAATATACAGCCTCTGCATTTGGGGAGCTCCCAGTCTGATGTGGAGACACAGTCCCAGCCCCCAGGGAGGCTCCATTCTTCCCAAGTGAGTTCTTTTTCTCTTTCTTTCTCTTTATTTCCTAGCTGTTGCCCTCCCACATTGTCCCTCCTGCATGTTCTACCCAGAGTAACTCTCCTTCCTTCTACAGATGGCTTCTTCCACTGTGGTTAATTCTGACATTTGATTCGAACTCTTATTTCACAGTCTCTCTCTCTCTCTCTCTCTCTCTCTCTCTCTCTCTCTCTCTCTCTCTCTCTCTCTCTCTCTCTCTCTCTCTCCCTCTCTCTCTCTCTCTCTCTCGTCTGATGCTGCATTCTTTACTATAACCACAACTTCATCTGTACTCCTTCCGCCTTTCTTTTAGGCATTTTTTTTGTTTCTTAACCAACCTTCCCCTCTTTAAATCCCCCCCTCCACTTCTTTTTCCTCCCTGGGGCTTCATTTGGATGATACCCAGAGGGGACAGTAGGGATTGGGGTTCTCTCTCTCTCTCTCTCTCTCTCTCTCTCTCTCTCTCTCTCTCTCTCTCTCTCTGTCTCTCTCTCTCTCTCTCCCTCCAGTTTGTGGCAGTTCTCAGTGGGGGGAAGCCATTCCTGGATTTGCACTAATTACTTGTATCTATCTCTTCCCTCCCCTTCTCCCCTCACCCAAATTATTTTTTAAGCTGCCTTTTGTTTATCATTTTGGATGCTAGGGTAATGTATTAAGTGACGGTTCTCAAAATACAATTTTAATTAAGATTCAATAGTCAGCTCTCTGTCAGTAATCTTCCACGCTGATTACTTAAAATATATTTACCCAGCTCTATTATGTCACAGATTTGCATTCATTAGACACTTGCTAATCCTCTACAAACTTATTTTTTAAATGTGGTTTATTTAGCATAATTTACAAGGACAAAACTGTTTTGAACAATGTGCTGGGTGTCTTTGAAGGATCCAGAGTGTGCTTCCCAGAGCCCCTCAGGCTTTCCCTGCCACCCCCCACCCCCCACTGAAGAGGATCGGGAGGGAGGCCAGGAGTGGGAGGGAGAAAGGAGGGGCTCAGACAAAAGCAGCAGCGGCTTCTGTCATCATACATAAGGAAATGTGGGGACTGCTTATGGATCCAGAATCCAAAGATCTAAGGTCAAGTCCTCACTCTGCTTTTTACTGATACCGTAAGACATAATAAGCCTTTGCTCAGAACTCTTCTCCCTTTTCATCAATATCTTAGAATCTCTGGCTTCCTTTAAAACCCAGCTCAAGCACCACCTTATAGAAGAGGCCTCTCCCAGTCTTCCCAGCTGCTAATGCCTCATCCTTTAAGGTTCACTTGGATCTGCCTATTTATACACGGGTTTTCTCCCATGTTAGAATGTGAGTTCCTGAAAGTCAGTGACTATTTTGTCATTTTACTTGTATTTCTAGTATTCAGCATGATGCCTAGAGCACAGCATGCACTTCATAAAGTCTTGTTTAGTGCTTAATTCCCTTCTTTGGACCTCATTTTCTTCATTTATAAAATGTAGGGTCATGGATTGGGAGTTAGAAGGGATAGCAGTAGTTGCAAAAGAAGTAGCATGATATAGTGGAAAGTCATCAGACCCAGTTTTAAAATTTGACCTTGATCTAGTTGTGTGGTCTTCTTATTATTGCGTTGTGTCCTTCTCTTCTCGACCCCATTTGGAGTTTTGTTGGCAAAGACACTGGAGTGGTTTGCCATTCCCTTCTTTAGTTCATTTTACAGATGAGGAAACTGAGGCAAACAGAGTTAAGTGACTTCCCCAGAGTCACAGCCAGTAAGCATCTGACAAAGGATTTGAACTTAAGAAGATAAATCTTCCTGACTTCAGGGACAGTGCTCTATCCACTGCACCATCTCTGGCCTTAGGCAGGTAATATTCCTTCTCTGCACCTCATTTTCCTTTTCTATACAAAAGATGAGATTGTGCTGTTCTAGCTCTCACAGCCAACTGTTAAACTTTCAGTGTGAGCATTTATACCTCAGACATGGGTAATCACTACAAATCAGGGCTCGATTTCTTGTTTCATTGACTGTAGACTTAAGAAAGTGATGGGTAAGATGTTAATAATGCAGATTAAGTTTAAAAATGCCTCATGTTTTATTTTGGTGTTTGTTTGTTGTTTGTTTTTCTGGAGACAGTTATTCAACATTTAGCAGCAGACTGCTATCTCTACAATCCCTTCTATCTCTGGACTTTAGTCTAAGTTAATTGATGGACTAACTGATACTCAGAGAAGTGTCATAACAGGGACGTAAAGGCTGGCAAATAGCAGAGCTGAGACTCAAATTCTTTTGATTTTAAGACCATAAAGAACTCTTTTCAATACATCACATGACTAGGGAGGGAAGGAAGGAAGAAGGAAGGAAGGAAGGAAGGAAGGAAGGAAGGAAGGAAGGAAGGAAGAAGGAAGGAAGGAAGGAAGGAAGGAAGGAGAAGGAAGTAAATATTTATTAAAGGTATACTGTGTGCAAGGCAGTTACACAAAGTGGATAGAGTGCCAGACCTGGAGTCAGGAAGACTCACCTTTATGAGTTCAAATCTAGTCTCAGATACTTTCTAATTGTATGACCGTGGGCAAGTCCCTTAACTCTGCCTCAGTTTCCTCATCTGTAAGATGAGTTGGAGAAGGAAATGGCAAACCACTCCAGTATCTTTGCCAAGAAAACCCCAAATGGGGTCAGGAAGAGAAGGACACAACTAAACAACCACAACAACAACAAGACTGCAGAACTAGGTCAGGGTCAAATTTTAAATACAAGTCATATGACTTTCCACTATATTATGCTACTTCTGTTATAATTACTGCTATCCCTTCTAACTCCCAATCTATGACCCTACATTTTATTTCCTTCTCCTTCCTTCCTTCCCTCCTTCCTTCCTTCCTTCCTTCCTTCCTTCCTTCCTTCCTTCCTTCCTTCCTTCCTTCCCTAGGATATGACTGAAACAACTGAACAACAACACAATGTGCCAGGCACTGTGCTGAGTGCTTTACAAATATTATCCCATTTTATTCCCACAACAACCCTGTGACATATTTCTCCCCATTTTACAGTTGAAGAAACTGCAACAGACAGAGGTTAAGTGACCTGCCCAAGGTTACATATCTAGTAAGTGTCTAAGAATAGGTTTGAATTCAGATCTTCCTGACTCCAGGCCCAACACTCTATGCACTGTGCTACCTAGATCGTCCTTAATGTTCCAGCTTTGATAAGCAATGATATGAGGATTCTCAGGTGCCACTTGTATAAAGTAAAGTTGATGATATTTGTCTATGAAGCACAATCATAACCACAGAGGCAGTGAATGGTACACATTAATAAAGTTTCGATGGAATTCAAAGTAAGGGAAAGGTCATGATAGGATGGAGTTAATCAGGGCAGGCTACTTGGCAGAAGTGAAACTAGATGAGCTTTGAATGAAGTTATAGGCAAGAAGCTCAACAGGAAGGAAAGATTCCTAACAACTAGAACTATCTCAGGTGGAATGGGCTACCTTGGAAGGTAGTGAGTTCCCCATCACTGAAAGTCTTTGAGGGAAGGCTGGACTACCCACCTGGGGATATTGTAGAGTGCTTTGGAGAGAGCTGAACTAAATGATCTCTCACGTCTCTTTAATTTGTGTAGTACTATAATTCTATGGCTTCATGGAAAGGAGGAAAGACCTTTTTGGGCAAAAAGATCGAAGTTCTTGAAGTGTGTACCAATGGTGGCCAAGCCCTGGAAGGTCCCACCAACCTAAACAGGTCAAGTCAAGTCAATGTATATTTATTAATCACCTATGTTCCAGGCACTATGCCAAGGATTGAGGATACAAAGAAAGGCAAAAGGCAGTCCTCACCCTCAAGAAGCTCACAGTCTAATGGGGGAATGCCATGTACAAATGAGATATACACAGGATAAATAGGAGATAACCAAAGAGGAACCTTGCTCATGCCACATACAGACCCAATGATGGACAGCATATCTAATATCCAAAAATAAGCCTTACTAAGTGGCTTGTCACCAGATAGTTGGCCACCAAGTGATAAATTCTGGGTCATAACAACTCAGAAAAAGTCTGCTAAAATATGAAGGGGTCATAACCTGCCTCAGTGGAGAAACCACACACACTGGCAAATCCACAAATTTTTGGACTATTAAATACAGTCATCACATTCTGCCTATTTATTGTTATTCAGTAGCATCCAACTCTTCATCACTCCATTTGGGGTTTTCTTTGTAGAGATCCTGGAGGGGTTTGCCATTTCTTTTTCCAGCTCATCTTACAGATGAGGAAATTGAGACAAACAGGGTTAATTGACTTGTCCAAGCTAGGAAGTGTCTGAGGCCAAATTTGAACTTAGGAAGAGGAGTCTTCCTGACCCCAGGCCCTACACTCTAACCATTGTTCCACCTAACTGCTCATCCTGCCCATGTCCTGCCTTAATATTTCTATACAACCAGTTGCCTGTGGGTCAGGGTTATTGTGTCTGTCTATGACTGAACCTCTAAGAGAGCAGTCCACTGTATCAGGGAGATTGTTTTTAGAGTGACTAGCAAAGGATTATGTACGATTGGTTACTCAATAAGAGATACTTCTTGATGGCAATAATGATAAAGAAAAGAGTAATAGCTCCCATTTCCATAATGTTTTTCTTCTAACAACCCTGTGAGGTACCTAGAATAATTATCATTATTACTATACTACATGAATATGCAAAGGGTGTATGAGTTCACCTTTATGGAGGGGACTCTACGCATAGGAATTCTCCCTACCATCACAGTTTGGAACCCATCATGATTTAGTAGGCTCATATCTTTAGAGAAAGAAAAGGCTTTAGACACCAACTATTTTAACAGGCTGAGAGAGATTAAGTAACTTACACAAGGTCACCTAGCTAGTAAACATCACAGGCAGGATTTGAATTTAGGTCTTCCTGACTCCTAATCTAGTTTTCTCACTGTTCCTTGATACCTCTGTCCCTGTATTAAAGAGGAAGAAATGGAAATTTGCCAAAGGTAAGTGACTTAGCTTTAGTAGCATGGTTTGGAAATATAAGAGCCTAGAACCAATTTCTCTTGACTTCAAATCTGAGACTCTTATCACAATACTAATACTATACAATCTCCCTAGAAGGAATCCAATCAAATAGAATTCTCTCTGGACATGGTGGACAGCTAGGTGGTTCAGTGGATAGAGCACTGGTCTTGGAATCAGGAAGACAGCATCATTTCCCAGAGTTCAAGTCTGACCTCAGACACTTACTAACTGTGTGACCCTGGGAAAGCCACTTCGCCCTGTTTGCCTCAGTTTCCTCATCTATAAAATGAGCTAGAGAAGGAAATGGCAAGCCACTCCAGTATCTTTGCCAAGAAAACCCCAAATGAGGTCACAAAGAATCACACCTGACTGAAAAATGACTGAACCCTGGACATTACACTGAGTGAGATACATCATAGGACTCCTGTCCCTGGAGAGAAAGAGTTAATGCCTAAGAGAAACAGTCATAGTAGTAATGGCCATGATTCCTGAATAGCTGGTTGAAAAGTCAAAATTTCAGTTGACAGGCTAATAATGTTTACAAAGGTTTTTTACAAAGGTTAACTCATTTGTTCTTCATAACAACCTTGTGAGGCCAGTGGTGTTATTCATCTGCATTTTAGACATCTCACAGCTAGTAAGTATCTGAGGCTGGATTTGAACTTGAGGCTTCCTGACTCTAGGAATAACATTAATCCATTTGCCACTTAGCTGCCTCAGAAGATAACCAATGGGGTGTGTGGGGGAGTGTTCAAGGAGGACTTGCACTTCTTATGTGAGGGCTTGCTAGGCCCTTTTCAGGGCTGCTCATCAACCTTTGGTGACCACCTCTACCCCACTTTCACCTGAGGCTCCAAGAAGCTGTAGCATGTGTAGTAGCCCCACCTTGGTAAAAACCGCCTTAGCTAACCCAGGTGGAAGGTGTCTGACAGTCTTCAAAACTATTGATAAGTTAGAGGGATGTCTACCCCAAGCATGTGCAGGTCCCCCCAACCCCATTCGAATGGGCACATGAGAACAATTTATTCCAACAGCCATGAAGGTGCCCAAAGCAGGTGATGTGAAGTGCTTAGAGCTTGGTCAGACGTTGAAGACCCCAAAGTCATTCATTGCATCCTGGGCTATCGCCAGTCATCCTGACTTCTGTCTTGCCACTGGACTTCAGTGACTCTGGAAGAGAGAAGCTGATGACTTTGCACAACTCTGCTTCACTTAAATCTAATTCACATGCAAGTCAAGATAGCACCCCATGATATCACTGGTCCTCTTCAAAAACAAAGGACAAATGACAACAGATAGCCAATACTCTTGACTTGTTTAAAAATCAAATTTCCAGTTATTTTTATAATACTAGTTGACATTTATAAACCACTGAAATGTTTGCTGTTGTTGTTGTTCTGTCTTGTCTGACCCCATGGACTCTGCTCTATCCACTACTTTTTTTGATAAAGATACTAGAATAGTTTGCCATTTCCTTCTCCAGTGTGTCCCCATTTTACAGATGAGGAACTGAAGCAAATAGGGGTAAGTAACTTGCCCAGGGTCACACAGCAGATAAGTGTCTGAGGTCAGATTTGAACTCATCTTCCTGACTGGTGCTCTGTCCACTGCACCATCTAGATACCCCCACTTTAATGTTTACAAAGGATTTGGTACCCATTTCTTCACTTGAGCTGCCCAAAAACCCTGTGAGGTAGTAGATACTTCTGGTAGCATAATCTCCATTTTAGAGATGGTAAGTTGAGTCTCAGAAAGCCATTTAGTAGCTCACTTCTCATCACGTGGCTAATGTGTCCAAAGCAGAATTTGAACCCAGTTTTTCCTGACTGCAAGTACACTGTACTACTCACCATACAAGCAACCATGTACCAAAAAAACAAATCTGTTCTCCATTGTCTTTGCCTCGGTTATATTCTTTGTGGGTTCTAAAGGCAAATGTTTTCATTCAAAGCCATCTTTCCCTACTTCTCTCCTTTTCTGAGACATCTTTCCTTATTGTCTGCCTGTCGGTGTGTGCTAAGGGAATTGCAGACTCATTTTAATATCAGCCTGAACCTAATCTTGTTAAAAAGGTAATTTGGTTGTTCTTTAAATGCAAACAAACACACAAAACCCCCCAAAGAATCCATCAAGCCTATTCCAGCTCTAAACAGAAATGAATTTTGGACTATTCTGTGTAAATTTTCTATGTTGGTAGCAGTCTTCTGGAGGACCATAGGATCATAGATGGGGAGTTTGATGAGACCTCAAAAGCCATCTAGTCTGATGCCTTATTTATTTATTATTTATTATTAATTAGTCTGATGCAGCTGACTAACCCTAATTACTTTTCTTTTCCTTCTAGGCACCAAGGCCCAAGTGACCAGACCATGGAGACCCTGCTCAGCAGCCTCCTGGCATTTGGCATGGCGTTTGCTGTTGTGGATGCCTGCCCCAAGTACTGCGTCTGCCAGAATCTCTCTGAATCCCTAGGGACACTGTGTCCCTCCAAGGGGCTTCTCTTTGTGCCACCAGACATTGACCGCCGGACGGTGGAGTTGCGCCTGGGTGGCAACTTCATTATCCACATAAGCCGCCAGGACTTTGCCAACATGACGGGGCTGGTGGACCTGACGCTGTCCAGGAACACCATCAGCTACATCCAGCCCTTCTCCTTCTTGGACCTGGAGAGCCTCCGGTCGCTGCACTTAGATAGTAACCGTTTGCCAAGCATCGGTGAGGATACCCTCCGTGGCCTAGTCAACCTTCAGCACCTCATTGTCAACAATAACCAGCTGGATAACATTGCCGATGACGCCTTTGAGGACTTCCTGCTGACCCTAGAGGATCTGGATCTCTCCTACAACAATCTCCGTGGGCTGCCCTGGGACTCTGTCCGGCGCATGGTCAACCTTCATCAGCTCAGTCTGGACCATAACCTCCTGGACCACATTGCTGAGGGCACCTTTGCTGACCTCCAGAAGCTAGCCCGCCTGGACCTCACCTCCAACCGACTGCAGAAGCTGCCTCCAGACCCCATCTTTGCCCGCTCCCAGTCATCCAGTCTGACTGCCACACCCTTCACCCCACCCTTGTCTCTCAGTTTTGGGGGGAACCCACTGCACTGCAACTGTGAGCTGTTATGGCTGAGACGTCTAGATAGGGATGATGATCTGGAGACATGTGGCTCTCCAGCCAGCTTGAAGGGCCGATACTTCTGGCATGTGCGTGAAGAGGAGTTTATGTGTGAACCCCCTCTCATCACCCAGCATACCCACAAACTGCTGGTGCTAGAAGGCCAAGCTGCCACACTCAAATGCAAGGCCATTGGAGACCCCAGTCCTCTAATCCACTGGGTGGCCCCAGATGACCGCCTCATTGGGAACACATCTCGAACTGCTGCCTATGACAATGGCACCCTGGACATCCTCATTACCACCTCACAAGATTATGGTGCCTTCACTTGTATCGCTGCCAATGCAGCTGGTGAGGCCACAGCCACTGTGGAGGTATCCATTGTCCAGCTGCCTCACCTAAGCAATGGAACCAGCCGTACCACGTCCCCCAAATCTCGCCTCTCCGACATCACCGGTTCCAGCAAGGCTGGCCGAGGGGGAGGAACTGGAGGTAGTGGTGGAGGAGCAGGGGGTGGGGAGGCCTCCAAAGGGCCCCCAGAGAGAGCTGTGCTTGTGTCTGATGTGACTACTACTTCAGCTCTGGTCAAGTGGTCAGTGAGTAAATCGGCTCCCCGGGTGAAGATGTATCAGCTACAGTACAATTGCTCAGATGATGAGGTATTAATCTACAGGTGAGCAAGGGGCTGGGAAGAGAATTGCAGGAGGGGCAAAAGGGGGAAAACAGGCCAGGATGGCAATGGAAAGTCTATGAACCAGGACAAATCATGCTTTGTTTCCTCTTGTCTTCATCAGCAGCTTTTATAGCTACAATCAGAGTAAAAAGAACAGCAAAAGCAGTTTCCAAGAGCAAAAAAAAAAATCATGAAAGAGCACCAGAGGAGAAGTTGTGGAAGGGGGAAGTAGCCCCATCACATTGTCTGAATGATTTGTGTAGAAGTAGGTTCATGGGAACTTCAGACCCTTGCTAATTCCTCCCTTCTCCCTGTATTCAGTTCAAATCTTCCCACTTTAACAACAGTCAGTGACAAACTATAATCAATGGAGAGGAGGTAAGTGATCAAGATGGTGAAATTATTGGAGCCATCTAAGGGTAAATCAACAGAACTTAGGATGTTCATGCCAGAGAAGAGAAGACATGGAGTTGGGTGTGACAGATGTCTTCAAATATCTGAAAGGTTATCTATCTCTCACAGAGAAAAGAGATTAGATTTGCTCTGTGTAGTCATTGGGAAGTGATAGCAATGAAAAGAAAAAATAGGTAGTTACTAATCTCTTTGGAATGTTAGGTATGGTTCTACTACTGGTTCTCAAGTCATAGTTAACGTTTCAGTGAAGCATAGAAACTCAAAATCATCTAATCTAACCCCCTTCCACACCTGCCTTGCCTTGCCAGGGTCAAATGGGATATTTGTAATCTACTTAACACAGTGCCTGGCCCATAGTAGGCACTTAATAAATGCTTGTTCCCTTCTCTCTTTCCCTCCCACCCTGTTGTGGAGAATTTGAAGTGATTTATTCAAAGTCATACAGTGAATTAATGCCCTCTTTTATTAGAGGTGAGGAGGTCAAGACCTTGGGCAGCTAGGTAGCACAGTGCATCAAGTGTCAGATTTAGAGTCAGGATGACTCATCTTTCAAAGTTCAAATCTGGCCTCACACACTTTCTGGCTGTGTGACCCTGGGCAAGTCACTTAACCTTTGCTTCAGTTCCCTCATCTATAAAATGAGCTGGAGAAGGACATGGCAAGCCACTGTTGTGTCTTTGTCAAGAAAACCCCAAATGGGGTCATGAAGAGTCAGATATAACTGAAACAACTGAACAGCAATGGACTTCAGGAGAAGAAACCAACCCCTGCTGCCCCACCCCCATTCCCACCTGCTACCCAGCTCACACATACACACACACACATACACACACACACACACACACACACACACACACACACACACGCACACACACACAAGAATAGGAAGAGGTACCTGTAACAACTATGGGATAGGGCTCTGCTCGTCAGGTCTTATGTTGTTTTTTTCCCCTACTACACCATATTCAATTACCTGCCAACCAGTTTATTAGTCATCTATGCGAAGTGTGTTCTCTCTTCTTATCTACCTCTTCCCAAAAGGAAGGAATTTGATTGTGAGAGTCTCTAGTTAAAGAGATAACTGGACCAAGAGAGAATGGTTTTCCACAACAGTGAAAAGCATGACTTAAATGTATATGTGTTTGTGTGTGTGTGTGTATTTGTATGCATACACACGGATATGTACATATGTGTATATACAGATATGCATGTGTACATGTATGTATAGACATATATATCTATAGAAAAAGAAAGAAATATAAAAAGGTATAGATGCAGCTCTATGATAGTATGGTCTTGGGTCACAGAGGATAGGAGCTAATGGGTAAGAGAAGATGGAATGGAGGTTGGGGAAGGAGGGATGGTAGTTATTGAAAGTACAGGCCCCACTTAGATCACAGAATATTGGAATGTAAGTTCACTGTAAGTAGGGGCTATTAAATTTTTTTGTATCTGAACAGTGCTTGGCATATAGTACTCAGTTAACAAATATTTATTGATTGACTGATTTCTAGAAATTCAGAATTGAAAGGAATTTGGAGATAATCCAGACCAGGGATGAGGAACCTGCAGCCTCGAGGCCACCACGCCTCATCTAGACCAAGCTGGCATGTCAGGATTTAGAGTTAGAAGGGACTTTAAAGGTTATCCAACCTAGTGGTTTCCAAACCATAGTAATTCCCTACTTTTCCTTCCTTCTTTCCTTTCTTCTTTCTTTCCTTCTTTCTTTCTTCTCTTCCTCCTCCTTCCTTCCTTCCTTCCTTCCTTTCTTTTTTCTTTCTTTCTTTCTTTCCTTCTTTCCTTCTTTCTTTCTTTCTTTCTTTCTTTTTTTTTCTTTCTTTCTTTCTTTCTTTCTTTCTTTCTTTCTTTCTTTCTTTCTTTCTTTCTTTTTTCTTTCTTTTTTTCTTTCTTTCTTTCTTTCTTTCTTTCTTTCTTTCTTTCTTTCTTTCCTTCTTTCTTTCTTTCTTTCTTTCTTCCTTTCCTTCTTTCTTTCTTTCTTTCCTTCTTTCTTTCTTTCTTTCTTCCTTTCTCTCTCTCTTTCTTAATTTTGTTTATGCTGAACTTGATTACCAAGTGCAATGAGCATTTTCATTCACATAGTAGAGCAGAAGAAGAGGATAGTACATGAAACTTTAAATCTCTGTTCTGTACTGCTGGCTTTTCTTTTTAAGTATATAATAAATGAAGCATGTAATGTTAAAAAGAAGAAATTGAAGAACAGTTAGGGATAACTCCTGCAATACAGGCTCATTAGACACTTCTCTGAGAGGGATAGAGGTACTGTATCTCCTTTGGTTAATGATGAGAAATCAGTCAACACAAACATTTATCAAACAGGTAAATGTTAATATATAGGTGATTTGCAACCACTTAGAAAAGAATGTAATGATCAATGTGAGCCAGAATGGATTCACTGAGAATAAAACATGACAAAAAGCCTCATTTTCTTTTCTTGATCAAGGGAATATTATAGACTGCGTATATTCTAAATTCAAGAAGGCATTTGGCAAAGTCTCCTGATATCCTTGCGAATGAGATAGAATGGCATGGGCCAGATAATAAAATAATACACTTAGGTGTATTAAAATGGTTTACACCAACCTAAAAGGACACGTCTGATGGGGCATTCTGTCATTGGCCTTGATTTTGCCAACATTTTAGTCAGTAACTTGGATAAAGATAGAACATGTTTATCAAATTCAGAGATGACAGAAATTCAGAGGAATGTGTAACATATTCATTGACAAAATCAAGAGCCAAGAAGACTTCAATAGGATTAAGTGACGGGTGGAATCATAGGAAGCAGGATGTAGTGTAGAGGTACTGTTGTACAGTGAATAGATTGGTGGACATGGAGTCAGAAAGACTTAGGTCTGAATCCTACTTCAGACACTTAGCAGCTATGTAATCCTATGCAAATCACTTAACCTTTCTGAGCCTCAGTTTTCCTATCTGTAAAATGAAATTCGACTCCACAGCCTCTAAGGTAATTTCCCACTGTAAATCTATGATCTTACAGTAAGATGAATTTCAACAAGGATAAGTCCTCTATTTCATTTGGGAAAAAATTACATGAGAATAGAGATAACAATAGTACTAATAGCTAGCATTCATTTTATTTATTTAATTTATTTATTTTATCCCTTTAAGGTTTGCAAAGCATTTTACAAATACTATCTCATTTGATCCTTACAACAACCCCAGTAGGTAGGTACTACTGTTATCCCCATTTTACAGACGAGGAAACTGAGACAAATAGAGTTTAAGTGACTTGCTTGGGATCACACAGCTAGTAAAGCATCTCAGGATGTATTTCAACTCATCCTCTTGACTCCAAGACTTTGTGCTACCTAGCTAGCTATGCAGATGGAGCTTAACCACAGTTGTGAATAAAACTAGGTGCTTTTCATTGACTGCGAACTCAAAATGAATCAATGGTGACTGGACAGTAAAGTTGATGTTATCTAAAGCTGTGTTAATAGAAATAGAGTATCCAGAGTAAGAGATGATATCCCACTTAACTGCTGTGATCAGATGACACCTGCAATATCATGTTCAGTTCTGGGTTGCACATTTTAAGAGGAGATTGACTGCCTAGAAAGTATCCAGAAGATAATTATCGGGGTGAAGAGACACAAACACATAATGAACAATTGAAAGTACCTTGGTACAGTAGGTGGAGCACTGGTTTGGGGGTCAGAAGACCATGGTTTCATTACTGTCACATCACTTATTATCCATGAAAGCTTGAGCAAATGCCCACACATCCCTTTAACTCAGACTCCTGAGCCGCAGTGAGACAGTGTAGTACAGTGAATAGAGTGAATCTTTAAACTCAGGAGACCAGGGTTCAAATGCTACCTCTGTCATTTACTACTTGCCTGACAGTGGGCCACCAAGTATCTCACCTCTGACTCATATTGGCTGTGTGATCCTGATCAAGTCACTTTATGATCTTCTTTTCAGAAACTGCTCCAGACTGTCTGGACTTTTATATCCCCAGCCCAATGCCTTTTCCCTTGGGAGATGCCTCTGTGACCCCTTCCTCTTGCTGACGAATTCCTGGCCAGAACCTCCATTTGAGAAAATGCCCAGGTCATGCGTGCTCCCTTCTCTCCTGGCTGCATTTCTGGCTCTAATCCTAACTCTCTGAACTTTCACACACTGACCCGAACTAGGTACAATACCCCACACCCAACCCCACCTTCGCCCTGCTTTTCAGCTCCCTTTTATGTGTTACTTTCCTCCTTTAGAAAGTAAGCTTCTTGAAGGCAGGGACTGTCTTTCTCTCTGCTTTCATTTATATTCCCAGCACTTAGCACAGTCCCTGGCACATAGCATTTAGTCCACGTTTATTTATATATCTTTATCTATCTTTTCAGACCTCGGTTTCCTTATCTGTAAAAGGAGGGGTTTGGACTAGATAGATGGTCTCCAAAGTTCCGTCCAGCTCTAAAATCTGTGATTCTGTGAAGAGTTTGGCCCTCTGTGATCCCAGGACCCATAAGATGAAGGGTTTGCATGAAGTGATTAAAGAATCCCTTTCTACCTTTAAAACCTTAAAATGTCCTTATGGTCTCCCTATTGATTAGACTTATTTAATCTAAAAAAGAGAGGACTTGAGGTACAGGGGTGGGGATAGCAGTAGAGAGATCACAGACTTGGAGTTAGAAGGGATTTCTGAGGCCCATCTAGTCCAACCCTTTTATTTTCAGATGAGGAAAGTGAGTCCCAGAGAAGTTAAGTGACTTACTTAAGTCATAAAGCCAAGGGAAAAAACACAATTCAAACTAAGATCCTCCGAGTCCAGAATTAGTGCCCTTTCTTTTTCTGTGTGTGCATGTATATATGTATGCATGCATGTATATATGCACACACATACACATGTGTGCATATGTATGTATGTATGTAGTGCCCTTTCATTTGCTGTCTCATACACATGTGCATACATGCAGATATATCCACATGTATATGTATGTGCATGCATGTATACAACACATTGTACACATTTATATGCACGTGTATGTATATGTACACACATGTATATACATGTGCATGTGTGTACTGCACACATGCATACACACATGCATGCATATTTATATATACACATAGATTATATACATATACATCTGTATATACATGTATACATATACACACAGACATAGATGTGTGTGTGTGTGTGTGTGTATGGCTGACATGTGGAAGGATTAAATTCTGTGTAATTCCAGTGAGTAAAGGGACTAGAGCAGCAGGGTGGCAGACATTGCTTGAACCAAAGACCACACTTTCTCACAATTAGAGCGCCTCAACAATGCAATGTGCAGCTGCTTCATTAAGGAGTAGGTCCCTGTCACTGGGAATGTACAGGCAGGGACTGGACCATCTGTCAGAGATGCTGCCAAGGGGATTCCTGCTCTGGGTGAAAGATGGAGCTCCATGACCTCTAAAGGCTCTTCCCACCTCTGAGATTCTATAATTATATGATTCTTTCTCCACTCCCCAAACCTCTAACTTGGCTGCTTTCCTGAACTGCTCCAAGGCTCCAACCTGAGGTAGAACCATCTGAACCACAGAAGTGATTCTTCTGTGAGTTTATGAGAGACAGTGCCATGTTATGGAAAATAGGTTGCACATGGAGGTGGGGAGAGACATGAGTTCAAATCTGGCCTCCAAGATTTATTCATCAGGTTACTGTGGACTAATTGTTTGAGTTCTCTTAACCTCAATTTCCTAATTTACACCACAGAAAGATCTGAGCTCAGGTCCTTCCTGAGACACATACTGTCTATGTGACCCTGGGCAAATCACTTAATCTCTCAATGCTTTAGGCAAATCTCTAAGAATATTAGTTGCAGGGAAGGTACCATTGGTAGAGGAAATTCACTGAAATCACAGTATAACACTGCACTGTCTGCATCACAGGACTATTGAGAATAAAATGCTGGGTGAACTTTGAAGGGCTGTGGAAATGTGGATTAGCCCATGCAGTGCTCTCTTTTACATGATTTCAAGAGAATTTTATTGTTACTGCAAATATTTTCAAACTCTACTGCCACATAATCTGGGGCTTTCATAGCATCCGCAGTCATTCTTAAGTTAAAAGAGGGCACCTCTTTTTTGCCTGCATATCCATCCATCTCCTCAAACTCACAGAAACCTGGCTTCTCCCAAAAGACTCTGGATAATAATAATAAGGTGGCATTTACATGGCAACCGTAAGGTTGGCAAAATGTCTTACAAATATTTCATTTGATCCTCCCAACAATCCTAGGGAATAGGTGCTATTATTATCTCCATTTTACAAATGAGGAAATTGAGGCAGACAGAAATTACTTTCCCAGGGTCACACAGCAAGCATCAGAGGCCGGATTTGGATTCAAGTATTTATGACTCTAGGTTCAATGATCTATTCACTGTCATCTTGCCACATCTTAGCTGCATCCCTGGCTACCATCCCTGGTACTCTATGTACCTACTCTAAAACCCCACCTTGCCAGGCCAAGAAAGATATGCATACTTCTTGCTCCTTGCTATCATTTCCAGACTCTCTCACTAATAATAATATGGTTATTATTAACAACAACAATAACAACTAGAATTTATACCCTTAAAGGTTTGCAAAGTGCTTTACAAATGTTATTTAATTTGGTCATCACAACCCTGGGATGTAGATGGTATTATTATTCCCATCATGCAGTAGAGGAAACTGAGGTAGACAGAGGTTAAGTGACATATCCAGGGTCATGCAGGAAGAATCTGAGACAGGATTCAAACTCAGATCTTTCTGACCCATGTGTGCCACCTCTATAACAACAACAAACATTTGTATAACACTTACTACCTGCCAGGTACTGTGCTAAGCACTTTATAATTATTATCTCATTGGATCCTCACTAAAACTCTAGGGGATAAGTGCTGTTATTATTATCCCAATGTTACAGATGAGGAAACTGAAGAAAATTGAGGTTAAGTGACTTGCCCAGGGTCTTACTTATGAGTAGCATCTGAGGCCAAATTTGAACTCAGGTCTTTCTGACTCCAGGCCTAACACTGTGCTGTTCTCACCATTACTCCACAACCTTTCCTTATTTGAGGTTTTCCTCTCCCTCACTCCCTCCATAACCTATCAATTGCCAAGACTTTTCACTTCTACCTTCACAACGTCTCTCGCACCTTCTGTCTTCCTACATGGCCACCACCCTACTTCAGCCCCTGATCACCCATCACCCAAATTATTATAACTCCCTGCTTCCAGGGTCTCCCCTCTCCAACCCAAGCTCGTTTTGGCTGACAGATTGGTGTCTTGAAGCAAGTCTCTGACCATGTGCTACTCCCTTGCTTATGAAACTCCTGGACTGGGGCAACTAGGTGGCAAAGTGGATAGAGCACTGGCCTTGGATTCAGGAGGATGTGAGTTCAAATCCAGCCTCAGACACATAACATTTACTAGCTGTGTGACCCTGAGCAAGTCACTTAACCCCCATTACAAAAAAAAAAAATTCCTGGATTGCTCTAGGATCAAATATAAATCTTATTTGACATTGTAGTCCCTTTATAGTCTGGTTCTAAACTCTATTTCCAGTCAGACTATACATTACTCCCCCTAAAACATTCCAAATTCCACCCAAACTAGTCTAGTTTTCTCTCATATGTGAATGGCATTCCATCAAGCTGTCCCCTAATGCCTGGGGTGCATCTCCTCCTCTCCACTTCTTAGAACCCCTTTAAAGGTTAGGGTTAAGGGTTAACCCAAGTGCCACCTTCTTCAAGCAGACTTTCTCAATTTTCCCAGTTGTCAATGACACCTAAATTATTTTGAATTTATTTTACATATGTCTTAGATTTATCTGTAAGCATGCTGCATTTCCCCAGTATATAAACTCTTTGAGAACAAGGATTATCTCACTTTTGTATTTGTACACCCAGCTTGATGGTACCCCCAGAAAGGGAGCAGTCAGAGAATCTGCTCAGGGTTGAAGATCTATCACTTTCTTCAAGAAGTCTTTCCGCAGCCTTTTTTATCTTATTACCTTTTCTCTAAGATTAACTCCAATTTATCCCATCTATTGCTTCTTTGTACATAATTCTTTGTGGATTTTCTCCTCCATTAGACTGGACGCTCCCTGAGGGCAGGGATTGTTTTTTTGCCTTTCTTTGTATCTTCAGCATTTGGCACAGTGTGCGACACACAATAGGCATTTAATTCATGTTTTTGTTGTTGTTGTTGTTGTTGACTTGACCATCACCAAAGCATTCTCCCTGACCATGGAATATCCCATGATCCTTTAATGATTCAGTCTAGTAAAGGAAAGGAATGTCATACAATATCCCAAATCACAGAGAATACAAAAGTCATTTATGTTTACCTTTGGAATTGCATCACATGATTTCTTTTCCTTCTTGTTTTGTTTTGCTTTTTGACAGCTTTAACTCCTTAATTATCCATAGCTATGCCTGCTTTTTTGGATGATTTTACAATAAGCATAGCTTGCCAGGTCAGAGAAGAGGCAGGATAGAACTGGGGAGGGTGTGGTTAAAAGTAGGGCAGTGAGGGTTCCCTACTGTGTCTAGACACTTGGTGTAGATCATCTACAAAGTAAGTAATTGGGAGTTGGTCACATAACAAGGAAGTGTCAGGGCCTGGACCTTTGATGCTGAAGACCATGCTGTGATGCCAGAGGACAACATCTGGAAAGAAAGTAGTGTTGGAGGAAGGATGGGAAGGGAGCTCCTGAGAGAGGAGGGGTAGGGCTTCATACCTGATACACAGGGAAAATCAAGTGAAGTGCCCGGCATGTCATTATCAGCTTGAGTGATATTCACAAACACTTGCCTGTGAGAGCCATCGAGAACATCTGTCACCAGGCACATTGCTAGAACGGGCCCCGGGAGAGCAGGGAGAATGAACAGCAAACCCGTTTTAAAAGTACACTTTGGCATTAGCAGGGCTCAGCCTTTGTTGTCATCAACACTGCTTACTGGGTGAGAATGTTATTCTCCAGGGAAAGAAGTGGAGGGTGGGGAATGATGCTGGCCTACCCATCATGACTCTGTCCCCCATGCTAGAAGGTAACACTGGATCACTTCTCTCTCTTCTACCAGAAATGATCCTGGAATGTGTCTCACTCCCATTCTGGCAGGAAATCAGGCCTGCTCTTCTGAATCTCCCTGGGAAAGGGCAAATAGGAAAGGTTTGCCCTGAGCCAATGTCTTATTTTCTCCTGGTAGAGCTCAGCCCTCATCTGTTACCCCTTCCCACTTCCAGGGATCACACTATTGATGCCACACTTGATGCTGACACCTGGTTGGCCTTAATTCTTTCGTAACTTAGAAATCTCAAGCTCAAGCAAACCATAGCAACAGAAATTATAGGCATCTGATGCTAGTATATAAGCTTTTCAAAGTATGGCTTTCACCCTAATAATGTAGCATAATTTTCATGACACCCCCATGAGGCCATCATGGTATATGGCCCATGACCCTATAGTCAAGAAGACCTGGGTTGAAATCCTGTCTCAGACACATATTAGCTGTGAGACCCTGGGCAAGTAACTTGACCTCTCTAGGACAGAGTTTTCCTCATCTGTAAAATGAACTGGTTGAACTCTGATCTCTAAGATCATTTACAACTCTAAATAGATATTATGTCCATTTTATAGATTAGAAAACTGAGGCTGAGAAAGGTTAGATAACTGTCCTAATATCACACAATTAGTTAACAGAGTTAGAATGAGTGCTTTTTCCAAGATACCATACTCTTATACCATTAGTAATTAGCAACTAATGAGCTTCCTAGCTAGCATGGGGCATGGGGCAGGTGAAGAATGGTTAGTGTACTCTGGCCAGGGATTTGCCTACTGAGAGAATCTCAGGGAGATTTTACAGCTTTCTTTTCTTCGATTCAGCCTATTCCATCACCACCAAAAATAGGGGGGAAACTCAGATTCTGTTTTGCAAACAGGGCCCAGCTGTGGGCCATGTAGCTGCCTTCCCATGAGAATACTATTTCATGCTCCCAGCAGAGAGGAAAGATGGGTACAGAAAGGATCTCATAACACTGCCCTGCCCTGGGGAAAAGAAAGGAATGTCTTTCATCAATGCATTGATGAGTCAGTGAGTTTGTGTTTGGTAATCTCCCATCTTCCTTTCTGTACCTGGTTTCCTGAATATTGGGATCTGCATCTAAAATCCACTTTCTTTTCATTTTCTTTCTTTATTTCTTCTTTCCATCCTTTTATTTCTTTCTTTCTTCCTCTCCCTGCCTTTTCCTCTTTCCTCTTCCCTCTCTCTCCTTTTCTTCTTTCTTTTTTTCTTTCTTTTTGTCTTTCCTTTCCTATTCCCTCCCTCCCTCCTTCATTTCTTCCTTCTTTCATTTCTCTCTCTTTCTCTCTCTTTCTCTCTTTCTCCTTCCTTCTTTCCTTCCTTCTTTCCTTCCTTCCTTCCTTCCCATACCATTCCAATCTCATGCTCTGAGACCTGGCGGGGTAGGAAGATGTTTGATAAACTGATCCCTGCTATAGTATTAGCTGATGTTGAATCTAGAAACTTGAGATCTTGGGGCAACTAGGGGGCGCAGTGGATGGAGCACCAGCCCTGCATTCAGGAGGATCTGAGTTCAAATATGGCCTGAGACACATAACATTTACTAGCTGTGTAACCCTGGGCAGGTCACTTAACCACATTGCCTAGTTCCCCACCCCCCCCAAAAAAAACTTGAGATCTAATGTGGTACTAACTCCTTGTATCACTCTGGTCAAGTAATTTTGTCCTTATGGGATTGCATTTCTTCTTTAAAATGAAGATCTTGGATGGGATGGTAAGTCAAACATTCTTTGTTCTTTGGTTCCATTGTAAGGATTTAAGGTACTCATAATATTTAGAATTAGAAAACACTTTAGAGTCTATCTAGCCTAACCTGGTCATTTTATAGATAATGAAAGGGGATCAGAGATGTTACTTGCCCGAGGACACACACCAGCAAGTGGTAGAGCTAAGATTTTAATCCAGGTCTGCTGAATCCAAATTTCATCTCATGCTCTCAGAATGCGCCCAGGGACATTCACATTTCCATGGGGAATCCTGGAAGCCCCCGAAGGTCAAAAGCTTTTTGAAAACCCCAAAGGAATAAATTGCTAATAGTGAAAATTCAGATACTGTGACTCAATTAAGTGAGGGATATTTTTGTAAAGGGGTCCTCTTCACATCAAAGAATAGATATCTTTCTGTCCCTCCTGATAAGGTCGATGCTACCAACCCACAACCCTCATCAGCCACATGAAGAGGCACATCATTCAGTCACATATGACATGGGTGTCAGTAAAGAGTGATTAATTTCCTGTGTCATTCTGGTTTTTTTGTTGTTGTTTTTTTCCCAAAAAAAGTTCTGGCTGGAGGAACTGCTGAAGATCAAAATAATTAGCAAATGCAAAGACACAATAGAGTGACTGAAACCCTTTTCTTTTGAAAATGTTCTCCCCCCCTCCTATCCCCAGGAATCAAGCACCAGCCTCTCATTAGTTTAAAAATGTGTTTGATTAGTTTGGGGTTTTTGTTGTTGTTATTTATTTTAAGCTGGGAAAGTACCAAAGGAGTGTTTGCTGGCAGGAGGAGATTGGAACCAAAAGAATCTTTGAAGGCAGGATGGGTTGGGGCCCAAGGAATGTTTGAAGACACAGGTGAGTGAGGCTAGACCCCAAGGAATGTTTGCAGACAAAATATCCTTGGGACTCAAGGAGCGTTTGCAAATTTAAGAGGTCAGTAAGTGAGGGAAGGGGGCAGGGGAAAAGCAGGGGTTTCGGTTAGAATGATTATTCAGACTCAGCATAGTACAATGGGCAGAGGACACATGTTCTTGCCCCAGCTCTGCCATTAACTCATTATATGGCTCTGAGCAAGTCTCTACTCCCTTGGTCTCAGTTTTCCTCTTGATAAAATGAATGAAGTGGACTAGATGATCTCCAAGGTCCCTTCAAGCCCTAATGGGCTATGATTTAATAACCTCCTTCTCTGAAATGAGGGACATTAAGTAGATAATCTCTAGGGCCCCTTCCAGCTGCAAGATTCTATGATCTTTTGTTCTTTCTCTCTCTGCTCCCTTCTTTGTGGCTCTGTGACAGACACCATTATCCCTTCCACATTGCAGGGGTTCGGGGCACTCATGATCTGGAAAATTTGGCCCTCCCTTCACAACAGAGAAAAAGTATTAATTTTTTTTCTTTTTTCTTCCATGGGGTGTGTACAGTATCTTATTGTAAAATTTGAGTTAAATATTTGTTCATGAGTTTGGTGTCATCCAGTGGCTTTTGAGTGTCATCTGAGGCTTCTGCAAAACTCCCCCAAAAATCCCATTTAATTTCTTATACTGACTCAAGATATATCAAAACCATGATGGGAGAAAGACCCAGTGTGGAAGAGATAACTGTACATTCAGAGGATCGTAGAGTTAGAGGTGAAAGGGACCTGAAAAGCCATGTAGTCCAACACCCTCGTTTTATAGATAAGGAAACAGGAGCTCAGAAAGATTAAGCCCAAGACCACATAGCTAATAAGTGGTAGAACTGAGATTCAGACAAAGGTGTTCTTACTCCATGTTCAGCCCATTTTCCATTTCCCATTGCTTCTCTCCAGGAAGCACACTGTGAAATGATTTTCCAGGCACCACAATTATAAATTCCTAAAATTTTAGTAATCTAAGGAATCTTAGTGGTAGTAAGAAGATACCTAGCTATCCTTGATAAAATCTCATCACTAGTTTCCAATGAATGACATCCTTGGGTCCTAGGATTGTTAAGCCACTATCAGTGATATCTAAAAGATGGAAAATGGGAAAGGTATAACATTGGAAAAGAGAAAATTTTCTGATTTTCATGTGAGGAAAAAGGGAAGAGAACAGAATCTATTAAGTATAAGCCAGTGAGTCTGACTTTTTTTTTTTTTTACTGAGATAATTCTCCAATGGATCATTAAAGTCATGCTTGTTGAACATGAAAATAGAGAAATGGTGGTTCCCAAGAGCCAGAATGTTTTCATCCAACACAGGTCATTCAAGACTAACCTCAGTTCTTTTTTTGGATAGGATTCTTATTATTTTTTTATGAGGCAATTGAGATTAAGTGACTTCCCCAGGGTCACACAGCTTGTAAGTGTCAAGTGTCTGGTCTGAGGCTACATTTAAACTCAGGTCCTCCTTACTCCAGGGCCAGTGCTGTATCCACTGTGCCACCTCGCTGCCCCTTGGATAGGATTATTAAACTCATAGATGGCATATGGGGAGGGAGACTACTATGGATGTAGTTTACTTAGATTTTAGCAAAGCTTTATAGTATAGTACATAGTATTTCTTATTATTCTATGGAGAAGATGGAGAGGTATGATTTAAACAGATAGTACAATCAGATGGATTCAAAACTAGTCAGATGAACTCAAAGAATAGAATTGTTAATGGTGTGATGACAGTGTGACAGGAGGTTTCCAATGGAGTACCCCCAGCAAACTGTGCCATTTAACATCTTTAGCGATGACATGGATAAAAGTGTAGATGATATGCTTATAAAATCTTCATGGAATACAGTTCTGGGTAAGATAACTAACACATTGTTAATAATCAAGCTCCAAAGGGATCTGCGTAGGCTAGAACATTAGGTTGAATTTAATAAGCTAAAATTCAATAAGGAGGAAAGGTAATAAGGGAACACTTTCTAAACAGTAAATCATTATAATATAAATATTATATAAATTGATATTAATATTACCATATATTTGTTGGGCTCCTCCCCAAAAAAATGTGTCCTTCAAAACCTGGCTAAACAAAATAATCAGAAGTGGGAAATCTGCAATTGAAACTACTCCAGGAGAAACTTTAGACTTGTCTTTGACTCCTCCCTCTCCTTTACTTCCCACATACAAACAATGGCCAGGTCCCTTAATCTTAGCTCTGTAGCATCCCTAAAATCCATCCTTTCTACTAACCTGACAATCACCCTAGTCCAGGTCCCTTGGACCGCTGGAACAACCTCCTCATTGGTCTCCCTGCCTCCCCTCTGTCTGCAGCCATCTCTAATCTATCCGGTTACTTAAAGAATATTCTTAAGGTGTAAATATGACCCTTGCCTACAAGCCTTCAGTGAATCCCTATTGCCTCCAGAATGAAATACAGACTCAGCTGGGCATTTCAGGATCTTCAAAAAGTGCTTCCAACCTACGTCTCCAGCTTTCTTTCACTGGACCTCCCTTCATGGACTCAATGGTCTCCAGCCAAATTGGATTACTTGGTATTCCCCTCCCATTTGTTCACCTCTACTCATTCATGTAAGTTTCCACTATATCTGAAAAGTACTTCCACCTCCTCCTTGACCCTGACCATATTTTTACTTCTTAAATTTAATTTTTTCCTTCAAGATCCAAATTGGAAAGTACCACCTCTCCCATGAATCCTGCCCTGATTTCCCCAAGGGAAAGTAATTGTTCCCTCTCAATAGTTCTTAAATTATTCCATCTAGTAACAATAAATCACTTTTATATGGTACTTTATGGTTTATATAGTATTTTCTTCATAACAGACCCAAGAGTTAGGTGGTACTTATCCCCATTTTAAAGATAAAGTAACTGAGGTTTGGTGACTTATCACTCTTTACACATCTAATGTGTGAGAGAAAGGATTTGAATTTCAGTCCAGATCCAGGGTTCTTTCAAGTCTATCATTTGAAACTTAATCATTGTTCAATTAAATTTAACTCTTAATTGAACTAGTAATTAAAGTAGAAAGCTGAGAAAGATCTCTAGGTAACTTATTAGTCAGAAAGTTAAGCATGAAAGGAATCTTCTTGCCTTAACTTTTAACTAATGGCCTGAGTTAATTCTAGTGGCTGGATTCAGGAAGAAAAGGCAAGTGTGGATTGATGCAGCTGAAAGATGGCATCAAGGAGGACTTGGGATTTGTATTGGGCTTTGAAAAATAGGTAGACTTTGGAGAGGTAGAGAAGAGATTCCTGGGGAGTAGCCCTTTGACTTTATTGATATAGGAAACTCTCTACAAATTCATTTGATAATCTTAGAAAGTTGCCCAGATCTGAGTATCAGACAAAGTGCCTGCAGGGCCGTTGGCCCTAGCCAGATTAAAATGTAATTAGGAAATAACTAACAAAATCAATAGAAATGCAATATCTATCTAGATATCTAGGCCTCACTTCTCTGTTGGGCTCATCTTCTCTTGATGTTGTTTAGGCATTTCAATCATGTCCAACTCTTTGTGACCCTTTTGGGGGTTTTCTTAGCAGAGATACTGGAGTGGTTTGTCATTTCCTTTCCAGCTCATTTTACAGGTGACGAAATTGAGGCAAATTGGGTTAAGTGATTTGCCCAGGGTCACACAGCTAAATAAGTGTCTAAGGCCAAATTTGAACTCAGGAAGATGAGTTTTCCTGACTCCAGGCCTAACATCTATCCACTGTACCATGTAGCTGCCCTACAACATAACATAGTTAATGTTAATATGTGGTTTTTGAAGTCATTATGCTGCCATACAGTTTGGGGCCTCCTTTCTCTTTGAGTTTGACACCACTGGCCTGGATAACTGAGAGGCTAAGTGACTTAGTTACACAGCCATTTTTTTCTGAGGTAGGACAAGAGCCCAAGTTTTCCTAGTCCTGAGGCTAGTTGTCAGTCCACTGTGCTATGGAAATGAAATGAAATAGGAAGATGAGGAAAATGAAATCTGATGGCCTTTTCTCTGACCTCTCCGCAGTGTCTAATGCTATTAACCCCCACTCTCTAATTCCTAAGTACTTTCTCCTTCCAGAGTTTTGTGTCTCCCATAGCCTATCTGACCACTCTGTAGTCTTTGCTGGCTCAAAGTCCATGCCCATGAATATCCATTTAGGCCATCTTCTCTTCTCTCCTATCAATTCTCTCAGTGACCTTATCAATTTCCATAGGTTCCATTATCACTTCTATGCATGGTGCAGTGGAAATGAAACCGATTCGAAGTCCCATGACCTAGGTTGGAATCCTAGCTACGCCACTGGATCTCTAATTGATCTTGGACAATTTGCTTTCTTTTTCTGGACTTCTCTTACTGCATAAGGAGGTTGGGCAAAATGAACTCTAAGGTCTCATCCAGCTCTAAACCTCTTATCTGTATATGCAGGCTCTGTCTCTCTGTTGAGCTCAACTTCTGTTGTTGAGTCATTTTTCAGTTGTATCTGACTCTTCGTGACCCCATTTTGGATTTTCATGGCAGAGATATTAGAATGGATTTCCATTTCCCACTCCATCTCATTTTACAGATGAGGAAACTGAGGGAAACAAGGTTAAATGACTTGCTCAGGGTCACACAGCTAGCAAGTGTCTGAAGTCGGCATTCATACTCAGGAAGATGAATATTCTTGACTCCAAACCCAGCACTCTATCCACTGTGCCAACCAGCTTCCCCAGTTCAATTTCTACACCAACAAATACTGTTTGTTATTTATATCTGGATGTCCCCTAGGCATATTGAATCTAATATTTCCAATTATCTTCCTCCCTGAACCTTCCTCTCATTCATAATTCTGTATTTCAGTTGAGGATACCACCATATTTTTAGTCATCCAGGTTCATAGCCTCAGAATCATTCTCCACTCTTTCCTCTCCTTCTGCCCTACTCCTCCCATACCCACAGCCCTGCCATGTTCAATCAGCTTCTAAGTCTCATTTATTCATTCGTTTATTTATTATTCATTCATTTACTCATTTATTTTGCTCCACAATATATTTCACATCCATCCCTTCTTTTCTCTCTTACAGCTTCCCTCTTAGTTTACACCCTCCTCACCCCAGCCCTGGACTCTTGAAGGAACTTCCTAATAGGAATCCCAGTTTTCTTTTCCAATTCATCCTCCATACAGCTGCCACTGACTTCTTATTGCCTCTAGGATAAAATGCAAACTGTTCTGGCATTTAATTCTTTCATTATCTGGTTCCAACTGAACTTTACAAGCTTATTGCTCATGACTGCACTCATTCTCTTAGTTATTAGTGCTTAAACAAATCCACTACTGTCTCTAATTATCATGTATAAACTTATCACTTTAAATGCTGTATACCCCTAAGTAGAATGTAAATTCCTTGTAGGCAGGGACTGGGTTTTTTTTTCCTATTTTGTCAGGGACTGTTTTTTTTTTCTATTTTGTCTCCGTATGTCCAGCCACTAACATAGTCTGTCTTATAAGAAGCACTCATTGAATTGGATCAGATTGAGTTGATTAGGCTTTGAGAGCATTCTAAGGAGTGGCATGAGCAAAGACCCCTAAGGAGTAAGGATGGTTAGTTCAGGGGTGACACAGTGGGTAGAACACTGGGTTTGGATCAAGAAGACCTGAGTTCAAATCCAGTCTCAGAAACTTCCTAACTGTGTGACCTTGGGCAAATCACTTAACTGCTGTTTGCCACTGGAGAAGAAAATGGTAAACCACTTCAGTATCTTTGCCAAGAATTGGACACAACTGAAACAACTGAACAAAAACAATATACAGAGTTCAAGAGAGAAAGATTTTTAGGAGAATAGAAGAAGACAAAACTAGTAGCTTAGGACTAGGTTGTGGTGGTCTTGAATGCCAAACTGAAGGATTTAAACTTGAGCCTGTTGATAATGGAGAGCTAGTGTAGATTCTAGAGCAGGAGTGTGATCCAGTGAATGCTATGGTTTAGGAAAGTGAATTTGTCAGAGTTCTTGGGTCTTCTGATGCTTCACCTGTGAAATAGCTGGGAAGCTCCTTCCTAGGAGTATTAGGGAGGCCCTGGTTAAGTTATCTGACCTTGGACAAGTCACTTAACCTCTCTAGTTATCAGTTTACTTCTCTGTAAAATGAGGAGCTTAGATTAGATGACTTCTAAGGTCCTTTTCAGTTCTAACATTCTCTGTTCCCCAAGGCCCAGTAAAATATCCCTTCTCAGTTGCCAAGCAGGCAGCAGCTAGGAGAGACCAGTGGAAAGAGTGATTTGCCTTAATTCCCTTTCTCAAGCAAAATGCTGGGTCTGCAGGCAGCATCTTTTTTCCAGCACAGTTATTATTCACCTCCTTCCCATCTCGTCCCCATAGTCATACCCTGATATTGCAGAATTATTTATGTTGTTGTTTAATTAGCTAATTATGCATGTGCCACAGTATTCCTGAAAATAAATCACTTTATTTAGTTCCTCTTAAGTGGATTTTTGTTTATGTCTAGATATGAAGATTTATAAGGAGTTATTGGAGGTGGGAAGGGGAGCATGGAATGTTTATGGGTTCTAGTGATTTGTGTTTATTCTCCCTGGACATGTGTGGGCAGGCAGGTAGGGGTGAATTGGGGATACCACTGAGGCACTGGGCACAGAGAGAGGATCCTAGGGACAACCTACCAGATGTATTCACCATCAAGCCAAGCTCTGCTGTGTGAAAGACCAAGCCAAGGGCTGGCTTTTTTCCTTTCCCCAAACAGCAGTTTGATTTATACTCCTAAGTAGGCTTGCATGGGCTAGAGGACTATAATATACCCTGAATCAGCTTGACTACCAGTTTCATACACGGCTTGGGGAGGAACCAGATGCATAGTTCAGGGGGAAGCTGTGGAAAAGAAAAAAAACCGAATGCAATAATAAAGATAAAGATAACGATGGACAAATGATTTCATTGGTGTAGGGAAATCCCAGAAGAGGACACTTCCTCTACCAATGCAGATCAGGTTATTGTTGTTTGTCCTTCATTTTCAAAGAGGACTGTGACACCAAGAAGATGATGCTGTGACTTGCAAGTGAATTGTATTTAAGAGAGGGAGGGCTGTACAAAGCCTCACTTTCTTCTTTGGAGCCATCTGGGTCCAGTGGCCAGATACAGACCAGAACGAGTAGATCAGCTTCATCTCTAAAACAGCCTCTATTCATGCAGCAGACTGATTTTCTCTACAACTCATAGTTTTGAAGACTCCCCTAGACCAGTGAGAGGATCGGTAACTTGCCCAGGATCACAGTCACACAGTCAAAATGTCTCAGAAGCAGGAATTGAATCCATAACATTCTAGCTTCCTATAATGCTTTAGGGTTTGCAAAGCACTTTAAACGTATGCCTCATGTGACCATCACCACAATGCTGTGAAGTAGGGACCCTTATTAGCCCCATTTTACACATGAGGAAACTAAGGCTGAGAGTGATTTCGCCGGGGTCACACAATGTCTGAGGCAGAATTCAAATTCAGATCTTCCTAAGTATGAGCACTCTATTTTCTATGTGGCTTTTTCCACAAGGGAGGATATAGGGAAGCAAGGAGGATAAGATCCCATCTCTACCTCAGAATGACCAGAGTCTCCCCCTAACCCAAGCCTACCCACATATTTTGGAAGCCACTTTCCATTGCAGCGGGAAAAATACTGGCCTATTTATCAACTGACTTGGGTAATCCTTATTTCACCCCGTTTCTCTCTGTGTGACCACTGTCAATTCTGGTAACCTTCCCTCATCTCATTTCCTTTGGCAGCAGAATGGGAATAAGAATATTGAATATTTAAATATAATATTTAAATCCCAGCTCTGCCTCTTGTTACCTGAGTGACTTTTAAAATGTTGCCTAAACTCTTGGGCTTCAGTTCCCCATCAGGAAAATGCAGGAACTTTAAGGTCTATTCCAACTCTGTCTATGATTCTTGATGTTAGCTAATAGAAGACTTTAAGGTCATCAATATGATTCCATCTGATCCTCTAAACCATCCTGTGAAATAAATGTTCCAACTATTAGTGCCCCATTTAACAGATGAAGAAACTAAGGTTTGGATAATGAGTGATTTGCCTATGGGCATCCATTTTGTAAGTATAAGAGGCAGGATTTTAACCCAGTTCTCTAGCTCTGAGTCCAGTACTCTTACTACTCACATTGAGCTCTAGAATTTGTTTTGCAAAGCAGAAAGTATTACATAAATGTCACATATTAAATTTGCTCCCTACCTCATGGGATTGTTGTAAGGAAAATGGTGTATAGAATCTAACAGGCTATATAAATAAATGGCTATTATTAACAACACGAGCAAAAGCTGGAATGAATGTGGTGTATTTGGGAGGATTTGGGTCAGAAGGGGTCTTGGAGGAGGACAGAGGCCATTTTGTGGCTTAATTATGGACAGTGGGAAGAGAGATAGAACTCAGAAAGAAATCATCAGTGAGGAAGAGGTTCATATAGAGGGCAGAATATATATATGAGGAACACAGCTGAACTGAGCCCCAACTAAAGCCACTAGGAGAGGACTCCATATTTGTGGGGGTCAGGTAAAATGACAAGAAATAGGACAGCTCTTCAGGAAGCAAGACTGGTCAGAGGAGCCTTAGGTGGAAAGGCAGTATGGTTACCAGCACAAGCCATGGTCTAGAAACCTGGGTTCTAGTCTCAGCTCTGCCACTAACTCACAGTGTGACTTTAGGTAAATCAAGGCACCCCTATAGACCTCCATTTACCTATAAAATAATCCTGCTTACACTGCCCACCTGTCGAGGTTTCTAAGAGAAAGAAATGAGATGAAAGGTATGAAGCAAAAACTGGTGTCATTAATATAAGGTATCTTTCTTCAAGGTTAGGGACTAATACTGAGGGATAGTGACATGAGTTACTTTGCATCAATTCACAATAAAGGCTCATTTCTCACCCCTCTTCATCACTCTCAATGCTACTAATAAATATGGACCCTTCAGCCCCTTGTCTTTTAATTTTTTTAGTCTCCTATATTTCACAGACCCTAAAGAAAGAGTATGACACTACTAGGTTTTTACATCAAAGAAAGAGGAAAAGGGTTCATATATACAAAAGGATTCATAGCAGTTCTTTTTGTAGTAGCAAAGAACTAGAAACTGAGGGTATACTCTCATTGAGGGATGGCTGAACAGCTAAATATGTGATGGGATGCCACTGTGTTGTAAGAAATAATAAAGGGAATGGTTCTAGAAAAACCTGGGAAGACTTACATGAACTGATACAAAGTGAAGTGAGCAGAACCAGGAGAACATTTTATACAATGATAACAACATTGTAGAGACAAAATTCTTTGAAAGATTTAAGAACTCTGATCAACACAATGGAAACAAGTACAAATCTGGAAGACTCTGAAACGTACTATCTACCTCCAGATAGAAAACTGATGGACTCAGAGCATATTATTTTTGGACGTGGCTCATGTGGGAATTTGTTTTGCTTGACTATACATGTTTGCAATGGGCTTTATTTATTTATTTATTTATTTGCATCCCAGTGGGAGGACAGGGACCAAATGGGAGGTAGAGAATTCAGAACTGAAAATAAAATAAAATAATATAATTAAAGAAAGAAGAGGTGCACCAGCACTGTGTCTGAACTTCCAGGATCTGGGGTTACATTCCAGCTAAATAATGTTTAAAACCTTTAAGTGCTATATAAATGTAAGCTGTTCTTGCTGTTTAGTACCCTTACAGCATTTGGATAAGTCAACTTTCTTCTCCAGTCCTCAGTTTCCTTATCTATAAAATTGGGCATGAGAAAGGAGTTGATATAATCATACCTATACTACCAACTTCAGAGGCTTTTGGGGAAGAAAGCTGTAAACCTTGAAGCATTACAGAAATACAGCTGAAGATAATGATGTTGAGGAAGCTAATGCACACTTTTAGAAAACTGTGAGCAAATGGGCGCTTTTGCCAGCTGATTATCCAACAAGAAATAGACTGGTACCAAAGCAGGAAAGATTTAGGCTCCTTATGGGGAATTACTTCCAGACAATGAGGGGTATGAGATACTAAGTATGGAAGGAAGCCATGAAATCTTTCCTAGAGATCTTTGGAAATCGGAGGCATTTCTAGTCGCCTGGGGTAACTTAATTGTGTTCCTCCCAGAAGTCAAGGATTCTCTGGGGGGAACTATAAGGATCTCTCCAGGTCCTTGCCAATTCAATTTAGCAAGCATTTTAAATAAATTTTTATTGATAGCTTTTGTTTTTATGTTTCTAGATTTCCCTTGATATCCTTCCCCATCTCCCCTCTCAAAGAGCCACCATTTATTAGAAAAAAAAATTAAAGGAAGAAAAACAAGAAGAGAAACAAATATTCAGTAAAAACCGAACAAACCTCAAACAATTCTGACATTGTATGCAATGTACCCATGGACTCACCCTGCTTCACTGTGCCCCGCCCTCACCCCACATGCCTCTGCAAAAGTATCAGGGAAGGTTTCTTCTCATCTCTTCCTTAGAGTCAAGCTTTTTCTTTGTAATTTTGCAGTTCTTTTTCAAACTATTGGGTGATTGTTTTTCTTTACATTTACAGTGTGGTAGTTGTATGTATTGTTTTCTTGGCTCTCCTTACTTCACTCCATATCAGTTCATCTAAGTCCATGCTTTTCTGTATTATTGTATTTGTCACATTTTACGGTATATATTCATCTACTGCCATTTTTTTTAGCCATTCTGCAATCAAATGGACATCTCCTTTGTTGCCAATTCTTTGATGCCACCAAAAAAATTAAGGCATTTATTAAATGATTACCGTGTGCCAGGCATTGCACTAAACACTTTACAAATGTCGTCTCTTTTTTTTTTTCTTCGTAACAACCCTGGAAGTTAGGGGCTATTATTATCCCCATTTTACAGATGAAGAAACTGAAGCAAACAGAAATTAGGTGACTTGCCCAAATTTGAACTCAGGTTTTCCTGACTTCAATTCCAGGGCTCTAGCCACTGTGTCAATCAGCTGTACCAACATGTACACTAAGTAAAACACAATGTAATAGGGGTGGTAGGGAAGTGCTAACAACTGGGAGGATAAGAAAATGCCCCTCTTAGGAGGTGGGACTTGAGCTGAACCTTGAAGGGAAATGGAGATTGCAACAGGTAGATGGAGAACATTCCAGCCTGTACAGATGCAGAGTCAGGAAACAATGCCATGTACAGCAAACAGCAAGTATGAAAGTTTGGCTACAATGTAAATTGTGGAAGGGGAAATAATGTGGAATCAATCCAAAAAGATGGGTTGAATCCAGGCTGTGAAGGGCTGGTCTGCCAAACAGTCTAGCTTGTATTTTATTCTAGAAGCCATGGGAAAACACTGACATTTTTTGAGCAAGAGAATGACATGGTCAGAGCTATGCATTAGGAATGCCAGTTTGGCAGCTGTGTGGAGGAGCCATCTGAGGTGGCGATGGCTGCATGCAGGGAGACCAATTTGGAGTCTACTGCAATATTCCTGGCAAAAGGTAGGGACATTCTGAAATAGAAAGGTCGGTTTGTGAGTGGAGAGAAGCAGATAGAAACAAGAGATTCAGAGACAGACTCAACAAGGCTTGCCTGCTATTGGATATGAGGTGTGAAGAAGGGTAAAGAATGGAGTGTGACTCTGAGGTTGTGAACCTGGATAATCGAAAGTGTTGTGTGCTCTTGACAGAAATGAGGAAATTGGGGAAAGGCATGCAGTTTTTTTTGGGGGGGGGAAATGAGTTGGCCATGTTTAATTTGAAACGCTTATGGTACTTAATAGTTGAGATGTTTAGCAGGCCAATTGGTGCTACCAGATCATTTTTATGTAGAGTTCCAGAATTGCGGAAATGGAAGAAACCTTAGACATTATTTCTTATGACCCCTCCTTTCTCCAGTCCCAGCCCCCCAGCCATTAAACAGATGAGAAGACAGAGATAAAGGAAAAATGACTTAGCTAAGCAAGATCAAACTAGAAGTTATTGACAAAGGTAGGATTAAAATGTAGGTTTCCTTCCTCTTGGCTGCTCCCAGCTCTCATTTTATCTCTCACAAATGTGACATGTAGCCACAAACCAAAGCATTGCATTTACATGGACCAGGTTGAATCTGAAGGTCATCTCGCTAAGTATGTCTCTGGCTCAGGTCCCCATACATGGCCTCTTCTGGGGACGTCAAGATATGGTTCATGCTTAGGTATCCACAAAAAGAAAACGGCCTTTTGCTCCCATGCAAGTATTTAGGCTAGCAAATCAAGTCCTTTTTTTGTTGCTGCTGTTGAATTATTTCAGTTGTGTCTGACTCTCCGTGACCCCATTTGGGGTTTTCTTGGCAGACCTGCTGGAATGGCTTGCCATGTCTTTCTCCAGCTCATTTTACAGATGAGCAACTGAGGCAAATGGGGTTAAGTGACTGCCCAGAGTCACACAGCTAGTAGATGTCTGAGGACAAATTTGAACCAAGAAAGATGAGTCTTCCTGACTCTAGACCTGGCACTCTATCCACTGCACTACATAGCTTGCCCAATCATTTATTTAACCATACTAAAAATGCAGGGGACTCACACCTAAAAGTATGAACAGGTAGGATAACTCCTCTTTCCTCTTCAGTAAGTCCCATCCAAAGGATTTACACAACCCTTCAAGCTTATTTTTTAAACCTTGTTTAGACTACTTTCCATAACAGGAAAAATCTTGGAGTTGCTAGTTAGGGAATGCTCATCTTTTGCAGAAATGAAAGCCTAGGATAAAGGTCCAGTACTGGGAGATAGGGGTGGGCTGGGATGAGTATAGATTTATGAGTTTGTCTCTTGGTATAACAGCCAATCACTGCCCCTAGGCATTACTGTTGCTGACTGGAACTGAATTGAATCAATGGTCAGAGGCAGAGCTGCCAAAGGAGTGGGCGGGTAAGCCGGAATAGAGGATGGAGCTGTGTGGATCACTGACAACTCTGGGACCTCCACAGCTCTGCAGGCCATTGGAAGTAGTGGGGAGCTGCCAATAGATCACAGCTCAGCTGCTGACCTTGAGTCTTAAGCAAAGTAGGGAATAAAAGGTCATATTTATTCCATCAGAGCCACAGGAGTCATGAAATATTGTAATATGGAGAAAAGCAGTCAATATATCATCCTCCACTACTCAGAACTTAGCTGATCTGTAACCAGGGCCCTGTGCCCTTCTGGGCTAGCCTGGAGCCCATTATCTGGTGACTATGGTGAGGTAGGAGGGGAGATCGGAAAGGGAAGACTGGCACAGAGCCCAGGACTTCATCCCACAAGTTGAATTTCAGAGACAAAACATCATGCTGAGGATTCCTTGGTTTTGTTACATGGTGACCCTTACTCTGAGTCTATGAGCAGACAAACAAATCATAAGAAGATACTTGTTCTCTCCCCATATTTATTCATGATTTGGGTAAGTCACTTCCCCTCTGCAGGCCTCAGTTTTCTCATCTGTCAAATGAAGGTGTTGGACTAAATCAGTGGTGTTAAACACTCAAATAGAAATGGGGCCTACAAGACCACACACGAGGATCCCTTGGGCTGCATATTGACTTAGAAAACTACATATTAATATTGTCTATGCTTTATTGTATTTATTTTTTTATCTATTTCCCTAGATACTAGGTGGTATAGTAAATATAGTGTGAGGCTTGGAGTCAGGAAGGCCTGAGTTTGAATCTTGACTCAGACGTTTACTAGCTGCATGCTCACCGGCAAGTTGCTTAACCTCCCTGTGGCTCAGTTTCTTCATCTGTAAAATGGGGATAATAACATTACCTACCTCACCAAGTTGTTGTGCAGATCAAATGAATTAATATATGAAAAGCACTTTTGCCACTCTTAAAGTATAATATAAATGCTAGCTATTATCATTGTCAATGATGATGATGTAAATGTGTTATTATTATTATTTTGCATTAAGCACTTCTTCTAGGTTTGGTAGGGTTATCCCTCCCAGAAATTGCTTCCAAATCTTATCCATGGGTCAGGTGCACCTGGCATAGGGGATATGGAGTTGGCTCACAGTCACTTCAAGTCCCATCTCTGATACGTATTATCTGTGTGACCCCGGGCATGTCACTTTAATACATCTCCCCCCTCCTCCCTCCCTCCCCCACCCCACACGTCCTCACATTTTATAGGAGTATAAGTCGAAGAACAGGTGCACATAGGTCTGTGTTGGTAGGGGGAATCTTCTCCCTGGAGGTTCTAGCCAGGTCAAGAAATCTCTCTATGGCTCAGTTTCTTCTTCTGAAAACCAATGAAATCATAGGACTGTTCAAAAAACAAAACAAAACAAAAAAACAAGGCGGGGGGAAGGGGGAGGTTCCCTTTTCTGCTCTTGAACTTTGATTTTATAACTGCCTTGTCCCTAGTAGTCTTTACTATGGTCATTGTGCCCTGATAGAGAAAATCCCTTCCATCTAAGCCCCTGAGTTTCAGGTGACCCTGACCTTGAAATCTTATTTCCCCAGCTGGTGGTGTAGCCAATAGAGCCGTGGGCCTGGAGTGAGGAAATCCTGAGTTCAAATTCACCCTCAGACACTTACTAGTGATATGACCCTGAATGAGTCATTTACTCTCCTTCAGCCTCAGTTTCCTCAACTGTAAAAGAAGAATAATAGTACCTATCTTATAAGGTTGTTATAAGGATCAAGTGAGGTAATAAATAATAACAATAAATATGATATAAAGCACTTAGCACAGTACCTAGCTCACAGTAAGTGCTTAATAAATGCTTCTAGCTCTAGACCTAGCATCCTGTGATGTAAGTGACTTCCTTGGGCTCACACAGGTGCACTACGATCAGATCTAAGATTCAAACCAAGGACTTCTAACCCCGGCATTCATTCCACTGTCTCCCAATCAGCTAATGGACACCCACTCATGTCCATCCATCCTCATCCCATTCCACGGCGTCTCTCAGGCTTTCTATCCCTGCTGAGTCCTTCCTGCTCCCTTCCACTGCTGGGCTTTGTCAGTCTCCCCACCAAGTTCTTCTTTCCTGCTGATGATGTAAACATGGGCTTTTTCAAAAGGAGACTTCAATGGGGAAACAAAGAGAAAATAAACAAAGCACGAATCCTTGGAAAGGTCTAATTTTCCCACCTCTATAGATTCGGCTTTATTTAGACACCCAACGGCGATCTTTTAGCTGGTGCACCCAGTGGTAGGAGAAGAGCCAGACCAATTAGCTGATGGCCATCTAAGACCAATTCTCATCAATAAACAGTGCCGAATAGACTCCCAGGAAATTACAGGCATTGGCATTTAAGAAGACCTTGTACAATCACATATTTGTAGCCCGGAGACATTGAAATGCGTTTAACTGGATCTCTTCACTGCTAATTGTTCCCTGGAGGCTGGCTGGCCAGTCCCTAGGCTTGGGGAGAGGTGGTGGAAGGGAATGATTATTAACTATAACTTCTTTATTCCTAATCACAATCAGAACACAACAGTCAAGTGCTAGGTTCCAATCTCAGAGAACCCAACTAAGTGAGGAAGCCTTTTAATAAGCCTGGTAACCTGCCTTCCATGCTATCTCCCCAAGCAACCAGAATCATCCCTGAGATCACAAATTCCATTGACTGAGAGATCAGAGGCAAGGTGTGTGTGGGCGGGGGAGAGAGAGGGCACGGTTTGGGAGAGATATGATTTATTATAATTAATAATAACTAGAATTTATGCAGCTCTTTAGAGGGCTGCAAAGCACTCTACATATGTCATCTTATTTGGTTCTCACAACAACCTTGTGAGGTAGGTGCTATTATAATAGCCACGTTTTACAGGTGAAGAAAATGAGATAGATAAAGATTAAGTGACTTGGCCAGGATCACACAACTATAAAGTATCTGATGTAGGAACCATAACATCATAGATTTAGAGTTGGAAGGGACTCCAGAGTTCATCAAGTCCAAGTCTCTCATTTTAAGGAATGAGAAACTGAGGCACAGAGAGTTTAAAAAATTATTTCCCCAGAGCTCTGCAGCTAGCAAGTGTCTTAGGTAGAATTTGAACTCAAGCCTTCTTGACTCCAAGCCCACACTCTATCCACTGGGCCACCTAGTTTTCCTAATTTGATTCATTATGCCACCTCGCTGGTTCAGTAATTTTAATACACAGGGAAGCTCTACTTGTTTGGCTCCTATTTTAAGGGTCTCTAAACAATGCTCTGAAAATAAGTAGCCAGAGACCCAGACTCAATGCCTCTATCCCAGAGTCCTACCAAATCTAAATACCCTCATTTTCCCATTGCCCTGGTCACCCTTTCCTGAAGATTTTTTTTCCACTGCTTGGTTGCCTTGTGAGATAGTCTTTCCCCTATGTTGAAAGCTTAGAACCATAGAATGTCAGTTACAAGGGACATTAGTAGTCACTTACATGCATCAATGGGGGTAGTGAATGGTGTGCTGGCCTTAGAGTCAGGAAGACCTGGGTTCAAATCTCACTTTGGACCCAGCTATGTGACCTTGGTCATTTAACTCTCTGAGTCTCAGATTCCTCAGATGTAAAATCCTTGAGAAAGATACATAAGCAAGGGAGGTAGCACCTCACAGGATTGTAGGGAGACTCAAATGGGACAGAATAAGGACAGGCACTAGACCTGTGCTTCCATTGATTTAGGGAACTCCCAAATGAGGACACTCCCTTCACTAGTGTATGTGAGCACCTTCTCTGAAACTTAGAGGGTTGGCTAGAGCAGTGAGAGATTAAGTGACTCGCTCCTGGAGACACGACCTTGCCCAATTTTAAGGCACTATGTCATATCAGATACTTCTTTCTAAACCAAATATGTCAAACACACAGGCTGCATGCGGCAAACAATACTCCTGAGTGAGCCTCAATCAGGTTAAAATGAAATTGGGAAATATTTAACAAAAGAAATAAAAATGTAATGAAACGTAGATAATATTAACGTGTGATTTTCTAAGTCAATATGCAGTCCACAGGGATCATTTTGTTTTGTTTTGTTTTTTCTAGGCAATTGGGGTTAAGTGACTTGCCCAGAGTCACAAAGGTAGTGAGTGTTGTGTCTGAGCCAGATTTGAACTCAGATCCTCCTAACCTTGTGACTCAGGGCCAGTGCTCTATCCACTGCTTCATCTAGCTGACCCCCCCTTTTTTTTTGGCTAGGCAATCAGGGTTAAGTGGCTTACCCGGGGTCATACAGCTAGTGAGTATTATGTGTCTGAGACTGGATTTGAACACAGGTCTCCCTGATTTCAGGACCAGTACTCTATCCACTGCACCACCTAGCTGCCCACCCCCCACAGGAATCCTTACATTTTGAGTTGGTTGGCCTCCATTTCTATATTAGTTGGACACCAGTGTTTGTTGACACCACTCTTTATTTTATAAAGTGGGAAGCTGATGCCCTAAAAAAGGAAATGGCTTGCCCATCGTCACATGAGTGATATAAGATAGACGCTAGAAGTCTTCTTGGTTAGAGATTCTCCTTTTTTTCCTCCACTCTCTTCCAGTGGTCCATGACTAAATTTGTGGCTAAAACTGTGCATGGATAGGGTAATCCCCTCCCCTCTGAACATGAGAAATTTGCTGCAGATATGCATTTTGTCTCCATACTTAGTGAATCCCTTCCCCTGCCTGCCTGGCTTCCTTGGAGTGTCAGAGAATTGATAAGCAGATACAGAAGGCAGAGAAATGCTGAGTGTTTTCCTCCTGTCCACCAAGAAGAAGGGGGAGCAGCTACTTTGGGGGCAGAAGTGGCAGTCAAGAGTAACTCTGCGTCTTTGGAAACTGAATATGCAGCTCTTCGTTCTTCCTTTTCTATTTTGGAATCTGATCTCTTTGAAACTCAGCCAGAAGATCCTTAATAAAGAATGGTGAGGTTTAAACTTAGCTCACACTGTGAGCATAGTGGAAATGCTATCCAAGGAAGAGGGAGGCAGTCTGTCATTTCATGAACATGTACTGTGTACCTACTATGTGCTAAGTCTTTGCACCGATCACTTAGGGATGTTCCCAGTGTGATGGAGGAGACACAGACCCTGCTTTGGGAAGCTCCAAAAGTGAGGGAATTTGAAAAATCCATGTTCTCAGGAAAGCCCCAGTCTGATTGGAAGGGCTTAGATCATCTCCTTAGTAAATGCCTAGAATGATAAGAGGCATATTTTCTGCCCTCCAGGAGCTTCCAGCTGATAGAAGAGACATAACAACACACACACACACACACACAAACACACAAAGTAACTAAAAAACATCTTCAATATAATATGTCGTCAAGATTAGGGGAACAGAGTTTGAATTGAATGTAATCTAAGAGATCTAGGCTTCACCATGTTCATCATCACCCCCTGTCCTCTTTTTCACCAGTCAACTAATCAATTAAGAAGTATTTATTAAGTACCTACCATGTAGCAGGTCCTATGCTAGGTACTGGAGATACAAATACAAAGACCAAAATCATCCCAACTTGCTTACATCCTAATAGGAGACAACAGTATATATGGAAGTATGTAATCAATGTGTCTATATGTACATACATACACTGAGTGTATGGGGTATTAAGGGAGGACTAGCACCTCTGGTGAGCCCTTTTCAGGGTTGCTCATCCACCTTTGGTATCCAACCTATCCCTCAGCTCTCACCTTCTCCAAGAAGCTATAGCATGCACAGTGGCCACACCCCAGGAAAACCGTCTCGACAGTCAGGCTAAACCAGGTTGAGGGTAACTGATGGACCTCAAATCCTTCAGTGAAATAGGGGGATGTCTACCCCAAGTGTATGAAGACTTCCTCCAAATGGAATGGGCTGATGAGAACAATTTGCAGCTGAAGCAAGCGCTGTGGAGCTGTAGAGATCATCTACTGCATCCTGAGCCATCGCCAATCATCCTGCCCTTTGTCTTGTCACTGGACTTTGATGACTCTGCAAGAGAAAGTGAGGCTAATGACTTTGTGCAACTCTGCTTCACTTTAATCCAATTCACACCAGAGTCAGCACATCACCCCTTCAAAAATGAAGGACAGATAATAAGAATACACATGCTAACAAACACACAAAGTAGTTAAATACAAGGTATTTTAGAAAGGTAGAACACTAGTAGTCGGGGTGGGGTGGGGATGGGGGGAGCCAGGAAAGAGTCCACCTAGAAGATGATGCTGGAGACATCTCATATGAAATGAAAGACTGTAAACTAAAGACTCACACATGCTTGATCTGGTACTGTGTTCTATCAAATGTGCTGTCTCTAACTTTCATGGACTTATGAGTCTAATGCAGATAATATTCATATGACTAGATAATCAGAAGGTATTACCGCAATATGAAAGCCAGGGCAGCTAAGCTATGGAGATGGCAAAGTAGTAGCTACAACCAATAGGCTTGATAAACACACCACCTACTCTCTCATGCTAAAGTTACCTACAGCTTCCATATTAAAAAAAAAAAAAAACAACAACAGAGGAAGAGGGAGGCCTTGCTGGCAAGTTTGGCCCACTACACTTATTATTTCTATTATTTTTGACATAGCTTGAGGTCAGTCTACAACAGTTGCTCACACAAAATGCCTCTGAGCCTTGGCACCCCAGAACTAAGAGGAGAGAAAACTGTATCATGCACCAGGAAAATAGGTCCCCAAGAAAATTTGGAATTTCATCACTTTGATAAATTACTACCCTTGCAGCTGTCTGCTCCATGAACAAGAGAACTGCATGTCTTGGCTTCGGACATTTGCTCTGGCTGTACCCTATACCTATAATGCTCTCCCTCCTCTGCTATGCCTACTGACCTCTCTGGCCTCCTTTAAGTCCTAACTAAAATCCCATCTTTCACTGGAAGCCTTCCCAACCCCTTTTAATTCTAGTGCCTCCCCTCAGTTAATTATTTCCTACTTACCCAGCATGTAGATTGTTTTGTGTATAGGTGTTTTCTCTCCCATTAGATTGAGAGCTCTTTGAGGGCAGGGACTATTTTTTGCCTCTTTTTGTATCCCCAGCATTTAGCCCAGTGCTTGGCATATAGTAGGTACTTAAGAAATATTGATTAACCGATAAAGACCGTGGGACCCAAGGCCTGAGTCCCTGTAGGCAGGCAGAGTCCTCTTTCCTCATCAACTAAACCCGACTCTGCCCAGGTGCTGACAAGGGCTCCCTTGCTGTTTCTGCACTCATTCTGGTATAATTTTCAATGATCTCCACAATCACTCAGCTGGATGTTAACTAACGTTCTTGTCATTTGTCTTGTAAAGATTCTTGCAAAAGAGAAAGTGGAAGGGGTAGAGGAAAGGAGGAAAGAAGCATCTCACTCTGATGGTTAGAATGTAGGAATCCCCTCCCTCCCATCCACAGCACCCAGAGGGAATGAGAATCACAGAATTCCAGAGTGGGAATCCTCTTCTGTAAGGTACCTAACAAGGGGTCATAGAGCCTGTACCTGAAGACTTCTGATGAGAAGAAAACACTAGACATTCTCAGACATCCCAGGCCACTTTGGGACATCTCTAATTATTAGATAGCTGTTTTGCTGACACAAAGCCTCAATCTTCTACCTGATGGGGCGCAACCAAACAAGGGCAATCTCTCTGCTGCATGGCAGTCTACCAAATACTTAGAAATAGCTATCATATCCCATCCCCTCAAATCTTCTCTTTCCCCAGTTCCTTCAACTGATACTCATATGACATGGACTTGAGACCCTTTATTATTCTATGCGCTGTCTTCTGGATACTATCCAGTTTATCAATGACCTTCCTAAACTTTAGGGCCCAGTACAGAAAATAATGGGCTACTAGCTGGCACAGTAGATAAGAGTGCCAGGCCTGGAGTCAGAAAAATCTGAGTTCAAATCTGGCCTCAGACACTTACTAGCTGTGTGGCCCTGGGCAAGTCACTTCACCCTGTTTGCCTCAGCTTCCTTATCTGTAAAATGAGTGGGAGGAGGAAATGGCAGGCAACTCTTAAATGGGGTTACGAAAGAGTCAGAAACAACTAAAATGACTGAACACCAACAACACAGAAGGTAATACTGTAGATGAGGCCTGGGCCAGGGCAGCGTACAAAGGGACTGTTACCTCCTTGTTCCTGGATATTTTGCACACTCCCAAATCAAATTGGTTTTTGATTATCCTATCTAGGAATATGCTGAAACCACCAGCTTGAGCCATCTTATGGGAGCCAGTTGTTAATTTTTCAGTGTGAGCATTTACACCTTGGAAATAAACAAACGTTACAAATCAGGGCTTCATTTAGTGTTTTGTTGAATACCTAGACTAAAGAAAGTGATGGGAAAAATGTTAAAAATGCATCTTAAATTTTAAAATGTGTCACATATACATATATAAATACACACATAAAATCATGTATCTATACATACACATGTGTATGTGTATGTATACATGTGTGTATACATATATATGTGCACACACATGTATACACACACTTTTTTTTCCCTGGAGAGCCAGTTGAACATTCATCAGCATACCCCTGGATGCACATGTTGTTGACTCACATTAAGCTTGCAATCCACTAAAAATCCTATATTTTTGTTTTGTTTTGTTTTTTAGTGAGGCAATTGGGGTTAAGTGACTTGCCCAGAGTCACACAGCTAGGAAGTACTATGTGTCTGAGGCTGGATTTGAACTCAGGTCCTCCTGACTCCAGGGCCAGTGTTTTATCCACTGCACCACCTCAGATTTTCTTTTTTCAAATGAAGTACTGTCTAAACATGTTTCCCTGTCTTACACTTATAAAAGTAAGTTTTTGTACCTAATTGTAAGATTTTATGTTTTCCCTTATTCATCTCAGTTAATCAACAAATATTGATTAAGCACTTACTATATTCCAGGCACTATGCTTTAGCCTATCAGAATCTTTTAAATCTTTCCTGTCATGTAGTTTGTTAATTTCCCAGACCAGGTTCATGCTGGCTGTAGATCTGACAAATGTGTTATCTTTACCTTTATCCAAGTCACTGACAAAAATGTTGAAAAGCATAAGGCCAAGCAGAGATACTTGGGACACTGCACTAGAGACCTCCTGCCAAATACAAATCACAAATATAAGTCAAGCTCACTCACCCATGATTTTCAGATTCTATTCCCTTCTCTTTAAAAAAAAAAGGGGGGAGGGGACAGTATTTGCTTTTACATGGTCCTGCAGGCCTCTCTCACGGTCCACAGTCTTTTAGGTATCACCGACTACACTTCATTAATCACATCTGCCAATTATTTCAGAGACTGAGGTTGTTGTTTACGTGGGCAACGTGACTTGAATTTATCTAGGGCAGCTAGATGCCCTCTTCTTTTCTTTATGCTTATCCTGGACATCAACTCCCATGTTAGCCATTTTGATTTTCTTCCTTCCAATATGATAATCATTCTCCTTCGAAGAGAAAAAAGAAGCAAAATAAAAATTGAACCTCTCTGCCTTCTCTCAGTTGTCATGACCTCATACATCCCAAGCAATGGTACCAGCCCTTGTTTGATCAATCATCTTTTCCTCAATTTGGATTTTTTTCCCCTGACTTCCCTTGATAGCTTCTACTCATTCTGATTTTTATTATTCCTGAAGCTACGTTTACTTATAGGACTCTTTAATATTTACCCTCTATTTCATGCAGGGTTTTTTTTTAAGTCTTCCAGACTTATCTTTTAAAAATCTTAGGTTGTTTGGAAGATCTCTGCACATCTATTTCAGTCTCTTGAAATCCTACAAGATCCAATCAGTCTTAGTACTCATATCTCATCAATACCTCTCCAATAGGACAGTGGAACTGTGAGCCCCCAAACTTCCATTTAAGGAGAGGGCCCAGGCCCACCATCTTTTCATTTCCCACCTGACTCTACCCTTTTGGATTTCGATAGACTTCTCTATCATGCCCCGTGGGTACCTTCTCCTCCCCATACCCAATTTTCAGCTTCCTTTTGTGTATTAGCATCCCCCATTAGATTGTAATCTCCTTGAGGGATGCAACTATCTCTTTATTTGCATTTGTATTCCTAGCACTTAGCACAGTTCCAGGCACATAGTATAGTAGGAGTTTAATAAATGTTTATTGCCTGACAACTGCTATTTCCCCTCTTCAGTGGAATTATTTCCCTTAGTGCTTGCAGAGTTCTGAACCTCGGTCCGATGAACTTCTCATGTTAACATCTTGATGACTCACTGGATTTCTTGTCTTCTTTGCCATAGCTCCCCCACACACCCTACTCTTTTCAGTTTTCTTTTGTATGTTGTCTTCCCCTATTAAATTGTAAGTTCCTTGAGGGGAGGGACTGTCTTTTACCTTTCACTGAATCCTTAGTGCCTAGTACAAAGTAAGTGTTTAACAAATGTTTATTAACTATTGACCATATCAGGCTATGTCCAGTTTTCCTCTTCTTTATCATAAAATCCAGGAGGGAATGGTCACTTCTCTCCATAATGTTCCTATCATTTCCACTTCAACAACAAATTTCCCCTTGTAACTGTGAATCTAATCCAAAATAGAATTCCCCCTTGCTGGTTACTCCACCTTTTGAAGGATGAAATTTGCATTAAGGCAAGTCAAAAAAGTATGAACAATTCTGCTTTTGGCAGATGTCTGGATAGCTGAAGTTGCCCATCACTACCATATAATACCTCTGTGCTAGGATTATGAGCAGTCTCTCAAACTACTTATCTATTCCCTTTCTGACCAGGATTCTGTCCAAGAACACATCTCTGACTGGGATGAACTTTGAGGGTTCTCCTGGCTCTAATGAAGCCTATGGACCCCATCTCAGAATACCTGAAATAAAATGTGTATATGAATACAAAGAAAAACAAAGGTTGGTGAAAATAAAGATGTATCTCTTTGCCCCCATTCAAGTTCACAGACCCTCTGAAATCTACCCATAGAGTCCTTGGGAGTCTATAAATCTTAGGTTAGAATCCTTGACCCAAAATATCTCTTCCAATGATGACTGAAAATTCACCAGAGGAAAAATAAAATTCCGTATTTGTCCCCTGTCTCCTTTCACAATGAGAAACTCCTTTCACTGAGTTGAATATTGCAATGTGGGTCAGTGTCAGATTCAGTCAGAAGACCTGGATTCTAATCCCAGTTCCAACATTACGTAGCTGAGTGACAGTAGGCAAGGTAATGAACCCCTCTGAACCTCAGTTTCCTCACCTATAGTGATCCCTGAAGTCCTTTACAATTCCAAATCTATGATTCATTACTCTCTCTGGATTCTTTTAAAGGGTCAAATCATTAAAAGATGGTGGTACATACCTGTAGCTTTTGTTACTGGGGAAGCTGAAGCTGGTGAATCATGAGTTGTGGAGTTCTGAGCTGAAGGAGGTTAAGTCAATGCCATGCCCATGCCCATGCCAAGTCCAGCAGCAATATGTTGAGTCCCTAAGGAAAGGAGAGCCACCAGCCCATGTGAAAAGGGGCAAAATGGTCCATGTTAGAAATAGGACAGATCAAACTTCTGTGTTAATCAGCAGTGGGGTCAGGCTGAGAGAGAGAGAGAGAGAGAGAGAGAGAGAGAGAGAGAGAGAGAGAGAGAAGAAGAAGAAGAAGAAGAAGAAGAAGAAGAAGAAGAAGAAGAAGAAGAAGAAGAAGAAGAAGAAGAAGAAGAAGAAGAAGAAGAAGAAGGAGAAGAAGGAGAAGGAGAAAAAGAAGAAGAAGAAGAGGAAGAGGAGGAAGAGGAGGAAGAGGAGGAGGAAAGGAAGGAAGGAAAGAAGGAAGAAAGAGAGAAAGGGAGGAAAAAAGGAAAGAAAGGAGGGAGGGAAGGAAGGAGAAACAGAGGGAAGGAGGAAGGAAGGGAGGAAGAAAGGAAGAGAGGAATGAAGATCACAGAAAGGTAACCCAGTAAGTCTCTAACACCTTACTGTGAATGAATTTTATCTGGATCATTTTCTCAGAGGATACTGGGTAGTAGGAGAGTTGTGGGAGGACTGGGAGCTTTCTTCTTCCCTTGTTGTCATAAATAAGAAGTAAAAATAGAAGATGCCTCAGAGCTACTCAGAACTGGGTCAACTTGGCCTAATCAACTTCCCCTTGTATTTTGTTGGGCTCAGATCAGCTTCCCAGGTCTCTTAACACTACTCACAGACAAAGAGTCATAGGTACCCATAGAAGATATCCCTATTCTCACAGGAATGCACAGACCCAAACCTGCATGATCGGGTTCCAAGGGAGATACACTTTGACCCACATAAATGAGCACTAGGGACTGGTATTCCAGTGCAGCAAATGAGGAGCTCCCTGAAAACATCTCAGTTGTAGAGCACAACATACTGAATCCAACAATAACCTTACCTGCTAAAGCAAAAAAACAAGTATCAGAACAAATCATCAGCATGACCTTGGGTGTTGGAAGCTCCCTGCTGTCAAATTGATGCTGTTCCAACTGATGAATTACCTGTCCTAGTTGCATGAATGCAACTGCATTTCCCATTTATGATCAACATCCCTGTCTCAGAAATGGGCGTCCTGGAGTGAGCCCTAAGCATCCACAGTTTTTTTTCTTACCAGTCAAGTATCCTTGAAGTTTTATTGAGGGTTTGGCAGCTGTAAGTGGATAATAATGACAGGGTTGGAGGGAAGTGTGGAAGGCAGGGAGGAGGGGGAGATCAGGACCTAAAGAGAAAGTTTTATTTTTAATTTTTTTTTCTTTTTTAAAATTTTTATTGATTTTGAACTTAAATACAAAAAGACAAAAAAAGAACATTTCCATGTACACAGCACAACACAAAAAGAGGATTCAATATAAAACCATGAATTTCCATTTCACACTGTTTACTTTAAAAAAAACTGCATAATAAATATTACACACTGTTTTCAAAGCTACCCTGTTTTTCTGTGCTTCCTTCTGTCTTCTTTTGTTCTCTGCTGTGCACTTTTTTCCTGCCCTAGAGAAAACTATCATTAGAGACAAAGATGTACATATAGAGATAGATATATAGATACAGATGTAAAACAAGAGAAAGTTTTAAACTCCCCTCTTTGCTGGGGCAAGAATACAGACTCTGACCAAGTGCCATCTTCTAGCACTACCACCCATCAGTCATTCAATTGTCAGTAAGTGCTGTTATGCCAGATACCCTGCCAGGCACTGAAACTGGGACTGAGTTGGGAGTAGAAGGACTCTTGGGGATCTATGGTTACAGACATGAATAATGATAGGACTATGTGCTGTGAAAACTGGAAGAAACACTGGAGATCATTTAGTCCCAACCTTTCCCATTTTATGAAGGAGGAAACTGAGTATCAGAGGAGGAAATGACTTGCTCAGGGTCACACAATAAGTGGCAGATCAGAAACTATAACTCAGGTCCTCTACCCCCATTGCCAATCCAATAAGCCTTCTACTACATCTTACCTGCTCCGTCTGTTGTTGTCAGTCTCTGTTTCAACCTGGTTTGCCCATCTATAGGCTTCAAAATAGGTAGGTAGGTGATGCAGTGCATATAGTGCTGAGTTTGGAGTCAAGAAGATGCTTATTAGCTGTGTGACCTTGGGCAAGTCACTTCACCCTGTTTGCTTCATTTTCCTCATCTACAAAATGAGCTGGAGAAGGCAGTGTCTTTGACAAGAAAACCTCAAAATGGGGTGATGAAGAGTCTGAAATGAGCCAACAACAACAAAGAAGTCAAAATGTAAAGGGAGAGCCCCTGCCCCTGCCCCACCCTCAGATTCCACCCTCTCCTCCCTACCCTGGTATCTCTACCGCATCCCCAGACTGGCCTAGAATCCAAGGCCCAGGACCACCTCCGTTCTTGCACCCCAGCTTGGTCTAGGGCTCCCCAAACTCACCCCCCACCACTTTACCTCATCTGGTCTAACCTCAGGCTTTTCTCCCTGTCCAGATGCCCTGATTCCCACCTGGCTTGGCCTGTGACCCAAGGCTCAAAGCTATCCTATTCCCCTGGCCTGGTCTTGGCCTCCCTTCTCAAACCCAGATTCCACAGCCAGCCTGACCTGCCCTGGGACTAGAAGCCCAGGCTTCCCCTAACCCTGACTCCTGCTCCTAAGCTCTCACATCTACTCTGCCCTTCCACCCCCACCTCCACCCGAGGGCACAAGATGAGCAGGCCTAAGGTCTGGCAGTTGATGCTTCTCCAAGCAGAGTGGGCCATTCTCCCCACCCACTTCCATCAGGGAGGGACTAGAGTGAGCAAGCTCTGAGAGGTGGGTCCCCCATTCCTGTGCTTCGGGGAGTTCCTCTGGCTGGGTTGGTGGCTGCTCCCATGCCTCCTAACCTGCCCTGCCTGCTACCTGAAGATGGATGATCAAAGCCCTGGATGCTGCATCCTCCTCCTTTTCCTCTGTCCATTTGACCTGCTGGCCTCCCCTCTCTCATGACAACTGGCTGGCCACTCTCCTGGGGGACTCAGGACTGATGCCCTTCCCCCAGACTGAGACTGCAGAACCTAGTTACTGAAGAGAAATTCAGTAAGACCCTCCCCCTTCCCCACTTCCAGCACTTAAGCCCCTCCCTCAATTCAACAAACATTTTCTAAGTGCCTATTATGTGCAAGGTGCCACCAGGCCAACCCAGCCCCCTCTCTGTAACCTCAGAAGCCTCTAACCTTTTCCAATGGTTGCCTTCCTGGTCAAGGAGATCTTAAGCAGAGGGGCTTTGTCAGAGCAGTGAGGGCATTGGGGGGTGTATGGTTGTGCAAGGCACTACAACTGAACCTATCTTAACACTTCTTAAATGCCTACTGTGTGAAGGGCAGCAGATGATCGAAGATGGCTCAAACTAGACTTGGTGGTGGGTTTCTTTGACAAGTCTATACCTAGCTGCAGGTCAGCCCCAAACCCTTATTAGCTAACCACCCCCCTCATTCCCCCAGGGTGGAGGGAATGTCTGCTGAGAACTGATACAAGTGTGGCCACCCTGCCTTCTCTGCCCCCACTGCGCTCTCCTCATTTGACTGTAGTAACCTCTAAGCCTATCTCCCTACCCCCAATCAGGGAGGAGCCTTCTGCTCTCCCAGACCCCACAGGCTGACTTGTTATCCACCTCTGTGCCTTCATTCCTACCATTTCCCTTCCTAGAATGGTGCCCCCAGCTTCTTGGCCACCTGATCGTTTTCCAAGCCCATATGATAGCCTTGACACATTCCTCCTTTTGCTTTGCTTTCTGTCCACCCCCAAAGCACAAAAGCTTATGAGGGGTTGGGGGGCTTCTTCCCCCTGGATTACTGTAGGGTTTTTTTTTTCATCCAGGGCTGGTGCTTGGCTAGCTACCCCAAACACCCCTACCCCACCTGGCTGGGCTCTAAGACCAAAGCAGCTCATCCAGACCACCCCTAAGCTAAAACTAGCAGACATACCCAGGACAAGCCAAACATAGTAGAGGGGAAGGGGAGGAAAGCTGGACAGCTGACAGAGACAACACCTGTAACTCAGGCCCAAATAATAAATAACAAATCATTCTGAAAAAAAAAATGTAAAGGGGAGGAGCAATGAACTGGGAATTCGAAGATGTGGATTCTAATCCTGGCTCTATCACTGTGTGACCTTGGTCAAGGTCCCAGTCTCAGTTTCTTCCTCTGTAAAAATAAGGGGAGTGGATTAGATGATTTTTAAATTCATATCCTGCTCAAAGATCTGATGTGTCTTTCCCCTAACCTTCCCTGCTCCCACACTTCCAACTTTTTGCATAGGTCTGTCTTTGATAACCTGGGGGTCAGGACGTTATTTCCTATACATTCTAGATATATAACCTACCCGTGTAGGCTGATATGCAAGGGATCAGGAGCCAATGGAGGGTGGCAGGTAGAACTGATATATCCAGTCAGGGAAAAGAGAGCAGAGTCAGTAAAAAGAGAAGGAGGAGAGGAGAGTAGGTGAGTGAGGAGACTTGTGGAGAAAACCAAGCTAACCTTGCATTCTACAGAGTCAGAGGAAGTTGCCTGAAAAGAGCTGCAGTAGGAACCAGGGGCTAGGTTCAGGAGAGCCATTAAGAAAAAAACTAGCTTTTTAGCTTGAACTGAGGGGAGAAGCAGGGTACAATGAAAAGAAAAAAAAACAGGAACCTGAGACAAAAGAATAGGAGGTTGGATGAGACCCCTAGGACAAGGGAACACTAAAACAGAGGATATAAATCATTAGACCTGTTAGGGACCTTAGAGACCATCTATTGTTGGACCTTCTCATTTTCTAGAGGGGAAGAAGGGAGGAGGAAACTCAAACACAGATAAGCAAAGTGAGTTGCCCAATACTGACATTTATTAAGTGCCTATGGTGTGCAGCTAGGTGGTCTAATGGATAGAAAACTAGGGCTTGGAATCAGAAGATTTGAGTTCAAATCCAGACTCCGACACTTAGAAGCTCCATTAGATTGTAAGCTCCTTGAGGGCAGGGACTGTCTTTTGCCTCTTTTTTGTATCCTCAGCATTTAGTACAATGCCTGGCTCAGACATAGTAAGTGATTAATAAATATTGATTGATTGTATGACCCTGGACAAGCCACTTAACCTCTGTTTGCTTCAGTTTCCTCAACTGTAAATGGGGATCATAATAGCATCTATCTCCCAAGGTTGTTGTAAGGATCAAATGAGATGATATTTCTAAAGTGCTTAGCATAATTGTAATGCTTGTTTCATTAACTTTATTCATTCACTCATTTATAGTGTATTGTGGTAGAAACTAAAGGAGATAGAAAGTTTAGATAAGACTCAGACTCTACTTCCATGGATCTTACAGTCTATTTTTTTTTTAAATCACTGGATTTGGAGTCAGTGTAATAGAAAAATCATAAGATCTGGTGTCAGAAAACCGAGTTTGCATCCTATTTATGACACTTGGCTAATTACAGAACTCTAGACAACTCAGTTCCTTTCTCTGAGCCTCAGTTTCTTTGCTTGTAAAATGAGGGACTTACAATTTATGAAGTCTAATGTCCCAAGAGCTTTTGATTTAGGTGCTATGATATTATACTCCTATGATATAGATGTATTTATGTATATACAGAGCATAGTGCTGTGTTATAGGAGGATAGAACAGAGGGGGAATGATTTCAAAGCCTCAGGAAGTCCACAAGTTTTCCATTAGTGAAAGCCAAAGTGATGATAATGGCAGGGTGCCCTGGTGCTCTGACATAGTCCTGGAATCAATAATTTGTCTGAAAAGCCTTGGAATACTTATTGAGCCACCATAGTCATCTACGGCTCTTAGCAGACCTCCCCCAACCAGGACAGAAGAGCTCACTTTTTTGACAGCACAGAATGAAATCTCCATGACTCCAACTATCTCAGTTCTTCTTGCTCTGTGTACGATGGGGAATTCAGAAAAGGTGACTGTCAAAGCCCAGATGTGGCAACCTATGACCTTGGCAGTGAGGAGTCCCTAAAGCTAATGTAGCTAATACCCTCTCAGCTACCACTATCTTTAACATAAGCATTTCTTTTCCTCCTTTTCTTTTACCTTTCTCTCTTCTTTTCCAATCCCATCTTTTTTGTCTTCCCCTCTCCTTCCTTTTATCTTCCCTTCCTTTCTTTTACTTCTTCCTTCTCCCCAAATTCCTTCTTCTTCCTTCTCTCCTCTGTCTTTTTCCTTTCTCTTTTACTATCCTTTCCCTCCCTTTCATCCTCTCCCAGTTTTTCTTCCCAATTCTACATCCCTGCCTCTGCTCTAGTCTCAACCCTTGATGGAGATCCTCAGGCCCAAAGGGTTTCCTTCCCCTGCTGAGGAAGATTGAGGGAGAAGTGCCATCACTTGTCATGATAAAAATCTGTAATAAGAGAACCTGAAGCACAAAATTCTGAGTATGATCAATTTATTAATATGACTAACAAATACCAATAAATTGGACCCCTCAATTGTTAAGGATGCATCTGACAGTCAGAGCAGCTCTTTTATACAGTTAAAAAGGTAGCAGATTATATAAGGTACAAAAATAGTCCAATGATGCAAATTGCATCTATGACTGTGATTGGTCTGATAAAAAGATGGAGAGTGAGCTATGCTTGGCTTGACCTAGAGGCAGAATTTCCACAATTCCAGACCAACCAGAAAAAAAAACCACAGAGTTGACCAATATCCTCTGGAAAGTCTTGTGATAAGCAAGCATCTTACCTTAAGATTCTTATTGTTGAGTTGTTCAGTCAGGTCTGACTCTTCATCATCCCATGGACTATAGACAATAAGGTCCATAGGGTTTTCTTGGCAAAGATACTGGAGTGGTTTGCATTTCCTTCTCTAGTGGATTAAGGCAAATGGAGATCAAATGACTTGGCCAGGGTCATAGAGCTAGTAAGTGTCTGAGGCCAGATTTGAACTCAGGTCTTCTTGATTTCAGTCCCAGTGCCTGAGTCATCTGGCTATCTCCTATCTTAAGATTCACACCCCGCCCCCAAATATTTAAACCTGATTTTTAAAAATTAAAAAGTGAAGACACCCCCCATATTTTTAATTGGATTTAACTAGTACAATAAGCCTTGTCCTACCTTCTACAACTAAAGGACACCTCCAGTGTCCCTTACTTCTTCCAAAAATAAGTTTGAATCAGCTTGAAGAACTTCCCAGCTTTGGTATTGGGAGACAAATGAGATACTAGGATATATAACCCAGGCAGGCCTTCTGGTCTCTTGGCAAGAGCCCAGACCTGGAAGTCAGGAGTGGTGACTCATAGTCTCAGCTCTACCAGTAATTTACTGGGTGACTTGGGGTGAATAACCCCACTTATCTGAGCCTCAGTTGCCTCATCTGTAGAACAGGGATAATAATTCCCTACCAGTATCATATGGTTGTCTTGAAGAACAAATTAAATAATGGTTTTAACTATTACTTTCTTTAAGAGCAAATAGTTTTCAAGAATGTTTATGAGTTGATGTTATCACTCACCATGCTATCATTTCCCTCACTAGATGCTCTGTGAGCTTCTACAGATATCCAATCGTCCTGATCCATATCTGGCCACTGGACCCAGATGGCTCTGGAGGAGAATGTGAGGCTGGTGACTTTGCACAGCCCTCTCAAATGAAATTCAACTGGAAGTCAGTCTCCCTGGTGCCATGGTCCTCTTTGAGAACAAGGGCAAACCACAACCACAACAGATTGGGGACTGTGTCCCCTACAGCATACTATAAAATCCCTCAAGATCTGTCCAGAGTCAAAGACATTTTTGACTTGGAGTGGGACAGAATAAGAAATAGGAGGCGATGGCTGGATGGACTACAGTCTAAGGAGGCTTTTTTTTTTTTTAAACCAGGTTCTGAGCCGCAGCTGCCAACTGGAGGGCTGGTATTTTTCCCTATTCGCTTGATAACATACAAGAGCAGCTAGGAAAGCCAATCTGAGTAGTAAAGCTTGGAACGGTGTCTCGGCGTAGCTAGTGCCGGCATAATCAAACATTCATCGGTATCACAGACAGGGGAATAGATCTCACAGCCTTGATGGGAAGGGTGGGTTCTCATCAGCATTCGAAGGGTAAATTGGAGGAGCTCTGTGTGTATGGGGAGGAGGGGAAAGAGAAGAGGAAGACTGATGGCAGGGAAGCAAGAACACAGAGATGAGATTTGTTAGTTGCTTCTCTCTACTGGAAACTTTTTAGAAAACAAGATGCTAGACCTCATATACACAGTAACAATGAGTACACCCACAGCCCTAACCTCACTCACACAAATGAATACACACCCCTTTAGCCTCCTACACATTTACAAATACATCCAGCCCCTTCACACAAGGGACAGTCCTGGGTGGAGGTGGAGTAGGTAGTGAGATTTCAGGAAGGATGAGGGGATGCAGAAAGAATACCTCTCATTCTCAGACGCCTGGGTGACTACAGTGCTGTAGCGAAGAACAAAGCCTTCTTTTCAGAAGTTTAGGGAGCAGTCAGCACTACATCTGAGAGGAGGCATGGAGAGGCTTTCACTTTCAATGGGCTTAACTGCTAAGAGTGATAGATTTGGAGTCAAAACAGCTGAGTTCTAAGTTTGGTTCTGACGCTGCCCACTGGTATGACTTTAGGCAGGTCATTTAACTCCCTTGGGCCTCAGTTTCCTCATCTGTAGAATGAGGAGACTGGACAATATAGTCCTTTAACATAAGGCCCCTTCCAGGTTTAAAGCTTTTAAGTGATGTCAGACTCTTTCCTGAAAGCAAATTTCAAGGGGGTGGGGGCTGAGGGATCAAGAAGGCTCTGAACAGCTGCTAAGAGGAGGAAGGCTTCTAGAAGGTAAGAAAATAGAGGATGAGGGCACTGAAGAGAAGTTTATTCTACTCGACATTTTCCCCCCTGAGGTTCCATACTATCTAAACACATATTTATGTACATACAGACTTTTTTGTTGTTGTTCAGTTGTTTCACTCGTGTCCGACTCTTCATGACCCCAGTTTGTGTTTTCTTGGCCAAGTTACTAGAATGGCTTGCCATTTCTTGCTGCAGCTCATTTTACAGATGAGGAAACAAAGGCAAACAGGATTATGCGACTTACCTAGGGATACGCAGCTAGTGAGTGTCTAAGGCCAGATTTGAACTCAGGAAGATGAGTCTTCCTAATTCCAGGGCTGGTACTCTATCTACGTCACCACCTAGCAGGTCCTACACATCTGTATTCACCATCCCACAACTCTGTCTCTATTTCTCTTCTCTCTCTCTCTCTCTCTCTCTCTCTCTCTCTCTCTCTCCTCTCTCACACACACACACACACACACACACACACACACACACACACACACACACACACCCCTCACAAACTGATGCATACACCCCACTCACATAACATATGCAGTACCTTAATTCTTCCACATAAAGACATACTCTCATGCACTTTACATGTCCATATGCTCCTGGTAGATATGTCAGTCAGTCAATAAGCATTCATTAACGCTTCCTGCTCATGCTCCAGGTACTATGTTAAATGCTTGGGTTACAAAGAAAGGTAGATGGTAGGTAGGGTAGAGAGCTTCACCTCTTTAAATTAGTTGAGTGAGGGGCTTTGGGAAAAGTGGCTTCTCCCAAATAGCTCTCCCACCACTGGCCCTGTTTCTAAAATTATCCTATTAGGGAGCCATTCCTTTGTAATTAAAGCACAGCCTCTACTAGCTGTTTCTTTTAAAAGGCAGGTATCCTTATGAGGCAGTAACACTTTCAATTCAATTCAGCATGCATTAAGTATCGACTATGTTTGAGGCATTCATTGGGTGGATAAAGAGGATAGAGCACAGGGCCTGGAGTCAGGAAAACTCGCTTTCCTGAATTCAAATTTGGCCTCAGAAACTTACAAGCTGCTTGACCCCGGTAAGTGAATTAATTTGCCTCGGTTTCTTCAAGAACTGGAGAAGGAAATGGCAAACCACTCCAGCACCCTTGCCAAGAACACCTCAAAAGGGGTCACAAAGAGCCAGACACAACTGAAAAAATGACGGAACAAAAACAAACGTACAAGATGTTGTATTGGACCCTAGAGGTAAAAAAGATGATAAATAAAGGATTCCTTCCTTCAAAAAAATTTGTTTAATAGTTCAGTGTTAAGAACGCTTACTTTGATCCTCGGATGATTGTGGGATCCCACCAATACGGGTGTTTTTGACGTCAGTGTAGATCACAATCCATCTATGCCTGGCCCCTGCTTTATTACTCTTGTGCATGTCTCCGAATTATTTTGTTCACCCAACATGGTAGGGGACTTCCTTAAGTTCTGCTACCAACTCAAGGATGTCAATGAAGCCCATGGACTATTTATCAGCTATTCCTCATTCTTGGTCAGCCTGTTTTCTTTTCTGAATATCCAATTCTTTGATAAACTTCTTTACTTCTCCTGCATAATTCTTTCTTTGGATGTGCTGCAGCCACTTATACTCTACCATGACCCTCTCTTTTGCTCTTTGACAGTTTTTTTCTTCAGTTCCATGCTCTCTAAAAACATATTCATGTCCCTATGGGCCTACACATCCATATTTACTAATTTTGTTTCCTCAGTCATAAAATACAGACAAAAAATGCCTACCTCCCAGAGTTGTTGAGAAGATCCAATGAAATATTTGTTAAGAGTGCAGTACAGTGATGGGGCAGGTAGGTGGTGCAGTGAATAGAGCTCCAGGCTTGGAGTCACAAGGACCTGAATTCAGATTCAGACTCAGACACTTACTAGCTGTGTGACCCTGGGCGAGTCACTTAACCCCATTGCTTCACCAAAAAAACAAAAAAAAAAGAATTCTGTGCCTGGAACACAACAGGCACTTGATAAATGCTTGCTTGCTTCCTTCCTTATTTTCCCTTTGGAAGACCCTCAACTTCCGTTCTTTGGCCACTTTAGTGTCTTGACTTAAATGTATATAACAGCACAAGAAGAGAATATTGATCTTTAAAAGGCGGGCTTTATTTCAGGTAGAACTTTGCAATCTCCCAAGATGAGCCAGCCCACTTGCCTTTTCCAGTTCAATTTTGTTCCCTATCCATTTGCATCTTCTATCCAAGATGAATATTGATCCACAAGCTCTATAACTTGTCTATCCAAATGCATATTATAGTCTGTAATAATAGGCATTCTTTATTCACCTTTTTTTCTTCCCATGTGTATTGTTAGGCTAAACTCTTTAGAATGATTGTTTATCTATAGTAATGATCTTGGACCTGATACATTCAGTACCATGTCATTTGCTTAAATTCTGTGCTGTATCTTCTCCATAACAATGGTCAGCCTTTGGCAAGCTTATTTCTTACAGTTTTACCTCTCAAAGTGATCAGAAAGTCACTGAACAAGGTTATCTCTGTTGTCATATCTTTCAAGCAATTTTGCATAATTCTGACAAATGCACTGCTGGAGGAAAGTCTTGGAGAGCACATTTTATTCTATGAAATCAAATGCTTTTTTATAGTTGACAAACAAGTGGGATTTTGGATTCTCTACATCTTTCTTAAAAATTAAGACTGAGGCACCCTATCTTATCTGGACTGGAAAGTGCAATGGCTACTCACAGACCCAGCCCCATTCTGATTGTGCAGAAACTTTGAGCTGCTCCTTTTCCAACTTCTACCTGTTCACCCCTCCTTAGCCAGGCCAATGGTTCTCTGCTCCCTGGGGCTCACTGTGTTGGTGCTACTAAACTTCAGAACTCCTGAACTCAAGAGATCCACCAACCTCACCTTCTCTGGTAGCTGGGATTCCAGGAGTGCACCAGGATACCTGGTTCATCTATATCTTTCAGTTAATTGTGTGATGGGGAAAAAAATGTGGTCAATTATGGAATATTGTTTATGATAGCCCACCTATTCCCTTCTAATACTCTCAGCAAGGATGACCTCAATGTAAGTACAAATTATTCTCATAATAATTTTATATAGAAAATAAAGTAGGTATATGATTTATGGTCACTTTTTTGGATAATAATGAAATCCAAGATATCTTTTTCCATTCTCTAATATCTTCCCCTGCTTCAGATACTTTGAAAATCTTTCAATGCCCTAGAAATGGTGTCACCTCTAACAAAGATCTCATCTCTGAATATTTGGTTGAGTCTTTTCTTTGTTCTCTTTAGTGGAATTTCTGCTTTCTCTGTAAGCACATCCAAGACGTGATGTTTGAATCTAAGTGTTTTGGTTCCACAGTCCTCGGTGGTGAAAAGTTCCTTGTGAAATCTTTGAAGATCTTTCTCATCTTGTATTTGGACTTTGTCCTCCTAGTGTTATACTGAAATGGCCTCTGGATGACTCTGCCTAGTTAGATTTCTCAAACTTTATTTAAATTGTTTTTTTTTTCCTTTTACTCCTTCTTGGTATTTTATGAGGTGATTCTACTCCTAATTTTTCAGTATTCTGCTTGGTCAGAATTTTTAAATGAGTTTATATTCTAAACTAAGTATTCTCCTTCACTGCCATACAAATCTCTGCTTGGGAAATATAGGTCAAGAGTTTATTGACTATGGTGGTTTTTAGCTTCTTCTGGTCTCATTACGATAATTTACATCGATTAAACTTCTGTATGAATTTGTCAAAAATGATGTCAATGTCCTTTCCTCCATCCATTTTCCATTTGAGGGAGGCATCAATATCTGATTTAAATAGGTCAAACTGAGGCTATTTTAATTGCATGCCATATCTGTTCTCATGTTTATTCTTTCTTCTAGCTGTGTATCAACCCATATCTTTGCTCTAACAAATCAGGGATTTGACTACACAATAAATAGCTGATTCATGAATGACTCAGGGTGCAGTCCTGACTGTTAAAAATCTAATTATTTCATTTTTATGATGTAATTTGGTGCTCACCATGTCTTGCACCTTCCAATTATTTTCTTGGAGGAAATATTAATGGTTTATAGGAGTGAGTCTTCTTTGTAGTTAATAAATCTTTGGCCTCTCGTTGTTTGCTCTTGAACCATATTTCCTAAGCATTTTTGCTGTCCTCACCTTTGCATTGAAATTACCAAGTGTTGAGGTATGCATTGATTTAACGTGGAAGGTTTTATCAAGCTTTTCTGAGAATTTGTTGTCCTTCTTTATCCTCTGGAGCATATGTTGGAACAAAAGCTGAAATGATCTTCGTGATTTTCTTTTTGTACATAGCCACCGTGAGCACTATAGTATGAGACGACCAAATGTCCCATGAAATGATCTTTCTTGTGGATGGGTAGCTAGGTAATGTAGTGGAACAAGTGCCAGGCCTCGAGTCAGGAAGACTCATCTTTGTGAGTTCAAATCTGGCCTCGAACACTGTGTGTCCAGCTGTGTGACCCTGGACAAGTCACTTAACCCTGTTTGCCTTAGTTTCCTCATCGGTAAAATGAGCTAGAGGAGGAAATGACAAACTACTCCAGTATCTTTGCCAAGAAAACCCCGAAAAGGGGTCATGAAGAGTCAGACATGACTGAAAAACAATTGAATGACAATTGCCTATGGAAGCACAGTGAAAACAAACTCCACTACTTTCTTTATTTTTTTCAACGAGAAGAGCCTGTGAGTCAGTCATCCTTCTATTTATCAGTAAACTCTTTTGGTCTTTTGGTTTCATTTATAGAGAGCATGTCAAAACTGACACAACTGACTTCCTTCACTAATATATTCCCTTGGTCCTTGGCCAAGGGTCTGACATTTAGAAAAGCAGCAGCCAAATTAATGTTTATACATGGTCTAATAACTATGCTTCTTGGAAACTTCCACCACCACCCCTCCTTTTCTGACAGTCTGTCACCATTACTGCTAAACAGACCCAGAGACCATTTTATATTTTCCTTTGTTTAATGGTTTGTCAAAGAATTTCTCATCAGGTAGTCAGCATATTGGTTTAAACAGAACCTCTCTACTAGACTGGTCCTCAGAAAACAGAAAAATATCTATGTTTCAAATCATATTTGAAGTCCTTTTAGCATATTAGAATCTGCAGCAGTACCAAGTCCTTCAAGAATCTAGACCCTGTCCCTCCTCCAACTCACAATAAGGCATCTGAGTAGGAATTTCTGTGGAATCCTTACTATCCACACAGTAAAAACAAAGTGGATGATGAATGCTAGCTGTCCAGATTTTGATATGCAGTTGGATGGACTGCTTATAGAGTTAGTCCATCAGTAGATATCTTTCAGACACACACTACAAAGGGACAATGAGCTGGGCCCAGAATTGAACAGGAGGAGGAGAGTGAACTGGATTGTCTGTCTTTCAAGTAATCTTGTTTAATTTTGACACAATGATATCAGACGGGCCTCTTAATGACCCTAAACTTGTCCCTGAAATGAAGTACCATCTTTTGAATATGACTTTTCTTCTGGTTATATTGTATGACTGCAAATCATGGGATACTATAGTTTTTCAAAAATTTAAATTGAGGTTCACTTAGAAAGGGATGCTCCATTTATGCATATACATATAATACAAAGTGGAATGTGATGGGGGCAAAAAAAAATGAATCAGGAAAATTGTTGTGGGAAAATTTGAGGAGGAAGACAGCACTCTTACCTAGGGCAAGGGTGGGGAACCTGTGGCCTTTTAGGTCCTCCAGTGCGGCCTTTTGATTGAGTCCAAGTTTTACAGAACAAATCTTTTTATTAAGGGGATTTTCTCTGTGAAGTTTGGATTCAGTCAAAGAGCTACAGTTGAGGACCTAGAGGGCCACATGTGACCTTGAGGCCACAGGTTCGGCACTCCTGACCTAGAGAGATCCTGGAAAACTTCATGGAAGACAAGGTGCCTAAGCTGGGCCTTAGAGAAATAAAAGGATTTCATCGTCTAGAGATGTGGAGGAAATGCATTCTGGACATGGAGGATAACCCATTAAAATGATCAGAAGCAGAAAAGGGCAGGGGGGATCAGGGAACAAGTAATATTTTTTAGGGGGCAAGGATATAGTGTACTTACAAGGCAATAGTGTGAAATAAACGTGATAAAGGCAAGTTGGAGCCAAATTTTGGAGGATCTTAAATATGAGGCAGAGGAGTTTGTATTTTAGGCAATAGGGATCCACTGAAGGCTCTTGAACTAGGAAAATGACATGGTCAAACCTAGGCAGTGAGAGCTGTGATATTTATACCATAGTATAGTCCAGCCTATAATACTTTTGTCAAGGGAAATGGAGCCTAAATGTGGGCAGTAAAGAAATGGAAATTTTATTAAAGAAAGAGGAGAGGAGGGGAAGAGAATTTTAGATGAGCTGCCTTTTCCCTCTGCCCCTTTATCCCATTGGTGAATTTCTCCTCTCCATTTTGGGGAAGATCCCAGACTGGATCCCAGATCTGGACTTCACCATCATGCCTTCACTGGTTCCTTCCCTCTCCTCTCACAAATGCTCCCCACCTGTGAGTTTGTTTTGATATAGCACAGTTCTTGACACATATTAAGCTCCTAATTAATGCTGCTTCACTTAACTTGATCACAGAGATTGTCGGGGAGGGGAAGCCTAGTGAGGTAATGAACTGGTCATTATGAGGGCTCTGGCAGCCCCCAGAATAGATGAAAAGCAAGAGATGCAGAAAGGGAGGTGACTGAAAAGGAAGTGTGGCCCTTTGCCAACTTTACCACTTTGCAAAAGGATGACCCAGCCCACCACAACCATGCCTGTATACTGGCTTGCAGCCTAGCACTCTGCACAAGGCCATCATTGTCACTAATAGACTTTTTTCTTTCCAGTGCTTCCTGGATGGCAATTCCTTTCTCCAGGCTCTCTTTTGATAGGCCAGTTATCATCAGAATCTGAATTCTCCTGCCTTTCAGGGCTCAACCCCATGGATAATTGGCTGCGGCAGATTACACCTCCCATTAGCAGCTCAGCATAATTATGTCTTGATCTGATTACCCTCTTTCCTGAACTTCGGTAATGAAGAGGTGAAGAGGGTGGGAGGGAGGGAAGAATAGAGGCCAGATGTGCTGTTCACACCCTGAAAAGGAGAGATGTCTGTCAGGTGGGCCATCAGGTGAAGCCCCCATCCTGATCTCCCATGAAGTTCTCTGAGGTAGGTTATTTGGAGAGATCTAGATCCCATAAGACTGTTAGGCTAGTTGATGGAATGATTCCCAAGATCAAGCTAACTCCATCTCCTGAGTTCCTTCCTGGCTTTTGCCCCTCAAAACCTTTAAAAATAATAGACATTATTTTAAAAATAATAATAGCTAACATTTATGTAGCCTGTCATACACTGTGCTAAGCGCTTTCCAATTATTATCTCATTTGATCTTAACAACAGCCCTGTGAGGCAGGTGATATTATTGTACCCATGTTATGATTAAGGAAGCTGAGATAAGCAGAGGGTCAGTGACATCCTTGGGCTAATACAGCTAGTAAGTGTCTGAGGCTGGATTTGAACTCAAGATTCCCTGACTCTAGGCCCAGTGTTCAATCTACTATTACATTAAAGTCAGGGTGACCTGGGTCATATCCCACCTCTGACATAGATTGGCTTTGTGGCCCTAGACAAATCTGTAGAACCACAAGTTGCAGAGAAGGTACCAATCTGAATTGGTAGAGAGGTACCCTGTACAAATTGTCTCCAAAGCGAAGGCCAAATCTAGAGGGTGGGAGGGGGATGTTGAAGGCATGACCTCAAGAGTTTCATGATTAACCAATCAGATTGCAAGAAGATAAGTTGCAGCTCAAACTTTCTGATCTAGTAAGGGCCTCCTTTGTAATATAACCACACCCTCACCCTCAGTCATTATCCACATATTACTTTCCCACGCCACCTCCTCCAATGGCTGTGTAAGCTCTCAATCTGTCCACTTCTGTCACAGGGTAGGCTCTTCAGGGCAATTATAACCTAAACTCAACTCAGTAGCCCATATCAGCAGCTGTACCAAGTTGGGATTTAAAAAAAAAAGACCTTCCTGCAGTATACCCACATCTTGTCCCCCAGATCACCTCATACTTACAATAGACACCCCTTAGCTAGCTTTATGCTCCTTGGTTGGCTCTGCTCTCTGTGTCAGGAGTGGTCAGAGCCCCACCCTTTCCTCACCTGCTAACCCCATTTCGTTTTTGTTGGAATACAATGAGTGCCACTGGCTGAGCAGGTACAGCTAGGTTGCCTCCCACAGAACATTATCTTCTCACCCCTTTTCCCACTTTCCCTATTTCTCTTGATGGAATCATCAGCATCTTCCAAGTGGAAGGTACGACGTGAAATATGGATCCAACATTCCCTAGCTGTGTTATCTTAGGCACATCAGGTTCACAATCACAGTTTCATCCCCAGTTCCTCCTTGTCACTTATCCCCACATACTCAAATACTTGCTATATCTCATTTCTGCCTCTATAACTTCTTGTGTACCTGCCCCTTTCTCACATAGCTTCAACTCAAGTGCAGACACTCATCACCTCTCACCTGAACTATTGCAATAGCCTCTTGAAAGTTCTCCATGCTTCAAGCTTTTTCCCTCCTCTAATCCTTCTCCCACACAGCTGCCAAAGTGGTTTTCCTAATGGGTAGGTCTTCCCACATCACTACCCTACTCAATAAATTTCAGTGGCTCCACACTGCCCATAGGAAGAAATATTATATCTTTATTTCAACCTTTTAAATTTCTACTTTGTACAGGTTTTATACTGTACATAATTATTAGTATAGTAGTACAAAAATGTTGCTTATATAAGTATATTGATGTAATTCTATTTTTTGCTAGTAGGATTTATGATCAAAAAAGTTTGGAGACTTACACTATCCTGATGAAATCATGGGATCACAGGCTTTGTCTAAAAGATTTACAAACTACTTTCCTTAAAATAATCCTGTAAGGCAGTAGCTGCTAGTATTTTTTTTTTTACTCAACTTGTGATTTCACCTGTGTAGGCAATTTCCAGTGAAGAAACTTCTTCTATCAGTGTTCAAGGTTAGATGGCTTACCAAGAGTCATATAGCCAGTACTAGGACCCAAGTCTTCCTAACTTCAAGGTGGGTTTAATCCATTACACTGCTAGGTTGCCAGTATTATTGCCTTTCCATTTTACAGATAAGGAACTGAGATTCAGAGGCAAGGACTCACCTAACATCACACAGCTAGTAGGTGTTGGAGACAGGCCTTGTACTTAAAAGTTTGGGTTCTTTAAACTAGTGCCTTTACTATACTACATGGTTCCCTTTGCCTGGATCCCCTCCCAGCTATACAAGTCTGATGCCCCTTCAGAACCCTGTTCAAATCCCACTTCCTTAATGAAGATATCTGGAACCATTGCGACCGCTTCTGTGAGATCTTATAGGATCCGTAGTCTGCACTGCACTATTTAGCACATACTCTTATGTTCTCCCACTCTCACCCCACAAGGTGCCTAGCACACAGTAAGGTCTCAAGAAACTGACAATATGATGGGTCTATCAAGGATGGATGACACCAGGGTGTCTTTCTTAAGCTATACATGTAGTTATCCAGCATATATTCCCACAAGGTCATGGGTAACAATGTGGTCCATTGGAATGAATGGATGAATAGTTGGATGAGTAAATGGATGAATGAATGGATAAATAGATGAATACACAGATGAATGAATGAATGAATGAATGAATGAGTGAATGCATGAGTGAATGAATAAATGAATGAATGAATGAGCAATCATTTGTTAAGTGCTTACTGTGTGGCAGGTACTGTGGAAAACAGTAGTAACCCAAGCAGATTTTCCAGTGAGATGGCAAAACCATCTTATGTCAGTAAAGTAGCACTATCACTCTGCCTTATTTCCCCACCTTTGGCCACCTATCAACCACCACCAAACCCTCCTTCAGAGGCAACACAGAAGCCAAGCTCCTATGTGTTCTCCTCTAGCCATGGGCCTAGCTTCCCTGGGTGACCTGGGAGAGCAGAAAAGTAGGCAAGATCTGTTCTCAGAGCTCTGGGCTGCAGCAGCTAAGACTGACGGGTTGTCAATAGCTGCCTGTCAGCTACAAACCTCCACCCCAGCTCCCATGTGGAACTTTTCAGGCTTCAGAATTTCATATCTGATATCTCAATTATGCCTCTTGACTCTGAGTTTGGGGGAAAGAGGGATTGACAGGAGTTGATGGGGCCCTTTCTTTTCTTAGAGCATGGAGGAAAGCGGCATGTTTCCACATCTGGGTGGCTGCTTTGAGGATTAAAATTCACCAGGAAATCAGATCTAGGTGTGGAAGGCTGGCATTCCCCACTCTGGAACACAGGTTCAACAGGGACTAGGAGACTTTCACAAAGATCCAGACAGGCCAGAAATGCTCAAAGTTTGATTATACTGGATTGACTTCAAATAAGAGAATCCTTACGGCTTAAAATAAGATACAGAAAGTGGGGGGTAGGAGACATAGGTCATAACACTTGTATCATCTACATCCTGGAGCCATTAGGATGATAGATTTAGCACCAAAAGGGGTTTCAGAGGTCATCTGATGCCCTCCTTTTTTCCAGGCCCATGGAGATTGATTGCCTAAGGTCACCCAGGTAGTGAGTGGCAAAGGTGCTCTTTGATCAGAGGGAGGGAGATGCAGAGAGGTTACAGCTGGGTCTCAGTTGCCTGAGGTGTCAGTCAGAGGAGTCTTAGATGTGCTGAAGTTCAGGAGGCAATAGGTAGAGCAAGTGAGACCAGTTAAGGTCCACTGCAGAGGCTCTCCATGAACTTAGAACACCAGGTCCAATGGAGCTCTTTACCGTTCTACCTCTTGGAAGTGGCAGACACCTGATCTTTTCCTTCCCATAAAACAGAGCAGCGCAGCCCCTCCATGTGGTCTTGCTTTGTCTTTTTGTACTCATCCTCACTTTCACCTTTTGGGTGTTAGATATGAAGACACACTTACCAGGGGCCAATAAGTTTTTGGTCCTCATCTCTGATTTCATCATTGGGAAGGAACAGTTTTCAGGAAGTTAACACAGACAGAAGTTAAGAGCAATATCAAAAGAGTGGGGCCTTTTGAGGTGATCACACAGGGGCACAGATGTTAACTTGGTTAAGGACCAGCATAGTGGAGCATGCATGTAATCCTAGCTGCTGGGAGGATGCAGTGCTCTTGAATTCAGGAAGAGTTCTGAGCTGCAGTGGGCTAAGCAGATCATGTGACCAAACTGTTTGGCATTAATACAGCTACGCTCTGGGAGCAGAAGGCCACCAGATTGCCTAAGGAGGGGAAAACCTTCCTGGTTCAGAAGCAGAACAGGTCAAAGGTCTTGTGCTGATAGGTAGCTAATTGACCCCTATACCAACAGCCTAGATAAGATAGGGAAACCCAATCTTAAAGAAAAAAAAATATGGAAAGTGATAAGCAATGTCTGCATTTCTGTCAGCAGAAACCAGAGGTCACCTCAAGAGCTTAACTAGGCATTAGGGATCAGTTAGGAAATAATGGGATCTTTTGAAGATTTAAAAGTTTAGAGGATCAGGTTTGTCTACAAACTGCTAGTACGATGACGTAGGAGGAAGACTGGTGGACTGACAGACAAGAGACCTGGGATACTTCTTGGCTCTGGCACTTAGGTATTATTTCACCTTCTAACACTCAGTTTCTCCATCTGTAAAATAGGGGACTAACTAGACCATATCTAAGGATCCTCTAGAATAGCTCATTCATGAGATCATTTTTATCCCTTTGAGAGATAAGGAGACTAGAAACAATTCCTAGGCAAGGACTTGGACATTTTTGTCTGTATCTCCTTACAGAGACAAACATGGTGCCAGTAGAATAGAAGGGCCTAAATAGAAGTCTAAACCACTAAAGCAGCAGAAGGTAGGTTGGAGCCTTGGGGGACCTGGGTAAATTAGTGGCAGAGGGAGAGATAGGATGACCATTTGATCTTTCCCAGCTCCATAAGTAATCCTGCTTTGGTACACTGAGGTCCAAGATGGGGCTTGGTCCCCAGAATCCTAAACAGCTACACAGCTGGGTAGTGCAGTGGATAGAACACTGGGCCTGGAGTCAGAGAGATCTGGGTTCAAATCCAACCTTGGACAGTGACTAGCTGTTTGGCCTTCAGCAAGTCATTTAACCTCTGTCTGCCTCAATTTCCTCATCTATAAAAATGGGGATAATAATTGCACCTAACTCCCAGGGTTGTTGTGAGGATAAAGTGAGATATTTGTAAAGCACTTTGCAAACAAACTGTAGTTATTACAAATAATAATAAAAATGCATACTAGTAGACAGCAGTGCATGAAGCTAAAGCACATATGGCCTATCTTTCCCCAGTGGCTGTTCTAGGACATGGGGTATAGGATTAGGGGGTGGACATTGGGTAGACTGAGCCTAAACTAAGCTTAGGACATACAGGTCCATGGGGCTTCTCTCTACACCTTAGCCCCCTTGCCCCTCTTCCCACAGTCAAGGCAGCTCTCAGCAAGAGGCAGTAAGTATCTTCCTCATCAACTGAGCTCCCATCTCCTACCTCTCTCTCCTCATGCAGGGTGAAAGAGGATTTGTCTCAGATAAGTGGGAAAGCTTCTCTTTTGTTGATGCTTCTCTCCAGCACCCTGAGGGGAAGTGCAATGGTTTGGAACATGTATGGACTGCAATACCTCTTTAACCTGTCTCTCCTTTGTCTCACCCCTTCCCCTTCTGTCACATCCTCTGTGTTTCTCCCTTTTTCTTTTTCTATTCATCACCCTTTCTCTCCTGCTTCATCTCTATTTTCATCTCTCTACATCTTGTGGCTTTTTTTTTTGATAACACCATGTTGGATTCTCTTCTCCCCCTTTACCCTCCTGTTTCTGTCTCCTCTCTTCCTGTCACTTTTTCTCTATCCTGTCTGTCTGTTCTGCCCAATCTGTTCATCTCTATGTCTTTTTCTCTCTTAACCATATCTTTCTGTCTCTTGGTCTCTCTCTCCATCTCTGGCTCTTCTCCCTGGTCATATCTCCTTAACACTGGCTGCTTCATCTGCTGCTCCCTGTCTTCCTCTTGTTTCCTCCACACATTTTCTCCTTCTGCTCTCCTGCTCTGTCTTTGTCTCTCTGTCGTGCATCTATCTATGCCTCCTGCCTCTTTCTCTCCCACTCCTTCCCTTTCTCTCTCCTCTCTTTCTCTTATTGTTTTTGTTTCTGCCCTTCACCCAACCTACCCTCTATGTGTCTCCCTCCCCCCACACGCACCCCTAGGATGATCCCAGCTTCCAACAAGGCCTTCGTGGTGAACAATCTGGTGTCGGGGACCGGCTATGACCTGTGTGTGTTGGCGATGTGGGACGACACGGCCACCACACTCACAGCTACCAACATCGTGGGCTGTGCCCAGTTCTCCACCAAGGCTGACTATCCGCAGTGCCAGTCCATGCACAGTCAGATACTGGGAGGCACAATGATCCTGGTCGTCGGGGGCATCATCGTGGCCACGCTGCTGGTCTTCATCGTCATCCTCATGGTGCGCTACAAGGTCTGCAATCACCAGGGCCCTGGGAAGATGAATGCTGCGGCTGTCAGCAATGTCTACTCCCAGACCAACGGGGCGCAGCCGCCACCACCGCCACCACCATCTAACGCGGTGCAAAACGGGGCGCCACCGCAAGTGCACCCCAAGGCGTCCATGAGGAACGAGCACTTTGGAAGCGGCAGCGGGGCGTCTGGGGCAGGGGGGGCTGGGGCCAGAGGCGGCGGCGGCGGCTTGGGGCGCAGCAGCGGCTCCTCGTCGTCCTCCAGCTCCTTGGGCAGCACGGACGGGGCGGGTGGCCGGGGCCCCTGGAGGCTCCCTCCGCCCAGCGCCCGCCCCAAGCCCAACCTCGACCGCCTCATGGGGGCCTTCGCCTCGCTGGACCTCAAGTGCCAGAGGAAGGAGGAGCCTCTAGACTCCAGGACTCCGGCCGGGGCCGGGGCTATGGGACGTCACTCGGACCGCGAGCCACTGCTGGGGCCCCCGGCGGCACGGGCCCGGAGCCTCCTGCCGCTGCCGCTGGAGTGCAAGGCGCGCCGCAGCCACTCCTTCGACATGGGGGACTTCGCGGCGGCGGGGACGGCATCTGGGGCGTCTGGGGGGGCCGCGGCACAGGGAGGCTACAGCCCGCCGCGGAGAGTGACGAACATCTGGACCAGGCGCAGCCTCTCGGTCAATGGCATGCTCCTGCAGTTTGAGGACAGTGACCTCGCGGGGCCCAGGGGCACTTATGGCAGCTCCGAGTGGGTGATGGAGAGCACGGTGTAGATGGCGGTGGCGTCCAGAAAGCGCCCCGCACCCCCTTCTACCTCCCTCTCCCGCCCCTTCCTCTCCCTTCTGTCAATTCCGAACCCCCTCCCCCAGCTCCCACCCTACTCCGCCCGTCGGTGGGATGGATGCTGGCAACAAGGTGGAAGAAATCATTTCTTTTTTATATATATATCAAGTCTACACTCGATTATCTGCGTGCACTTTGTGGGTTATCCGAGGGCGGCGTTTACATATGGGACCACCATCCAGTGTCCTATCCTCTCCCTATCCCATCCTCCTCACCACCACTTCCATCTCAAGTTCAGGTCCCCTTTCCCCACCTTTCAGCCGGTGCCCTCAGGGAATGCACTGAAATTTGGCCCAAGCCCAGTAAAAGCTCTCTAATCACAAATGCCAAGGATAGGAGGCTTTGGGATGAACTGTTTGTGGAGGAGCTTTTTTTTTTTTTTTTTTGGTGAAGACACAGCCATACAGATAATGGAGAGATCACCACGTATTAGAAATTTTATGCCCATGGGGCTAAGCCAGTGAGGGCCAAAGCAAAACCATGATGGGAGGATGACTGGAAGTCCTTCTCTGTTTCTAGGGGAAGGCTCTTGAATTTCCTAACACCCAAATAGTCACATTAACTTCTCCTTCCTCCCACTGGGAGCCGAATGGATTCCTGCTCCCTAACCCCAGTAACTTTTCCCACGCATCTCACTCTCCAGTATCATATCAAGTTAAACCCAGCCTGACACTGAGTTTAAGTGGGGCATTTTTTTTTAGGGAATGGAGGGGAGATGAGAGTTCTATCTGGGGCTGAGAATTTTTTTTTTATCTTTTTCCATTAGGTGGAGCAGAGAGAGCTCCCCAGAACAAGAGGTAGAGTCCTCAGGACAGCTACATGGATTCCAGCTAAATAATCTGAGAGTGATTGGAGAGGGGGTATTGAGATAAATGACCATGTATGAAGGGGCATAAAGGAGTTTGGGGAGAAATCTGAGCCTTTTTAGAATCACAGAACTATCCTGGAAGGGACCTTATAAATCATCCAAGAGATAATCTATCAGGCAAGGAAATGGAGTCACAATTAAAGATCACATAGACAATTAGGAGAAAAGCTAGATTTAGAACTCAGACTTCCCAATTCTTAGAATAAAGTTTCTGTGTTGTTTCTGCCCTCCCTACTCCTACCCCTAATTCATGCCAGGAACTTTTCCACAGAGCTACACATTTGGTTGTTTATTGGGTGACCCAGCTTGTAGCTCCCTGAGAAATGTCTTTCCCAGGGAGGACCTCTATCCTTGAACTTAGGGTGGAAATGAGTAAAGAAATACTGGGGTTATTGAAATCCATGTTTTTCTTCCCATATTCCTAGACAATGATAGACATTCCATATAGAGAAAGAAAGGGGACAGAGAGGATACAACTTCAGGAAATTGATTTAATATGACTGAGCTTTGGACAAAATGACTTTCCCACACCTCTGTCTTTCCTTTTATCTGCCTCTTATCCATGTTCTTTTCCCTCTCCTCTCCCTTCCTCTCTCCCTCTCTCCAGCCTCCTCCCCCTTTAAAACTTTCCTTTCTTTTCTCTATATAATTCTTCCTGCCAGTGGTTCTCTTTTTCCTCCTTTCTCCTATTGGTTGAACTGAGATCATCATAAAACTTGGAGTTATTTTTGTTACAACAAAAGGTATTGGTTACTTGCTGAGATATGGTGAAATATTCCAGCCATCCTAGTAAAACCCATGGAAGGGTAGATTTCTTGGATGGCCTGAGAATGGAGGAAATCTATGAAAGGCTGCCTTGTGGATCCAATGTTGGCATCTAAATGGAATGCCCTTGTTCAGTCTATAAAATTATCCCTATTCACTCTTCCCTCCTTTCCCTCCCCTTCTTCCCTTTCATTCCTTCTCCAACCCTTTCCTCGCCCCTCCTCTCTTCTCTCACCTTCCCTCTTTCTTTTTCTCTCCCTTTACCCTTCCTCACTCTCCTCCGTTTCTCCAATCCTTACAAGATCATGCATAGCAAAGACTGGTTGCTCTATGATCAGTCACTTAAATTCCCCAGTGCCAGAATGTCAGAGACTCTAGAGTCAGCTATTCATCACTGAAATTTCATCAGGTTGGTACGGCTTGGGACTGAGTTTAGGGCTCATATTTTTTCTCTCCCATCTTCCCTCCCCCATCCATGCATTCCTTTTGTTGCGTCTTCTAATTCTGGCCATAGAAGAAGCCATTCCCAAATTATACCTTTCCTAGTTTCAGTGGTTTGGGCACAATGTGAGAGATCAGGGAAGGCTGAGGGGAACCCTTCCCTCCCTCGAGTGAGCTCACCATATATTCTTTGCCAGGTTCAGAGTGGCATCTGGCATGGGTATGTACTAGCTCATGTATTTGTCATGTTTCCTAATTGGAGTTTTAGAAAAATGATATCCCTATGGTCATAGTATGATTCCATTCTTTTCTTTTTTACACAAAATATACAGTCATGTACAGTAAAACAAACAGAAAATACCAACCATGGTTCTTGGGGGAGGGGAAAAAGGATATTTTTCTTGTTCCTGTCATAATCTCCTCTGAGTGTTTTGGGATGTTAAAGGGAATGATCGGGAAGGACATTTTGGGCAGCTGTGTTTAGATCTTCTCCTCTTCATCGAGTTCCCTGCCCAATACCTACAAACTAGTAGGGAACCTCTGGTACATGGTCTTGGGGAATGAGGAAGAGATTATGAATGAAGAATCCAGACCTGGAGGTGTCAATGTTCCCATCCGTCCCCATCCCATTGTCTCCAGTTTTCCAATTCCATGAATTCAAGTTCTTCCTGAAGTTCCTACTGCCCACTGTACCCAATCAGTAGAAGGTACCAGTCCTGACCAAAGTAGACCCTTTCCCCCTTAGTTCAACTGACTTCTTTACTCTCATCTTTACTTGGAAACTAAGAGGAAGAACAAACAAAACCCACAGAAGCATAAGCCAAGAGTTTTTTGTTCTAATTTTAATTAATGCCTAGTTATACATTTTTTTTATGAGGCAACAATGCAGATTGTACTTTTTTGCTGGTATCAGAGCCTGAGTGGTTATGAGATGGATCAAACTGAGTGGAGCAAGCAACCTAGAAAGGTTCCAGTTAAGGAATCACAGGCGTATAGGATTTAGGGCTAAAAGGGACCTTAGATATCATCTTGTCCAACCCCTTTATTGCAGAGAAGAAATTGAGGCCTCAAGAGGAGTGTCCAAGGTCGTACAGTAAATAGTAGAACTGAAATGAGAACCCAGGTTCTCTGCCTTTAGAATCAATATTCTTTCTGTTAATACTATATAGTGTCGGGGCATCTGACACCAGGTAACAGGCATAGATGGAGGCTGACAAGTGGGTCACTGGGAATATTGAGTAGGGACTGCTAGTAAATGTTCCAAGAGATAAGCAAGGAATATAGCAACAAGGGGCTCTGAGGGTAGCCAAGCAGTGAAAGTTCAACCAAATATACTCTATGTCAAGGAGTTCTAGAAACAGATTAGTATTAAGGAAGAGTGAATGAGACATGACAGGGAAGTAGGGCTGTAATCAATAGGTTACAGTGCACAGGACATAAATGATACTTAATAAGTGCTTGATTTATTAAGTCAGCAGCTAGGTGGCATAGTGGATAGAGTGCTGGACCTGGAATCAGAAAGACTCATTTTCCCAAGTTCAAATCTGGCCTCAGACACTTATTAGCTGTGTGCCCCTGGGCAACTTTGCCTCCGCTGAAAAAGAAAATGGCAAACCACCCTGATATCTTTGCCAAGAAAACCCTAAATGGGCTCACAAAGAGTCACACATGCCTGAAAAACAAGTGAACAACAACAAAATACTTTATTAATAGGTTTCAGAGAACAGAACCATGACTAAGGCAGGCAGACCAAGGCTTTGCCAACATCTGTTGAAGGGAAGCGGAACAGCACTTATGTGACTTACCATGCTCATGCCTCTGTGGGCCTCTGCTGGCCCACAGCTATCTCATGTCCTTCAAAGCCTAGGGCTGAGAACACTCCCTCCAGGATTCTTTTTCCATTGTACACCTCTTCCTAAGCCTGCCTTTCCCATTGCCGGAATAAGGGTTTGGTTACAGGGAGTAAGATAAAACTCTATTTACTATACTATGGCAAGGAACAAGGGAAGAAACCAGGTACCAGGAGCAGATACAAGGTCAGAATAAGAGAAGCACCAGGATGACTTGACATTTCTGAGTTACGGATTTAGGGGTCTGCATATTCTTTCAGCCTAGGGACTGAATTGTCCTAATCGTTTAGGGCTAGGGCTAAGCCTGATGACGTGGGTCAAGTGACTCAAAGGTGAAGACAGGATGACCTCAAAATCAAGGTAGAGGGCCTTTTAGTATTGTAGTGTTTTTTTTTCTTTAACATAATTTCCACTAAGAAAAAAGAAGTGTAGTTTCTTATTTCCAAATGCCCTGCTCTTTCCATTTTTATCTTTCTCAAACTTAATAGGTGATATCTATTCAGTTAACACAGTCTTTTTGTACTTTTTTGTCTTTCATTCTCTATGTGGACAGGAAAAGGACCCTAGATATAGAGGTGGAAGGAATGTTAGAGATCAATTCAACTCCGCTCAAGAAGTATCTATTATGTGCCTACCACTTATTTAAGTCGTGCTAGGGATAAAAAGACAAGTCTGAGCTTTCCTTCATTGTACTTCTATTTGGCTGAACCTTTCTTTTATAGAGGAGGAATCTGAGGTCCAGAAAGAGGTAATGGTTTGGTCAAGGTCAAAGGTCACCCAGGGAACAAACAACAGCAAAGTTTGGTACTTAGATCCTCCAGCTCCAGTTCTAACCTTTGGTAGTCACAGGCCCAAATTGCCTGTTATCTATGCCTGTGATGCCCAGCCAGCAGGGTGTGGTTCTGGCCATCCCTGCAGGCACTGGAATTCTGGCTTCTGGCTTCTGCAGACAGCTGCTATGAAAAGCAACAAAGCCAAACAAAAACATTTTTCCAAAAGAAAAGCCAGTTTGCAGACAACAGCTCTGCAGAGACATACTCAAAGGCAACATAAGCAGTTTACAACATCACACATGGGGGATGAGTAGCAGCCATTCAGAATCAGAGTTCTAGCAGGAAGCAAGGGCCAGGAGGAGAGGCCCTTCTTTCTTACAAGGAAACACTTAAAGTCTCATCTACATCTACATAACAGCATCAATTCCAGGCAGGCTGTTTCTTCAAAGAACCAGGAGAAGCATCATAAACAACAACAACAACAACAAATTAATTTTCTCCTTTTCATGGTTTTTAAAACATTTACTGTTTCTTACTTTTAAAAACGAGCTTTCTCAGCTAACTCGGTTACAATTAGGTTCCCTGATTTCCAGGCTGATGAACGTTTTCAACAAGGCTCCAACTTCTCTGCATCGTACCGGAAGGAACCTTAGAAACAACATAGTCTCCACTCCTCCCCATCCCATTCCCAGTCATCTTAGTGATGAGGAAACCAAGGCTCAGAAAGGTTAAAGGGTCACACAGAGAATCAAGGATTTGAAGGAGAATCAAGATTTGATTCTTGGTCCTTCCAGGGGTGGGAAACCTGCAGTCCTCAAGGCCACATGTGGCACTCTAGGTCCTCAAGTACAGCCCCTTGACTTCAGTGGCCTTGAGGCCTCAGGTTCCCCACCCTTGTACCCATTGCTTTTACCGGTATAGTACACTGCCCCATTTAGTTCCCAACTCCTAGCCACTCTCTTGCAGAGAAAAGTTGGCTTATCCTGGAATCAGAATGAGAGAAAAAATTTTCATTTCCTAAAGTGCCTCAAAGAGGGGCAGCTTGGTTTCTATAACCGTTCCTACGCCCTGGCCTTCCTCCTCCATGTTACATTGGGTGACTCAGTGCCTTTCCTTTTGTTTTTGTCTAGGGGAAGTTTTCATTCTTCCCTTCCAGCCCTGGAAGACAGGGAAATATGTTTACCTCCTCCTACTCTTTGTAATCTCCATCCCTTAGAGGCCCTGGGGCTTTCCTGGAATGGGCAAAGCACTGGACTTCTTTGGGAGGCTTTTTCTCAAGCCAAGTCCAACCAATTTTCCTGAAGGTCAGTTCTCTTAATTAACACATTTGTTAAGCACTTACAATGGGGCTCGACACTATGCCCCTAGTGTGTGGGATCATCTGTTTGACTGAATCAGTTTCTGCTCCCTCTTCCTGCAGCTTCATCAGGGTTTGACCCTCTGCTGGTTGCTCTATATCTCTGAGTAGTCACCATTGTGTTCTATGGGATGACAGGCAGCCCTCCCACTGCCACCCAGAGTCTACCTTCATCATCTTTCTTTGCCTTGGCTAGGTAGCTCAGTGGATATAGGGGTGGGCCTAGAGTTGGGAAGACCTAAGGTCAGAGCCTGCTTCAGGCACTTACTAGCTGCTGACCCTGAGCAAATCACTTAACTTCTATCTGTCTCAGTTTCTTCAATTGTAAAATGTGAATACCTACCTCCTAGGCGAGTTGTATCAATGAAATAATATTTCTGAAGTGCTTAGGATGGTGCCTGAGACATAGTAGTGCTTATTAAAATGCTTGTTTCTTTCCTTCCTTTGAGACAAAAGCTCTGAGGAGATTGAGGGTCTGTACTCAGAAGCCCTCAGTATGAACATTTAACAGCTCCCTCATGTCCGCTTATCTCCAACCTAGAAAAGAATTCAGGCAACTTAGCATTAATGTCTAGTGGGTTCCTAGACAAAGTGGTCCCCGAATCATAACCCTTCACTTCCTTCTCTGAAGTTGAAGGATCTTCTAATGAACTCCTCTACCGGTCCAATGACCTCAGTCTTCCAAGATGATTGTGGGTCTAATCCCTCTCCCACCAGCCAATAAACTATCTGTAGCCATGTCTTGCTCCTGGGAGAAGTCAGTTAAGCAGTCAACAAGCATTTATTAAATATTTATTATGTGCTAAAGGTAGGTAGGTGGCACAGTGGATAGAGTGTCTGCTTGGGCCTGGAGTCAAGAAGAACTGAGTTCAAATCTGGCCTCAGACACTTACTAGCTGTGTGACCCTGGGCAAGTACACTTCACCCTGTTTGCCTCAGTTTCCTCATCAATACAATGAGCTGAAGAAGGAAATGGCAAACCACTTTAGAATCTTTGCCAAGAAAACCTCAAATGGAGTTAAGACGGAACAACAACAACACGATAAGAATTTTATTAAATGTGTGGAGAGACAAATGAGAGACAATTCCTGCCTTAGAGGAGCTTACATTCTAATGAGGGAAGACAACACATGAAAGGAAAGTGAAAGAGGAGGGGGAAGAGGGACAAGAGGGAAAAGACAAAGGTACCCAGTTCAGGGGCAGGGTAGAGAAAATCTCCAGAAAAGTATGACCTGAGTACCCTCCTTACATGGAGATTCTGGGAGGAATCATCCAATCCTGAGGGAGAGGGTTGCCTGGGCTGAAGATACTTCAGAGGTATGAATTCCAGGTTGGAAGTGAACTTTCTGGATGAATAGGTTTCTAGGGCATGGTGGAGAAGTCCGAAGGTACAACCTGGCAAGAAAGTAAGAGATGGCTGGCTTCAGTGGACTCCTTAAATGGAGGTTCTAAGTCCTCCCAAAATCCTTTCTAGCTTTTATGTTTTTTTGGGGGGGATCCTGACCTGTAGTCCCACTGCGTTGCCTCCAGTAACTAAACTCTACTAATGCAGATTGACAACTATTCTGCAACTTTTAGTCTTAAAAAATTTTACTTGGGTCACTGAGTGCATTTCTTCCTGACTCCAAGGTTGCCACTATGTCACTAACCTCTTTGCAATTTTGTAACACCAAACTACCTTAAAGATACAAAAACCCCCTCTAATTTTTGTTTTTCCCTAAGGAAAGGAACACCCCCAACCCCGGCAAGATGGGAGGTGTTAGCCTGGGAAAGAGGAAGATGAGCCAGTTTAAGAATATTAAAAGGTAGAGAGGTCCCTCAAGAACAGGTAGACCATAAAGAGAGATCACCTTGGGGAAGATGCTACCAAGAGACATTCTCTAAGTATCTAATGCCATGGGGCATTTAGTGAGGAGAGCTGTACCAGACATCAGGAAGATATTCTTTTGTGTAACCAGAAAATGGACATTAGCAGGACCTCGTGGTAATATACATACATACATACATACATATATATATATATATATATAATATATGTATGCATATGTATATGTGTGTGTGTGTGTGTGTGTGTATAAAAACCAACAACAACTGAGGCTTAGAACAGTGAATCTAATTGTCCAAGGTAGTAAATGACAGAGCCAGGATTCAAAGCCAACTCTACCACACTGTATTAACTGGCTCCTTTGACAAAGGACATAGAGCATGAGAGGGGAAAAACTGAGGAAGAAGATAAAGATAAAATAGACAAAGAGGAGTCAGAGACAAAGAGAATAGATAAGAAAAAAAGCAAAGAAAATGCAAAGAGGGAGTCATCATCAAATCAATAAACACTTACCAGGCATTTATTATATGTCAGACACGGTACTAAGTGCTGGGCGTACAACTAAGAAAAAGAAATATCATCCTCATCCTCAAGGAGGTTAAATTCTAGTAGAGGAAGATCACACATGAAAAAAGAATTGAAAAAACTGGAGAGGGAGCTTGGGTGGGGAGAGAAAGCAGAGAGACAATGAGAGAAACAGAGAGAGAAGGTGATGACTCAGTTCTCCATTCCCATTTTCCCAGGTTCTCTCAGAATAATTGTCTCCTTCTGTAGGCAGTTCTGCCAAACAATGGGGCTTTGTCTACATCTGGGCTGATATAGCCACAGTCCCAGCAGGGAGCATTGGATAACTGAAAGCCACTATTTCACAGATGTCATTCCCATTCAGTAACCACAGTCCTGCCAAGGGTCAGAGACAGGTTGGGGTGTGTTTTGAGTCTTTACGTAGAGTAGGCATTCAAGAAACGCTTGTGCCATTCAACAAACATTTAAAAAGGGCAACTTAACTTGAATTTAGATAGCTAGGTGATGCAATGGATAGAGTGCTAGGCCTGGAGTCAGGAAGACTCCTCTTCCTGAGTTCAAATCCTAACTTGTACACTTACTAGCTTTGTGACCATGGACAACTCACTTAACCTTGTTTGCTTCAGTTTCCTCATCCGCAAAATAAGCTAGAGAAGGAAATGGCAAACCACTGTAGTATCTTTGCCAAGAGAACCCCCAAAAGAGGTCAAGAAGAGTCAGACATGACCATATTTAAGTAAATGAAAATATTTAGAGTGAAATCAGAAATATTAAAACTAGAAGAGATCTAGGATATTATCTAGTCCAACCACCCCTTTTTATGGATACATAAACTGAGACCCAAAGATATCACACATGAACTAATAGCAGAGATCGAACCCTGATCTGTTCTATTGCCATTTCCCCCCCCTACAACACCTAACAGCCCCCTAGGACTCTGTTACTTTTGTGTCACACACTTATCAAGATGTCAAAACCTGAATGGGCAATTAGAGATTATGTAGTACAAACCTTTCATTTTACAGAGAAGGAAATTGAGACTTAGATACTAACAGGAGCTAGAGTCATTTAGACTACAGAATAAATAAAAGACTAAAGGGAGGGCAGGGGCTGGTAATTATCTTTAATGTCTAACAAAAGCTGCTCTGTGAAAAAGGTAATAGATATGTTCTGTTTGACCCCAGAGGTAGTACTAGGACCAGTATGTGGCTGAAGGTCCAGAGAAGTCTATTTCTATACAGTGTAATGAAACATATTCTAATAGATAGAGCTGTTCAACGATAGACTGACTTGCCTTAAAAGTTAATGGGCTACCTACCTCAGGAAGTGCTGGAGCAGGATAGGATGATGCAAAGACTCTTGCACTTGATAGAAAGATGAAACAAATGACCTCTAAGATCCAGGTCCATCTTGTGATTTTAAGGAGCATGTGTGTGTGTGTGTGTGTGTGTGTGTGTGTGCGCGCGCGCGCGTGTGCGCGTGCGTGGGTGGCATCTGTCCATGTGCCCACCAGTCAAACCTGGACCATAAGGAAAGGGAATCACAGACTATCAGAGCTGAAAAAGACATTTGCTATCATGCAGTCCAATCTATTTATAAAAAATAAAATCCTTCTGAAATCCAGATACCTTTTCCCCAAATCCTGGAAAGAAACAACCATATTTCTGGTAAAGGTATTACTATCCTCCCACTCATCTAGAATCATAACCTCAGAGTTATTCTTGTTTTTTGTCTCTCTCTCACCCTCCTCCATCTCACCTCACAGTCAATCAATGATGAAGGGTTATTTTCGAATTTACATTAAGATCAATATCAATCAATAATCTTGAGTTTATGCATTATGGGAATGTTGTGGGGGGAAGAGACAGAAAGGCCTATAGAGTATATTTGGGGAGGGGAGTTGGTTACCAATGATCAAGTTTATTAGTGAATTTGAGGTACTCATGGGCAATTGGAATATCTATTGGGGAGGCACAATGGCTCCCTCCCCCAAGGTTGAGAGTATTTTAGGCAGAGCAGGAGCTAATGGCAATGACTTTTATCGACATACTCCCTTCCTGGGGAAATATAAAAGAGGAATCATTATCATGCTAACATTTATATACCACTTACTATGTGCTAGGAACTGTGCTAAGTGCTTTACAATCATAAGCTACATATTCACAGCAACCCTTGGAAGTAAGTGGTATTAATAGCACTATTTTGTAGACAAGGAGACTGAGGCAAACAGTGATAAGTGGCTTTTCCCGGGTCACACAACTAATAAGTGTCTGCGGCAGGATTTGAACTCAGGTATTCTTGACATCAGGCCTCCTGCTCTATCCACTGAGGCACAAAGATGGTAGCTCTTCTGTCATTAACCAGGTTGGACTTTGTGGTCAAGTTGTAGAGTACCTTTAATCTGATCCAAGTCTTTGGGGAGAAAACTAGGGTCTGGAGAAAGGAAATGATTTACCCAATGGTAAAGGTAGTACCAGAGCATATGTCTTGGACTCTCAGTCCAATGATTTTTCTCCTATATCATCTTCTTGTAGGAGAGGAACTGATGATGATGATGATGATGATGATAATAATAATAATAATTTCATCTGGTCTGATGATTTCATTGGTGTAGGGCATTTCTAGTTGAGGTAACTTTCCCTGCAACTTAAACTTTTAGTGATTAATCTGGAACTTTGATCTTCCCAGAGTCATATAACTAATGTGCATCAGAAGCAAAAAATTCACATCTTCATGACTCTGAGGCCACTTCTTACCATTATGCCACTCTACCTCTCATGATAATGATGTAATTAAAGAAACTGTACTTGTGTCATAGGGTATAAATTGTAAAAACTGGGAGGCATCTTAGAGATGATCTACTCCAACTCCATCATTTTACAGATGAGTCCTAAAGAAATTAAATGACTTATCCAAGGTCACACGGCTAGTAAAGAAATGAATTAGGATTCAGAATAATGCTAGAAGGAATCAAAATCATCATTTATTTCATTCCCTCTGTCTATACATAGGATTGTCATAAGTCAACTGTTGTGAAGGGCAGCCAGACTGTGAGATGGCACAGTTATGACTAATCACCTAGAAATGATTAACAGCTACTGAGCTCCAGGAGCACTGTGGGCTGTGACCAAAAAACAAGGAAAGAGCGACTCCAGCCAGATCTTCAAATTAGTCAGAGATGACAACTGAGTGGAATAAGCCAGGTGGGGAATGACAGAATCATAGAATGTCAGAGCTGGAAGAAACTTAAAAATATACAGTCAGAACACAAAACATAGAATGTCAGAGCTGGAAGAGACTTAAAAATACATAGTACACAAAACATAGAATGTCAGAGCTGGAAAAGAACTTTAGAACATGTACTATTAGAACCCAGAATATAGAATGTCAGAGCTAGAATACATTGAAAGACCATGTAGTGGAATTTCTTCATTTTATAAGGGAAGCTGAGAGGAAAAGATAAGGGATATGATTTGCCCAGAACAGTAATCTGGCATTTATGAATTGTGGATTGCAGATTTGGGGTGAGCATCCCACTATTCTCTACTCTATGTCTGATACTTTGAAGGGATACATATTAGTGTCCATAGGTCTGCTGGATAAATAGAGGCGATCTGGTTCCTTCACTCACCTTCATGGCTATGTCCACACACATACCTATCTCTTGGGGGAGTGACCAATACCACCTAATCTGTATGGGCTCTTAGCCCCTAAAAGTCCCCCTTTGCTGAAGTCTAGTCCTGTCAGAGGATCGTGTGTTTGTTTTGGTCCCATGTGCTCCCTCAATCAATCAATATTTATTAAGATATTTATAAATCAATAAATATTGATTTATTAATCAATACCAATATAAATATTAATATTTGCATATAATTATATCATATATAATATTATATAATCACCTACTACGTGCCAGGCACTGTGCTAAGTTCTAGGGATACAAAAAGAAGCAAAAACAATCCCTGTTCTCAAGAAGACAGTATACAAATATTTTTGAAAAACAAAGGATAAATAGGAAATACTTAACAGAGGGAAAGCACTAGAATTAAAAGGAGTTGGGAAAGATCTCCTATAAAAGATGAGATTTTATTTAGGATTTGAGAAGCCAAGGAAGGCAGTAAGTATAGTTGAGAATGAAGAATGTTCCAGGTGTAGGAGTTAGACAAAGAAAAATGCCTAGAAGCAAGAAATAGAGTGTCTTGTTCTTGGAATAGCCAGGAGGCCAATGTCACTGGAAGCAGCCTATCTAAATTCTATGAGACTCATCACTCGGAAGGGCAGCCAAGAGATGATGGGTTTTTTTTAGGGGGGGTGGCTATTGCAACTTTTGAACATCATGAAAATTCATGGAGGGATTTATAAGAACTAGTACTGGAAGAGACCTTTGAATTGATAGGGAAGGAGGGAAGGGCACAAGTATTTATTAAATTCCTACTGTGTTCCAGGCACTGTGCTAAGCACATTATTAATATTAAATCCGTCATAAAAAATACTGGATCTGGAAGCAGAGAACCCAAGTTCAAACCTCATTTCTGCCATATGCTATCTGTGAGACTTTGAGCAAATCATTTCATCTTTCTCTGGACCTCAGCTTATTTCATCCCTAAAATGAGGGGTTTAGGTTAAATGATCTCTAAGGTCCTTTCTAGCTCTAAATATATAGGATTATGGTTATTGTTGGCTTGTAGATTTCCAGTTCAATATCTACCCTCTACTTTATAGATAGGGGAACTGAGGCCCAGAGAGATGAAGTGATTTGTGCAAGGTTACATAAAATGACCAATTAACAAAGTCAGAATTTGGGCACAAATCTGTTGACTCCAACCCCAGGACTTTCCCACCGTATCACAATGCTTCTTTCTGAGCAACAGTGGTAGAGAGAGCGTGTATGCATGATGATGAAAATATAGATTCTGCTTTTTAATAAAAGTCCAACAAATTGGATAATCATTACTCATAGTAGCATGGATGTATATGTGTACCCACACATATATATGTATGTTTTGCAAAGCACTTTCCATTTATTATCTCATTTGTTAAAACAACCCCATGAGGTAAGTGCTATTATTATTCCCATATTACAGATAAGAAAAGACTAAGAGGAGAAGAGAATGACTTGTCCAGGGCCATATCACCAAACCCAGGGGTAGAGATAAGTCAGAGCAGGGCAAAATAATCAGAATTATCCTTCATTGTTACCTCTTAATCCCATCCAGTCAATAATCATTTGTTAAATGCCAGCTATGTGCCGTGCCTGTGCTAAAATCTAGGGATACAAAGAAAGATAAAACATCATTCCTCCTCTCAAGGAGTTCAGAGACTCATGGGTGAGACAACACGTAAAGAACTTTGTACAAATAAGTGATAGACAGCATAAAGGGAAGGCACTAGAATTAAGAGCAACCAGGAAGAGCTTCCTACAGAAGGTAAGATTTTAGCTGGGAACTGAATGAAGCCAGGGAATCCAGGAGGTGGCAATGAGGAGGGAGAGCACTCCAGGAACAGGAAACAGTGGTGAAAATGCCCAAAGTCTAGAAATGGAGTATTCTGTTCAAGGAAAAGCAAGGAGACCAGTGTCACTAAAGAGAGAGTACAGAGTATAAGAAGACTGGAAATGTAGGAAGGAGCCAGTTAAGTAAGGGCTTTGAATGTCAAGTAGAGGATTTGATCCTCAATCCTGGAAGTGATAGGGAGCCACAGGAGTTTACCGAGCAGGAGCCTGAAATGGTCAGATTTCATTGTTCAGAATCCAGACAGAATCCACCTCAGAAAGTTCAATATGACAGGTGTAAAAGAAGAACTGTCCCCCATCCATCTCCTCAACATTAATAATATAATAACTATTTATAAGTGATTTAAAGTGTGCAAAATTATTTATTATATGTGTATTATGTTACTTATATGTTATCTCATTTAATCCTCCCAATATCTTGTGAGATAGATGCTATTATTATCCCCGTTTTATATAAGAAGAACTGATGCTAAGAGAGATTAAGTGACTTCTTTAGGGTTATGCAGATAGTATGTGATTGAGTTACGATTTGAACTTAGATCTTCTTGACTTTAACAACAACAACAACAACAGCAATGATGGTAGCTAATATTTATAGAGTGCTTACTATGTGCCAGGTTGTGGGCTAAATGCTATACAAATATTTGATCCTCACAACAACCCTTTGAGGTAGGTGCTATTATTAACATTCATATCATTTTATAATCATTTTAGAGATAAGGAAACTGAGACAAACAGAAGGTAAATGACTTACTCAGGGTCACACATCTAGTAAGTGTCTGAGTCAGGATATGGAGTCAGGTTTTCCTGACTTCAGGTCCAGTACTCTATCCATTAAGCCACCTACCTACCCCAATAGTGCAATCCCACTCTAAATCTTTGAACATTCTATCTACTAAACCACCTTCTACCTACCTACAATATTCAAGATATGGCACCATATGTTAGAGGTACAAAGATGCAAATAATGGACAAAACAAAGTCTCTACCCTCAAGAAGTTTACAATCTGGGCTGGAGTTTGGGAGTAGGGATGATTAAATATGATATAAGGTTGAATAGATGGAGACAAAGGAGAAATGCAAAGTGCTCTAGGAAAGTTTAAGGGGGGGGGCATTTGGGAGGACTCCCTGGAGGAGATGGCACCAGAAGAAAGAATATTTCAAGAATGGAAAGGAGGAAGAGAACAGTTATAGTCATGGGAGGTGAGTTGGAATGTCCTCCACTTTCAAGAACTTGCTATTCTCAAAGTTCCAACAGGTTGGGATTGTTGGGAGATTTTTCTCATTCCATGGGGAGTATCTCTGAGTTTTCCTTGTAGTGTTACAGTCAACAAAAAGGCAGCAGGTGCTTTTAAGACAAGGACAATGATGGCCGGGAAAACATAATTATGTCCAGTATTTGCCCCACCCTGGGAGCTCAAGGGTCTGTGGATTCAGTCAAGCTGCCTGATTCAACATCTTTAACAAGTTGTGAGGCCAAACCTATCACCCTTGTTTGCTTACTTTGCTGTGCTTTGGAGAGAAGAGAAAGATTCACCGTAGCAGCGAAAAGGCATAGAAGTCTTCCTTTTCTCATCTCAGGCATCTTCTATACCAGAAAAGAGTGAGCAAAAATAGGATTGAAAAGGGAGAGTGGCTCTTCCCATCTCCCTGCAGGCAGTGATGAAGCCCATAACATTCAAGTCATATGTCAGGAAGATTTAGGCCAGAATACCTGGCATGGAGGGATGGAAAAGGGAAGCCCCATTCTTACACACACACACACACACACACACACACACACACACACACACACACTCACTCACTCACACACACACGTACACATACCACAAGGTACATGAACCTAGGTTTCATGGAAGCAGTGTGGTGTAATCAAAAGAGCATTATATTTAGAAACAGCCTGGTTTCAAATCTTATTTCTGCCCCTTTGAGTCGTCTTCCCTTTCTAGGCTTCATTTTCTGCACATATTCCAATTAGTGATCAGTCTAAAGAGTCTCTGAGGCTCCTTCTAGTGTTTTTTTTAATGGTTCCATGATTTTACACAATACACAAGACAGAATATTCCCAGGCCAATGGGGAAGGCACACTGTCTGAGCATCAGTGAGTCAGGAGTTAAGGTTTCCAGTCCCAGTTCTTCTACTAGCTCAGTTCATGACCTTAACCAAGTCCCTTCCCCCTCTCAGAGCCTCGGTTTCTTCCCTCACAAAATTAAAGGTTTGAACTAAATAATAAAACATTTAAAAAGCATTTTTAAGGTTTTCTTCACCCTGTTAGTTCAAGAGTACAAGCATGATCACCCCCATTTTCCAGATGAAAAACTGAGACTCAGAGAAGGTGAAGGGACTCATCCTTGAAAAAAGAGCTGAGCCAGGGATTCAAATTTAGGTCTCCTGACTCTAGGTCCTTTACTGTTTCTCCTACATCCCATTGTCTAAGTCTCCTTCAGATTAAATGTCTAGTATCTAGTCTCCAGGCATATCCCAAATATTGCAGTAGGGAAGAAGGTTAAATGAGGACTTAGGCCCTTGTGGTGGCTTCCTCCTGCCCCTCCCCTAACAGGCAGTTACCCGTTTATGCCCAGGGGAGTCTCTTAACTTATTGCCACTCCTAAAGCAGATAATCATTCTATCTCTTCCATCCTCAGGGCTGAAGCAGCCTGCTGGGGATGGACAGCTATATTTAATAAGTCCAAACGAGCAACTAACTTGAAAATATGAGATCAACCCAGCCACCTTCTGGAGAGTCTTGGAAAGGCTGGTTTCTCAAACCTTTTAATCAAGCCTTTCATTTCTCTAGGCAACCCACACAAAGAACCTGTCAAAGGACCAGATCTGGCAGTAAAGATTTTGAATTTCGTCATTAAGGTTCTATTTTCTTCCCTGCATTCTTCCAGGTTGGATAATTACCAATTAGTCCTCCAAGAGAACCTTGGTCTTTAGCACCAGCCAACTTAGAAGGCCCATTTATCTCACCCAGCCCAAACACTCATTTCTGATGTGAAACTATAGATTTTTAAGTCTAGTATGTGAAATAATGCATGGAAAGCTTTTTTTTGAAACTTAAAATGCTATATAAATGTTAACTAGCATATGTAGTACATGTAATATATGTATATGTGACAACTATATATACATTATAAATACACATAGATATCATATGTGTGTTATACATATGAGAGGCAGCTTGGTGTGGTGGATAGAAGGCCAGCCTTGGGAGTCAGAAAGACCTGGGTTCAAATCTTGCCTTTGATATATATTGACTGGGAGATCACAAGCAAGACACTTAACTTCTCTGTCCTTTCTAAGACCATCAATAGGGTTGGAAGGAGTTTCCACACAAAGCAGTCCCCTATGCTGATGAAAAGAAGGAAAGAAAGGGGGTGGAGAGACAGAGAGATAAGGAGACAGAGAGAGGACTGATCAATGCCCCAGGCACCAATCTACCTAGGTGAAGGGAGCTTCTTCACTAGAAATTCCCTGTAGGGGTAAAATCACAGGTGTGCTCCAATGTATGTATGTATGTACGTGTGTATGTGTGTATGTATGTGTGTATCTGTTGTACAAGCTTGTGACTTTGGTCAAGTCACTTCCCTTTTCTGGGCTTTAGCTTCCTCATCTGTAAAATGAAGGCTTCACTGTTCTAGATGATCTCTAAAATTCTTTCCAGATCCAAATCCTATGATATAAAAATCCTATTGTATACACACACACATATATATACATGCATACATATATATGTGTGTACCTACCTACATATATATGTATATATACATATGTGTATATGTATGTACATATATACATACACATATATGAGTTTGTATATAGTTTATGTGCTGGTGTATGAAGGGAAGCAAGAATGAGAACCAAATGAAGAGAACCCTGGACTAAAAGTCAAGAGATTTGGGCTCTAGTATGATTGCTGTTATTAACCCACTGGGATATAAAGGAAGAATAATAGTTACATAGAGGCAGTCATCACAGTAATAAGAGCTGGGTAGGACTTTATAGATTATGTAGTCCAAAGTCCTCATTATATATTGTAGCACAGAATAGAGAAATGACCTACTTTAGGTCACATAGATAGTAAATGACAGAGCAAAGAGTAAAGCCTGAATTCAGTAATTCTAATTTCAATGTTTTCTTAATGAATTATATTGTTGTTCAGTTGTTTTCAGTCATGTTCAACTCTCCATGACTCCGCTTGGGGTTTTCTTGGCAAAGACACTGGAGTGGTTTGCCATTTTCTTCTCCAGCTCATTTTACCGATTAGGAAACTGAGGCGAACAGGATTAAGTGACTTGCCTAGGGTAACACAGCAAGTAAGTGTCTGAGGTCAGATTTGAATTCACAAAGATTAGACTCTAGGCCCAGCACTCTAGCCACTGTGCCATCTAGCTGCTCCAATGAACTATACTATGTTGCTTCTAACCACAGACGTCGCTTAAGTAGTTCATTTAGAATCAAAGTGAATTCTAATTCATTTAAAATCAGAGATCCCCCATCTTCCTGAGAATATTACCAGTCAATTCTACAGTGTATTCTAGCCCTGACCAGAGATTATTATGTCCATTTCTAATACACAGAAATGGAGGCACTGAAATATTACTTATATATATGTACATACACTATGTGTTTCTGAAAATGTATTTTTTTTTGTAAATTGAGCCTTTTATAAGGCACAAAGGAGTTTGTAATATTTCAAGGAATTCCCTCAGAGGAGGATAAGCCTTAGGATTCTGAAAAAAAATCACTTTGCATCCCTGGTCCTTAGTTTCTACATCTTTAAAATGAGGTTAGGTTATATGGTTATTAAGGTGCCTTGCAACTAAGACATTCTGTGAGTCCCATCCTCTGAGGAATGTATCTGTTTTATAAATAAGAATTTTAATACATGAAATTCTTGTAAAAGGGGGCACATATTTATGTCTGTCTGTCTGTCTGTGAGTATGTGTATACTTCTCATACAGATGTATATGGTCTACTTGAACCTTGATCTTTTCTTTCTCACCCTCTGAGGTGATAGGGTTCTAGAGAAAGAAGAGGAGTCATATAACAGCCAATCTTTCCCCCCAGAGGTCATGGCTACTGGGGCACAAGAAACTATCTGCCCAGAGTCTTAGGAGGCTCTCTAGGGTATGGGAATGCCATACATGTAGTATATTGTTGTTTTTCATTCATTCAGTCATGTCTGACTCTTTGTGACCCTATGTACCACAGCACATTGGGCCTTTCTATCCTCTACTTTATGCTGAAGTCTGTTTAAGATCCTATTCATTGCTTCCATAATACTATCCATCCATCTCATCCTCTATTATCTTCTCTGCAATCTTTCCAAACATCGGAGGTATTTTTTGTTTGTTTGTTTTTACCCCACTGAGTCCTGTTTTCTCATTATGTGGCCAAAGTATCTAAGCTTCAGCTTCAACATTTGTCCTTCCAATAAGTAGTCTGAATTAATTTAAGTATTGACTGATTTGATCTCTTTACTGTCCAAGAGACTCTTAAAGGTCTTCTCTAGCACCACAATTTGAAAATGTTGTTTCTGTGGTGCTCAGCTTTCCTTACTGTCCAACTTTCATAGCCATACATTGCTATTGGGAAAATAATAGCTTTGACCATACAGACCCTTGTCAGAAAGGTGACGTCTCTACTTTTTACTGTGTTGTTCAGATTTCCCATATAGCTTTCCTTCTAAGAAACAAGTGTCTTTTACTATCATTGCAGTAAGATGGTGGCATATGGCTATACAATTGCACAATTAGGTGGATTTGGAACTGGTTGAATGATCAGATTCTTGGTTGGGGCCAGCTAGGAAGGAATCCTCCGGTGGAGTATAATATGGAGTATAATGAAGTCATTGATAAGCATGAACATATAGATGGCATGCTAGTCAAATTTACAGATGACACAAAGCTATGTGGGAAAGCTAACAAGCTGAATGACAGTCAGGATTTCAATATTATCTAATACCTAGAAAAATGCTTAGCACATAGTAGGCAAATTCCAAAAGCTTACTGAGTGAATAAATGAACCACGATGCGCTAGAAAAATGAGTCAAACTAATAAAATGAAATTGTTCATAGGGATAAATGTAAAATTCTACATTTGGGCTCCAAAAAATCAACTTCAAAAATACAGAATGGGAGAGGTATAACAATGGTTTCTATGAAAAATATCAGAGGAGTTTAATGACCTATTAAATAAATTTGAGTCAAAAGTATTATGAAAAAACAACAATAACCAAACCTCTAAAGTCATCTTACATAATGTTATTAGAGGCAGCAAGATGGTGCAGCAAATGGTGTCATTGGGCCTGGAGCCAGGAAAACTTGAGTTTAAATCCCTCCTTAGACTTTTAGTAGCTATATCATCCTGAGCAAGTCATTTAAACTCAGTTTGTCCGATTCCTCAACTGTAGGGTTGTTGTGAGGATCAGAGGAGCGAATGTTTGTGAAGTGCTTAGTATAGTGCCTTCAGTGTAGGAGGTGCTTAATAAGTTGATTCCTTCCTCCCTCCCTCCCTTCCTTTCTTCCTTCCTTTTCCCTCCATTCCTCTCTTCTTTCTTTTCTCCCTCCCTCTCTTCCTTCTTTTCTTTCTTCCTCCCTTCCTTCTGTCCTTCCTTCCTCCCTTCCTTCTGTCCTTCATTCCTCCCTCTATCCTTCTTCCCTCCTTTCTTGCCATCCTTCTTCCCTCCCTCCTCCTCTTTTCTTCCTTTCCTTCCTCCCTCTTCCTCTCATTTTCATTCCTTTGTTCCTTCTTTCATTCTTCCCTCCATCCCTTCCTCTGTCCCTTCTTTCCTCTCTTCCTTCCTCCCCTCCCCCTCTCTTCTTCCCTTCCTCCCTCCCTTCCTCCCTCCCTTCCTCCCTCTTCTTCCCACCTTTCTTCCTTTTTTCCTTCTCTTATTCATTCCTTCTTTCCTCCCTCTCTCCCCCCTCCTTCTTTCCCATCATCCTTCCTTTAACTTATGCTGCACCAAGAGATATAGCAGCCACAACAAGAAAAGTGATGGTCCTGTTGTATTCTGACTCTGGTCAGACTACAGCTGGCTGTAGTATTTTCTTAGTTCTGGATGTTACATTTTAGGAAAGATAACAATCTGAACCCAGTACAAAGGAGAACTTCCAGGATTATGGAGGGGCTGGAAGCCCATGTTATGTGCAGTTTGAATGAATGGGGATGTTTATAGCCTGGAAAAGGGGGGGGGGATATGAAGCTGTCTTCAAGTATTTGAAAGAAGAATTAGACTTTCTCAACTTAGTCCCAAAGGGCAAAACTGGGAGCAATAGGTAAGACTTATAGAGAGTCAATTTTAGTGTTGACAGAAGAAAAAAATAAATAATTAGAGCCAGGAGTGTTGTGGTTGATGTTTAACAACAGATTTTCCTTCCCCCCCCCCCAAGATGTACATACTTTTAAGTTTAACCTGCATTATTAACATTTTCTCACTCACTCTCTTAAGTCTAGACCATCAACAAAACAATAAATCAAGCCCCAACTTGTATTATTTGCTGATTTCCAAGGCGTAAATGTTCACACTGACATTTTACCAGTGGGCTCTTGAGAGGCTGTGTGAGCTGGCTTCAGGACACCCCTGATTAGAGCTATCTAAAAGTAGAATCAGATGGATGCCTAAGGAACTGATAGGTTCCCCCTCCCTGGAGGTGTTCAAGTGGAGACTGGATGGCCACTTCTTACCGATATTATAAAGGGGATTTCAATTCAAATGTATGTTCAACTAAGTGATTTCTGAGGACTTTTCCAAATCTTAGATGTTATGATTTTGAGGACACACAGCTAGCTACCTTGCTGAGCTATGGAAGGCTCACACTTCCACCTGTCTAGTTCTTAATCTCTTATATCATGGATAACCTTTGGCAGTTTGGTTAAACCTATGGATGAACCCCTTCTGAGGATAATATGTTTAAATAATTGAATGAAATTAAGTATTTCAGTTAAAGGCCAGTGAAAATAAAAATGTGATTTTTTTTCCTGTTGAAATTCTCAGACTTCCAGGTTAAGAACTCTGGTTTAGATTCACAGCTGCTTGCACATTTTACTCCTCATTCCTCTTGCCCATCATATTCTTCCCACTCCCTAGAACCAGGTGGGATCTTGATAGTGCCAAGGAGAGTGGGGGAAGGGAAAGTCTCCATTTGGAAAATAAAGAAGTCTCTCCATCTTGTATCTTATGAATCAGCAAAAGGAGCCTGGAGACTAGGGTGGAAGTAAGAAAGAGGGATAGATAAGGGGAGGAGAATAGTGGTGGGCTGATTTAGAATTCTGCAAGAGTCCTTCATTCTGTTATCAATTATTCATTTGAGGGATTATCAGGGAACAACTTTTGTTTTCTTTCTGCTTTGTATGAAGGAGGAGGACTTGGACCCTAACAGCAGTCCTTAAGCATTCTGAATCAAGGCTGCAAAATTCCAGTAGACTGGTAAAAGTCACCAGCACTTTTCTATACCTCCTGCAGAGTCTTATTTTATCATCTCACTAATCTGAACTATTTATGGCATAAGAGATCCCTTTTACCCAGACACCCCCTCCCACTACACATAGAACATATTCTATTAAAGCTGCCTTTGGAAAGGCATCCCTTTATAATTGATTAATGGTCCCCAAACTCTTCCCTGAAATAATTAGGGCCAGGATATTTTTATATCGTGCAGTTCATTACCATCTGCACTATTTAACGAGTCAGGCCATGGGGCAGAGTGATGGAGAGATGGAGGTGGTTGTGTGGATGGGAATATGAATCACAGTACTGGCTGCCACAGGTGAGCAGAGAATTATGTGGGGGAGGGGGTGTAGAATCATGTCAGGAGGGATACTGGGAAACTCCATCCCTTGTGTCCAAGGAAAAGATCAAGATAAATCACGGATTCTTAAAATCATAGGCTCTTCGAGTTGGAAGGGAGCTCAAAGGACATCACACGTAACTATTACCTGTAGACGTACTTCATTCTGAAACACATTAGGACAAATGGCTTGTTCAATCTCTTCTTGAACAGATTCGGTGGCAAGACACTCACTATGTGTTGCATCTTCAGATGGCTCCATTTTTGTTTAATTCTCCTTATATTACATCAGAATCTACCACCCAGTAACTTCTACTGTCTGATGTCACACGGGATAAATCCCTTCTCTTATTCAAAGAGTTTAAAATTTGAATAGGTAGAAAAGGTAAAGATGAGGAGGACCTTAGGTGGGGAATTATAGATCTATTTTTCTGACTGATTATTGATGTAACTGTACTTCATCGCTGAACCCAGATACTGATGGCGCCCACCAAAAGGAGATCTTCCACGCTCACTGGTAGAGGATCTGAGCGGAATCAGAATGACAGAGGCAGAGTCAGTAGCCACTTACAGGACACTTTTTGGGGAGGAGAAAAAGGAAGATTGGAAAAGTCCTCCCACACACACACTATCTGAAAGTATTTCCCTTACTGGCCTTTCATGGTGCCTGAATTTCCACCATTAAAAATATGGATGTTTAGGTAGAACCCCATCCTCTGTTAAAATGTAAGTGAAGTCATTATCAGTCATTAACACCTTAATGAGAATGAGCTTATCATAAACAAAACATTTTAATAAGCATAAAAGTACTTATTGTTCAGGGTTAAGCATGCACATAGTGCTGTCCCACTTGAATAGACCTGAACATGAAAAAAACACATATTTATAAAACAGATACATTAGATGTTGGGGGAACTGGGAAAGGATTCTTCAAGTCCCAAAAGGATTTCCCTCAGCCATCCTTTAAGAACAAGCTGAGGATAGGAATGATAAAGGGTAAGGATTGCAGGATGACAAAATATTAGAGCTAGATCAATTAGTCCAAACTTTTTTTTTTATTTTACGGCAAAGAAAGCTGAGACCCAGAGAGTAATTTACCAGTCAGAGAAAGAACCATATTTATATGGGTTGCAAGCCAAGTCATCAAGCATTTATTAAGTACTCACCATGTGCCAGGCACTGTGCTAAGGACTGGGAATACAAAAACAATCTATAAGAAAGATTGTCCCTGCCCTCAAGGAGTTTATATTCTAATGGGGGAAGATAATATTCAAAAAGTAGCTGAAGGGGGTGGGACAGGCATGAGAAAATCCAGAAGAGTCAGGAATGCAACTTGGAGAGGAACAAAGACACAGCTAGCTTCGGCTACCTTAAAGTGGAGGATCTGGAAGGAATCAGCCAGAGGAAGTGGATGTAGGGGCAGAAAGTACTTGTAGTGTAGTACTCCAGGAGTGGAATCCAGGGGTGGATTGAGCTTCCATGAGGAAGAGTTTTCTAGGATATTGTCAAGAATATCCAGGGAGAGTAGGAGTGACAACTGGAAAAAGAGTAAGAATCCTATCTGAGAAGACTGGTGAGGAACATTAACAGGAGGGAATAGTATAGATAGAGATGTTAATAGGCACCACAACTAATGTATGTACTACATGATTTTTCTGAGGACATCCTCTGAAGTGTTTAACCTTGTCATTTCAAGCTCATACCAACAAGTGTCTACTAAGGTGGGTTAGCACCAGGGACAGCTCCTATTCCACACATACATCCTCCTCTGAGGAACTGTTGGGGACAAGATAGAGCTCATTGTCTTAGGATGAATCCTCTAACTTTTATTTTTAGGTATATACTCCTGGATACCTATGGTTCATAATCTTAAGAGCTCATGTTTCTATAGCTATGTAAGGTTTGTCATTTCCTTTTCTCACCTTGGAATGTAGGCAGCTTATTATTATTCCCTTTTTACAAATGAAGAAACTGAGGCTTAATGAAACAATTTGCCCAGATTTACCCAGCAAATAAGTGTAAGAGCACAGACTATTACCCAGATTTCGTGATTTTAAGACAACTGCTCTTTCCACTAAACTACATTGGCTACAACTATCCACATGGCCTTTAGCTTGTACTACCATACATAATCATGGGACACTGAGAGTAAGGTGCAGTTGCAATGCACTGACTGAGGGCTTTCTGTGCCTAGGACCAGAATAGAATATGTAGGGATGTAGCATGGAAGGTAAAGTGGGTAGGCCTAGACTCTACAGATTTGCATTTTAAAGTGCTTTTTGTTCTAGTTCTAAAAAATTTGGTTGACCAGAGGCAGCAGGTGTGCTTCCCTGGCATAATATATTTATCACAAGAATGTCCTGGGGTTAGCCTGTCAGAAACACTTTTGAAGGGACCGACATCCATATTTTTCTAGGAGAAAGAGACTCAGAGAGAACAGGAAAAAGAGGAGGGATGGTTCAAGAAAAGGGTGAAAGGAAACCCAAATAAAAGGCTGTACAAGTTCTGGGAAAAGATGAGGACATATAGGAAAAGCCTTTTAAAGGAAGGTCCATGGTAATAATTAGATTTTCAAGAGATGGAAGGAAATGCCTCCAGTAGAACTCACTCAATGAGTTCATGGTTAGTTAATTACAGATCATTTTAATTCAACAAGTATTGAAGGCTTACAATGTGGTTCTTAGGCAGAAGCATAGAGCTTAAAGAGAGCTTGGGAATAATTTAGTTCAAGACCCTCATTTTATTTTATTTCTCAAGTCACTTAACCTCTTAATAGTCTAAGCAACTCTCTACTAGTACTATAAGTTTCAAAGCAGGTGCATTCAGATTAAATGGAGGGACTTTCCTCACCTGGGAAATCCCCATACTAAGAAAATCACAGGTTCAATTTCCATCCCTACCCCTATTTTATTTAATTATGATTGTTTTTCTCAACAAACATTCGTTGTGCCTTCTATGAGCTTTATGCTAAATGTTAAAGACACAAAGACAAAAATGAAAGAGTTCTTTCCCTCAAGAAGCTTACGTTCTATTGGTGGGAAAAAATATGTATATGGTTAAGTATGTAACACATATATGTATATATGTAAGTATATATAATGTAAATGAAGTGATATGTACATGGATAAGTTTGTAATATATGTACATGCATACATATATGATCTATATGTGTACATATATCTACATATGTGTACACACATATATACATACATATGTACATGTATACACATAAGTGTGTGTACATGTCTTGCCTAGGGTCACATTTAAAAGTATGTGTCAGAGGCAGAACTTGAAGCCAAGTCTTCCTAACTCCAAGGCCAGGCTGGTGATGAACCTCTTTGTACTTGGCACAATGGATAGAATACCAGACCTGGAGTCAAGAAGACTCATCTTCGTGGGTTCAAATCTGGCCTCAGATACTTCCTAGCTGTACGACCCTGGGCAAGTTACTTAACCCTGTTTGCCTCAGTTTCCTGATCTGTAAAATGAACTGGAAAAGGAAATGGCAAACCATTCCAGTATCTTTGCCAAGAAAACCCCAAGTGGGGTCATGGAGAGTTAGACACAAACAAAACCAACAAAGTTGGATCTCATACAAATGTGTATAGTCCATCACTGGGCAACCTTTATGAGGAAGAATCTCAAGTTAAGAGGAAAAGTGCATTGCTCCAACTCTAGACCATCATATTTCAGTCAGAATCACCAGATCATCTGAAATCTTATCTCCATACTAATTGATTTTTTCTGCTCAATACCTTTTCAACTCCCTTAGTTGCCTCTTCCCTCTGATTGGAGAACTACAGAGTGGAGCAAGAGATTCCTCCCAGTCTTTCACTCTAGAGAATCAGATCAGAACATTACAGATAACTCTCTATTCTCTGTAGGCAGTTTCAATTCCACAGAACATCCCACCTCATATCTGATACAGCCTGGTGTCCCTCTCCCTCAAACTTCTTTTTTTCTGTATTGTCTTCTCCCATTAGATTTTAAGCTTCTCATAGGCTTGGATGGACTTCTTTTCTCATTTGTACCTCCAGTCTTTAGCACAGAGTAGGTTCTCAATAAATATTAATTTAATTTAATTTGAATTGAAGATAGTAAATGACAGAGCTGATTGACTAATCATAAAATATACACCTCTTTTCCATGGCATTTTCCAGAACTAAGAAATGTGAAATTTAATATTTAAATATATATCTCAGTAACATGTATACATATATATGCATATATACATACATACATACATATACATATATACATACACACACACATATATATATATCAGAATACCCTATGCCCACACACACATGCACACAGTTTCCATGTTCTACCTTAGGCAGATACCTGCTTTGTCTACCCATAAGTCCTAACTCTGAGCTCATTTTGCAGATCAAGAAACTGAGGCAAACAGGGTTAAGTGACTTGCCCAGGGTCACACAGCTAGTAAGTATCTGAGGCCAGATTTGAACTCATGAAGATGAGTCTTCTTGATTCCAAGTCTGTCACTCTATCTACTGTGCCAAGTATAAAGAGGTTCATCACCAGCCTGGCTGGTCAGGAAGTCAGGAAGCTTTGGCTTCAAGTTTTGCTTCTGACACATACTTTCAAATGTGACCCTAGGCAAGTCATACACACACACATATATACGTATGTGTATAATATACACATATATGTAGATTACTCCATAGTTTCTTCCTCTGAAGAATGTAGACATTGGACCAGATTGTTTCTCAGGTCGCTTGCAGCCCCCTACCTGTGATTCAACCTCTGTGATCACTGTGGCCTCAAGAGTCAAGTTAAGTCTGTGAAACCAAGAAAAAATGACTTGGCCAGAATCACAGAATATCCGAGTTAAAAAAGGGAATCTTTCAGTGTTCTAGATGGCTCTCTAAGACTAAGTTTCAGAGAAGATGATTACTTGAAGTGGAAGGACTTTCCTCACTTGGGAGTTCCCCATACCAAGGATATCACAGGTCCTTATCTTTATTTTATTATTACAAGGAAATTTCACTAATAATTACAAAGTACATAGAAATTAGAGATTGAAAACCATTAGTGACCATGTAATCCAGTCCTTTCATTTTGGAGGAAGAAGAAGCTGGCTTCCAGAAATGAGTAATAATTTGCTCAAAGACCATATCTTGCCTTTTGATTTAGCTATACTATTTGTATACATTCAATTGAATTTGAAAGATATTTATTTAGTGTTTAATGTCTGCAGAATACTGTGTTAGGCACAGTGGAAGATACAAAATTGAAATAAAACATAGTCCCTATCCTTACGAAGCTTATAATTTAGTATGAAGATGAGACATATGCACAGATAAGCTATATAGCAGATAAATCTATTTACTAGTTGTAGCAGAAAGTGCTCAGTGAGATCTGAGGGTGAAGATAGTAACTGAGGTGAAATACAACAGGGAAAGTCTTGGAGAGAAGATGGCATTGGAGTTGGGCTTTAGGGAATGGGTAGGAATTCAATAGGTAAAGAGGGAAGGGGTCATATTTCAGTTGTAGGGAGCAAAGGAACAAAGGTAGGAAGACCTGTATTATTTCCCTGTTTAAGTATAAGGTCCAATAGGGTAAGAACTGTGTTGCATTCATTTCTATATATACATAGTAGGATATACATATACATATACATATACATATACATATACATATACATATACATATACATATACATATACATATACATATACATATACATATACATATACATATACATATACATATACATACACATATACATATACATACACATACACATACACATACACATACACATACACATACACATACACATACACATACACATACACATACTCATACACATACACACACATACATACACATGCACATGCACATGCACATGCACATGCACATGCACATGCACATGCACATGCACATACACATACACATACACATACACATACACATAACATCACATACATATACATCATATACATATACATATACATATACATATACATATACATATACATATACATATATGTGAGTGTGTGTACATATATACACATATACATATGTGCATTTTTTATTGTTATTCTGATGAACTGTGGGGAATACAAAGAAGAAGATGGCGTAGTTACTGCCCTCAGATAGTTCTGTGTAATTGGGTAGGTGAGACACCTAGAACAATTAAATAATGATACTAGACTTGAGTCAAGTAGATTAGAAATAATAGGACCATGGATTTGGAGCTAAAACGTGCATACACACATACACACACACGCACACACACACACACACACGGATACGCATACCTCATTTCATTGATGAAAAATAGGAGGCTCAGAGAGATTGATTTCTCTACATAATAATTATAATAGTTAACATTTATGTAGTACTTACTATGTTCCAGGCACTGTCCTAACTGCTTCACAACTATTATCTCATTTCTTCCTTGCAACAATCCTGGGAAGTAAGTGTTATTATTATCTCCATTTTACAGATGAGGAAACTGAAGCAAACAGAGGTTAAGTGACTTACCCAGGATCCCATAGCTAATAAATATCTGAAGCTGGATTTGGACTCAGGTCTTCCTAACTCCATACCTAGCACTCTACCTACTGTGCCACCTACTTGTCATTGAGCTGTCTTTAACTCAAGTCATAAGTGATTGAGTTGGGATTTAAATTCAGTCTTCTCACTCAAAATCCAGGACTCTTTCCACTGTAGACTAGAGTTTCTGGGAAAGAGTAATAGTGATAAGTCTCTTTTTATAGTGCTTTAAGGTTTGCAAGGCACCTTCCCACACAATAAACCAGTTAAGTCAATCAACAAGCATTTTTAAGTGTTTAAGTGCTAAGCAATGTGGTAAAGGCTGAGGATGTTAAAAAAAAGCCAAAACTTTCCCTGATCTTTTCTTTTTCTTGATAAACTTATTGTTTCTTAGTTTTATTTTAACATTTTAATTTGTTATTTATTTTGACATTCTTTTCTTTTTACATTTTGAGTTTCAAATTATCTTCTTCTCTCCCTTCCATCCCCTCTACCACCCACTGAGAAGGCAAGAAATATTGGAGTAGCCAAATCTTTCACAGTTGATCATCATTACAACATTGCTGGCACTGTGCACAATGATCTCCTTCACTTTGCAAAATAGTATTCCATTACATTCATATATCACAACCTATTCAGCCATTCTCCAATTGATGAGCATCCCCTCAGTTTTGAATTCTTCACCACCACAAAAAGAGTTTCTATAAATATTTTTGTGCATATAGGTTTCTTTGATCTCATTGGGACACAAACATTGTAGTGGTATTGCTGGGTCAAAGGGCATGTGAAGTTTTATAGCCCTTTGGACATGGTTCCTAATTGTTCTCCAAAACGATTGGACCAGTTCACTATACCACCAGAAGTTCATTATTGTACCTACTCATTTTTCCCTCATCCCCTCTAAAATTTGTCATTTCTGATAAGTGTGATGTGGTACTTCAGAGTTGTTTTAATTTTCCTTCTCTAATCAATAGTGGTTTAGAGTATTTTTATATAACTATAGATAGCTTTGATTTCATCCTCTGAAAACTCCCTATTAAACACTGGGTTTTTTTTTTCCATTAGGAGTGCTTGAAAGACCTCTATTCCATTAAATATCCAATTTTCCCCTGAAGGACTGCACTGGATTTTGCTGGGCATGTTATTCTTGGTTATAATCCTAGCTCCTTTGCTTTCCGGAATGTAATAGTCCAAGCCCTCTGCTCCTTAAGTGGGAGCTGATCAATCTTGTGTAATCCTGACTGTGGCTCCATATTTGAAATAGTTTCTGACTTCTTGTAGTGTTTTGTCTTTGACTTAGGAGCTCTGGAATTTAGCTATGGTATTCCTGAAGGTTTTTTTTTTGGATATCGTTCAGGAAGCGATTTCAATTTCGATTTTGCCCTCTGGATCTAAGATATCATGGCAGTTTTCTTTGATACATATTTTTTAAACATGATGTCTAGGCTCTTTCTCTGATCGTAGCTTTCAGGTAGTCCAATCATTTTTACATTATCTCTCTTTGATCTACTTTGCAGGTCAGTTGTTTTTTGCTTTATTTTATTGTTTCTTGATGTTTTATGGAGTTGTTAACTTCCACTTGTCCCATTCTAATTTTTAAGGAATTATTTTATTCAGTGAGATTTTGTACCTCTTTTCTATTTGTCTAATTTTGCTTTTTTTAAGAAGCTATTTTCTTCAGTATTTTTGTGCCTCTTTTACCAAGTTACTAATTTTCTTTTCATAATTTTCTTGCATTGTTCTCATTTCTTTCCCCAAATATTCCTTGACCATTCTTATCTCTTTTCTAAGCTTTTCTAGGAATTCTTGTTGGGTTTGGATCCAATTACAATTTTTCTTTGAGGTTTTTTTATTTTTTCCCCCAGGGAGTATAGCTGTTCGTACATTGTTTTCTTCTTCTGAAATTTTATCTTGGCCTTCTCTGCCACCATACTAGCTTTGTATAGTCAAGTTAATTTGTTTGTTCTTTGCTTATGTTCTTAGACTATTGCTTGACTTTGATCTTTCTGTTAAAGTTGGACTCTGCTTTACTGGAGGTGGGGGGGGCACTGTCCCAAGCTTCAGAATTTTTTGTGTTTCTATTATCAAAGCTAGTTCTGGGAGTGTGCAAGTGCTTTTTGCTTTCAAAGTGGTATGATTCTGGGAGGCGTGTGGTCACTTCTTTCCAAGTCTGTGTCTGGTCTTCATCCAGAAAGGGTCCCTGGTCTTTTCTGACTAAACCCAGCACTTCTCTCTGCCCTTGAACTACAACTCAAAACTGTGTATGGACAATCGAGTTGATAATTAATGCCAGTTGTACCTAGTGCCAGCAAAGGGTCCCCTGCAATCTGTTTCTTTTCAGTTGTCCAGTCCCCTTGCCATTTCTGGCATGAGAGCTTCCAAAGCTGCTGCTGCTGCTGCTGCTGCAATCACTATTGTTTCCACTGTGTGTGGGGGCTCTGGGCAGGCCTCCACTCTGCTGTCACAGACTTCTCCTGACAACTTCTTCTATTTTCTTAGACCAGAAAAAGTCTCACCTTAAACTTTTGTGGGCTGTGCTGCTCCAAAATTTTATTTGAGGGGTTATTGTAAGTTGTTTGGAGGGGAATGTTGGGACAATTCAGTCCTGATCTGTCATCTTGGCTCCCTGTCCCTAAACTTGAGGAATGTCCTGGGGGATACAACATGCAAATAACTAGGTACATACAAAATATATACAGAGTAGATGAAGGTAATTCGAAAGTAGAAGGCATTAGCAACTGAAGTAACTTGGAAAGCCCTCCTATAGAAGGTGAGATTTGAACTGAGTCTTAAAGGAAATTAGAAAAACTAGAAGTTTGAAGGGGGTCAGAACATTCCAGGCACAGGGAACAGCTGGTGCAAAGGTAAGGATAAAGGAAAAGATGGAGTGTCATGTTTAGGGAGCTAAAGAAGGCCAGTATGGTCATGAGATGGATGGTAAGAATATAATTATCCCCATTTTATAGATGGGGAAACTGAGGCCTTGAACATTTCAATTCCTTTATTAGGGTCCCATAGCTAGTAAGTATTGGAGCTAGGACTCATTTTCAAATCTTCTGATGCCAGGCGTGGCAGTCTTTTCTCCACTGTACTAGGCACTAGGGAGATTACATATTGGTGGGAAGGGGTGGGAGTAGAGGAAAGGAAACTAGGCTGAATGAAGTGCTAAATTGATCCAAGGTGTTGGATGAATGAATGGGGTTCAACTTGAAGGGATGGAGGGAGTCTTTTGACTCCAATCCAATACCATTTTTAGGCCTTTTCTCCCTATCAGTACAGAGTCAGACCAAGCTTCAAGCAATAAAAAAGAGTGGGGATAGGGAGGTGGGCAGAGTAGAGAAAGCCAGGGAAGAACTTGGGGAAGAGGAAAGAAAGAATCAAGAGAAATTATTGTGTTGTTTGAAGCCTCCTTCCTCTGAGTCCCTTGAGGGCAGGGTGGGAAGTAGTGGTTTAGATGGAAGCAAACCTTTGAGGGGCATATATGTGATGTGAGAGGAAAGAAAGGGAAGGAGCCCAGAGAGTGGTAGGTACATGGGTAGAAACAAGTCATCCTTTCTGAGAGAAGAGACAGGGCTGTGGGAGGGGAGTGTGAGCAGAGAGACGAAAGGAGAGAAAACAGAGGGAGGTGACAGGACGTCAGAAGAACCCAGGGGCTTAGCTCCCATTGGAAATGGCGGATGTTAACAGCAGCTGGGTTCAGGAAGGCAAATATTCTGTCAGTCATGCTTTAACACAGGAGAATTACTCCTGAGTTTGGGCTTTCATTTGGCAAGCAGCTGGGCCGTGGGACAGAACTGCAGTATTTAGAGCTGGAAGGGACCTTTTCTGGTCCAAATTCCTTGTCTTGCAGAGGAGGGAAAGGGAGCCCAGAGGAAAGGAAATGATTTGCCCAAGGTCACATGGCTAGTTAGTGGCAGAACTCAAATTTGAAATAAAACCCATGTAATATTTCCTCTGCAGTTGGAATTTGAGCCACTGGTTTCCAGATACCAAACCAAGAGTCAGTTCCTAGTGTCATGTTCAAAATTTTTCCAGCCTGCTAGGACTTGCCAGAACTTGTTTTCCCCTGAGAAAGCCTTTAAGAATCCCAGGTCAGCTCCATGCCAGGGTAAAGCAACAGAACAGGATGTTAGTGGAGTCTCAATATCATCATCTATAAAATTGAGAGAAAAGTACTTGCAGAATCTACCTTGCAGAGTCATTGTGAGGGTCTGATGAGAAAAATAGGTATGCATTTCTAGCCGTAAATAGAGAAGTGTTGTGTAAATAAGACTGGATCTTTGAAAAAAAATTTGTTTAAAAATTTCTCCTAGATTGGGCCTCCCTATCTCTTTCAAGCTGGCAATACTGTGGTCACTCAATAGCCTGATCCTACTACTGAGATGTCACAGATGACATGGGCTGGTTTGCCCTCCTTTGGCAGCCTGGTAGCTATCTGTGGCTGGGCTCACCATACTGGTGACAGACTTAATGAGGACACCCAATTGGTTTTAACCATGCTGTAGCTCAGAACTCCTGACCTCACAGGGTTAACCAGCCTCAGACTCCCCAGTATCAGGGATTACTGGCATGTGCCACCATACATGGTGAAGATCTACCTATTCTTACTAGGATTAGAGAATCAGAGCTAAAAGGGACCTCAGAGGTCATTGAATTCGACCTTTCATTTTATTGATGAAGAAAGTGAGGCACAGTGAGGTAAAGTATAGCTAATGTCTAAAGTAGGATTTGATCCCATATATTCTTGACACTAGTCACTACATAATACCACCTCTCAAATGGTCAGAGAAGATAAATATGGAAGAGTTGGGACTTGAGCTGTTTTGAAGGATGGTATGGATTTCGTTTGCTATAATAGAAGATGGAGGGCATAGAGAGACAGTATGGTGTAGTGGACAGGTCTGGAGTCAAGAAAGACCTGGGTTTGAATCCCACCTCTGACACTAGCTATATGACCACAAGCAAGTCATTTAATCTCTCTGAGACTCAATTTCCTTATCTGTAAAATTAGGTGATATTTGTAATAATTACCTCACAGTATTATTACAAGGTAATAACACATTTAAGCAACTTTATAAGTCTTGAAGCACTCTATAAATGTCAACTCATGATGATTTCAGCCAGGAGAAATTACTCAAACCAAGAGTATTGGCTTGGTGATTTCAGGGAACAGTAAAGAGATCAGCCAGCCTGGAGTGGAGATACATATTGAGGAGTGATGCATATATCTAGGAGATGCCCTGTAAGGTCTGCCTGTGGAGGGCTCTGAATGCCAGGCTAAATATTTTAGACTTACTTCTATGGGAATTAGAGAGCCAATGTAGAATTTTGACCTGGGGGCTAATGATAATAATAATAATAATTCATATAGTGCTCTAGAAGTTACAAAGTACTTTTATGTATAAAATCTAATTGTATCCTCACAATAACCTTGTAAGGTTGGTATTTCAATGTTCCAAGGAGCCATGATCATTTCTGTATGGCTAGTCCCTCCACTGAGGCAAATCTTACCCTCTCCATGCCTTAGTAGATAATTCTTTATGCATAACTGTGGCCAAAAAAAAAAAAACAGTCCATAAACTTGAAATGACATCACTCTCCAAATTTAGTTGGGCTGGTGTTCAGTTAATTAAAACCTGCTCCTCTGGGGATCACTTGCCCAAAATTTCCATTCTGCTGGCATAGCCATGAGGAACTGAGAGTCATTTTCGTTCCAAAATGAGAACTTCAGTTTGGGGAGGGGAGAGGGAGAAGAGAAGAAAGAGGGTAAGGTAAATTATTTAAGTAGTATTATTCCCATTTTCCAGATGTAGAAACTGAGCCTTAGAGAAATGAAGTGACCTCTCTTCAAGGTCACACAAATATTACTCATCAGATGCAGCACTCTGATACTCTGATCAGAAGATCACAGATGTAGCAATAAAAAAGAATCTGAGAGGTCATCTAGCTAATCTCTTTTTTAGATAAGGAAACCAAAGCCCAGAGAGGTTGTCACTTTTCCAAGGTCACTCAGGTAGTAAGTCACAGAGACAGAATTGGAACCAAAGCAGTGTGACTGAGTGGATTGATCACTAGACTTGGAGTCAGCCAGGCAGTTAGTTTATCAATAAACATTTGTTAAGTGCCTATTATGTGCCAGGCACTGTGCTAAGCAGTGAGGATATACAAAGACAGTCCAGAAATAATCCCTGCTCCCAAGGAGCTCTCTGTCTAATGAGGGAGAAACTCTGTACAAACAAGATATGTCCAGGATAAATTAGAGATAACCAACAGAGGGAAGGATTGGGGAAGGCTTCCTGTAAGTGGGCCTTTTGCTGGGACTTGAAGGAAGCCAGGGAAGCCAGGAGCCAGAAATGAGGATGGAGAGCATGCCAGGAATGGGGAATAGTCAGTGAAAATGCCTAGAATCAAGATGATCAGAATTCAGATACTGCCTCAAATTCTTACTGGTATGACCCTGGGCAAGTCATTAGTAACCTCTCTGAGACTCACTTTCCCCATCTGAAAAAGGAAGGGGTTGGATTGAGAATTTCCAAGGTCCATTCAAGGTCTGAAGCTATGTATTACTGAAGCCAATGATCTTTCCACCACATCATATTTTGAAGTTCGACCTCTTTGCACTGTATTGCAAAGTGCTCCTCTCTCAAAAAAGTGGCCTCTTACTGCATACACAAAAATAAACAAGTCTGATCTGATTAATTGGCAGAAGAAAACAGAGGGAAATTTTATTTATAGGATTTGCTGCCTTTAGTAGAAACCCCATTCATGCTGGTTTGGGAGGTGGGGAAAGGGGAAACATTTTTTTCCCAGCTATCAGCCCAAAGATGCTCCCTATGCTGCCTCCTCTCTTTCTCCCACACCTACTCTAGCCACAGAATGAGGCTCTGAGTCAAGGCTTCCGTCCTCAAGAGGCCTGCCTCGGGCATTTGTTGCAAGTGGACCGGGGCAGGGCCTTCATCTCCCAATGCTCCTGTGGCCTACTTTCTTCGCAGCTGCCAGTACCCACAGCCCAGCAGGCAGGTTATAAATATCCCCGAGTGACAGAGAGTGCCTTCAATCTGACGCTGATGCGGATTAAGCTGGATGTGCAGTTTCAAGGTCATAAGGGCTTCGTCTCTTCTTTGGGGAGCTGGGCACACTGTGGGGTAGGCTTGAAAGGGGAAGGGAGACCTCTGGAGAAACTTGGATCCAGGGAACAATGCAGAGGATAGCAATTTCCTAGCTCAAGTCTCAAACTCTCAACATTCCCCCATGCCCCTTTTTCTTGAGTAAAGATGGGGGAGGGAAGAGAGTGTAGTTCAGGCAGGCTCTATTCTGAGTGTCCATAACTTTGCCCACTATCCAGAATGAAAGTTGTGTGAATGAATCCTTTTAATCCTGGGCTGACCCAGCAAAGCTGAGCCAGGCATCCCTGGGAGAGTGTCTGTGGGAGTGTGCTCACATATATACATGCTTATACACGATCCCACACGGGGACCTATCTGAATAGTGCCCATTGACAACCTCAGGCCTTGGACTTCATTAGCCAGCCTTCCCACACAAACATTCTCATTACATTTATAAGAGAGATACTAAGAGATCTTTGAATAATAGATCTAGTAAGGATCTTAAAGAACATTTAGCTTCATTTCTTTCTTTTTCTTTTTTCCTCAGTTAATAGTACTTTATTTTTTTCCAATTACGTGTAAAGATAGTTTTCAACATTCACTTTTATAAGATTTTGAATTCCAAAATTTATCTCTCTCTCTCTTCCTCCCCTCTCCCCTCCCCAAGACAGCAAGCATTCTGATAGGCACTGCATGCACAATCATATTAAACATATTTCCACATTAATCATATTGTGAAAGAAGAAAAAAAAACAAAAGGGAAAAACCACAAGAAAGGAAAAAAAAGAAAGAAAATAGTATGCTTCAATCTGCATTCAGACTTCATAGTTCTTTCTCTGGATGTGGACAGCATTTTCCATCATGAGTCTTTTGGAATTGTATTAGATCATTGTATTGCTGAGAAGAGCTAAGTCTATCAAAGTTGATGATCACACAATGTTGCTGTTACTGTGTATGCTGTTCTGGTTCTGCTCACTTCGTTCAGCATCGGTTCATATAAGCCTTTCCAGGCTTTTTCTGAAATCCACCTGCTCGTCATTTCTTTTTATTATTATTATTTTTTTGTGTGTGGTTGTTGTTATTTTAGGCAATGGGGTTAAGTAACTTGCCCAGGGTCACACAGCTAGTAAGTGTTATGTGTCTGAGGCCGGATTTGAACTCAGGTCCTCCTGAATCCAGGGCCAGTGCTCTATCCATTGCTCCAGCTAGCTGCCCCTCGTCATTTCTTATAGCACAATAATATTCTATTACATTCATATACCACAACTTGGTCTAGCTTCATTTTCTAAGTGAGGAACAGACTTGCTCAGAATCACGAAGGCAAATAGCAAAAGATCCATGACTCAGATTCCAGGTTTTCTGACTCTCAACACAGCAACATTTCTGTTACCCCATTCTGTCTCTTCTCCCTTGCCTCCCCCAGTGCTGAGATGGGGGCTAAGCTCCCTCTCCCTTCCCCAAACTCAAATGCTGCCCATATATACCAATATTCATTTATAGGAACATGCATAAAAGGATTTCTGGGTGACAGGGCATATGTTTACCTGATGGTCATTAGTGTCCTGACCTGTAGACTACAGGAGATTATGACATATGTCAAATCTTTTCTGTGAAATAGCCCCTTTCAAAGCTGGTTTCAGCACAGCTTTTTATTGAGACTGAGAGAGTCTACAAGCACTTCTTCCCTCCTTCCTTAGCTGTGAAAAGAAGTGGAAAAAGAAATTAATTAATCAATCAACACACATTTATTTGATGTCTACCACATGCTAAGTATGGAAGATACATGGACAAAAATGAAACAATCTCTATCTTTCAGAACCTTAAATTCTATTAAGGCATCTTTAATTCAAACCAGGAGATCCTATGCTTCATCAGGCACAGCTTCAGCACAGAAAGTTTAGAAACAAAATTCTAAGGAGCTGACTTCCTTTAGGGAACACTGACTGGGAATGAAGACATCATTCAGCTGCAAGCGGAGTCCCAGGGCTCCTAGAAGCCTTTGGGGATCATCTTGCCTATTCCCCTGCTCCCACAAAGAGTGACTCCTAACCTAACTCAAGAAGCTGAAACAAATATGATACAGAAGAACCAGGCAGGACTAGCATTTATATAGCACCTTCAGGTTTCGAAGTGCTTGACAAAGATTTATCACCCTCAAACTTCACAACAACCCTGTAAGGTGGATACTTATAATCGTCTCCATTTCACAGATGGGGAAACTGAGAATGAGAGGTTTAGCGACTTGCCCAGGGCCATATAGCTAGTAAGTGTCTGCTCATTTTACAAAAGTGAAAACAGAGGCCCAGGGAGAAGCCACTTGCACACAATCAGTAGCGTATTTTTGAATTTCTTACTTACTCATAACTTAGTATGAATTCCTTAAAGGGAATAGAAAAAAAAGCAATTAATCAATGAACAAACATTTATTAAATATCTGCCATGTTCTAGGCATGGAGAATAGGCATGCTTTGCTTCAGAATAGCACAGCTCAGGGCAGGGATTGAAGTAATGGTGGAGAACTGAGAGAAGTAGCTATGGAGCATAAAGCAGTGTAGGTTGGGTGCCATGATACTAAATAGAGTACCACGGTTGGAATAGCACCAGAAGAAGAAGAGGGAAAGTGAGGGGGTATCAAAGCTTTATTTTAAGGGATTCAAACATTTAGACCTAGTGTTTAATCCCTGTCATAGACCAACTACATCCCCTTTAAGTTCAGTTCCATTAGCAACAGGAGGAAGGTGACGATTAATGCCGGGGAGGAAGAGCTATGGTCCAGGAAGAAATCATAAGATTTAAAGACAGAAAGATTCCTAAGAGATTATCTAGTCCAGTCCCTTCATTCCATAGTCAGTTAGTCAATGAAAATTTATTAAGCATCTACTATGTGTCAGGCACTTTGATAAGTGCTAGGGATACAACTATGAAAAAGAAAGACAGTCTTTGCTCTCAAGGGGTTTATAATCTAGAAGCTGAATAGCAGGGGGAGATGGAGAGGAGATATACTGGCTGGGGAATGATAGAGAAATCCAAAGAAATGTTATTGTTATTGTTGTTGTTCATGCTTTTTCAAAGAGGACCATTGATATCACGGAGTGACGTCTTGATTTGCCTGTGAATTGGATTTAAGTGAGGCACAATTGCGGAAAGTTGTCAGCCTCACTCTCTCTTCAAGAGTCATCTAAGTCCAGTGGCAAGACAAAAATCAGGACAATTGGTGATGGCCAGGGATGCAGTAGATGACCTTGGAGTCTTCAATGCCTAACTAAGCTCTAAGAGCACCTTCTTCAGCCACCTTCATGGTCATTGGAGCAAATTGTTCTCATCTATCCTTTCCACCAGGGAAAGCTGTCACACATTTGGGCTAGACATAACCTTAACTCTGAGGCCCATTGGTTACCCTTGACCTGGTTTAACACATCTGCCAAGATAGTTTTACCAGGGTATGGCCACTGCACATGCCATAGCTTCTTGGAGCCACAGGTGAGAGTTGGGTGAGAGGTAGATACCAAAGGTGGATGAGCAGCCTCAAGGGGCTCAGCAAGTCCTCATACCAGAGGACTAGTCCACCCTGAACACCCCATATGCCCCAATGTATGTAGCTGGGTGGGAAATGAAGAGATGGCTGGCCTGGGTGTCTTCCTTAGATAGAGATTCTGAGAGGAGCTCTCTGCTCTGCCCTTCAATCAGAGGGGTTCCAGGAGCAAAAGATACTAATGAGGTATGAGTACCAAAGCTGATATAATCTTGCAAGATGATGCAAGTTCCTGGACACGATGGAGAAGTAAAAAGGAGTGCAAGTGTAAATGCAAGTGACCACTGTAAATGGTCACTGGATCACAGATTTAGAGCTAGATGAGACTTTTGAAGCCATTGAGTTTAACTCTTTCATTATACAGGTGAGAAAACTGAGTCACAGAAAAGTTAAATGCTTTGCCAGTGTTGTATTAGTATCTGAATCCACAAAGTCTTCACCCCAAAGTCTAGTGTCTAAGATAAACAAAGTAGGGCTCAGAGAAGAAAAGATACTTGCCCAGTCACAGAGCTACTAAATAAAAGAGGGAGGATTTGAACCCAGGTCCTCTAACTCCAAATAAAGTGCACTTCCTGCCTTACCTTCAGGGAAGCATGGGAAGGAAGCTCTGTTAGAAATTGAGTTCTGTGGAAATATCCATAGAGGTCACTTTGCAAAGTGATTTGCCATGTGACCCCATTATGTTAGAGGGTAGAGGTGCTTTGGCCTCAGATCTGAAATATGCAACTTCTGATTGACAACATGTGGCACCAGAGTCCCCCAGATCCCTGGGAATAATGCCATCTCATGGATGAGAGCCTCAGACATCTGTATCTGTCTAGTGACAAATCCAGACTCACACTCCCTGTCTGGTTAGAGAGTGTTGAGCACTATTAGGCAGAAAAACCTGTCTGGTCCTGGAGGATCTATTTAGCTGAAAGGCTTGAGATAAATGGAAATCGGTAAACATCCATTCCGAGAAGTTACTTTGTGACATGTTGTGAAAGCTCCAAGCAGAGGAATCCAGAAGATGACACAATTGGGGGCAGCCTTATACTTGTTGTGATGTGAGGCGGGTGAATCCAGAAGCCCTTACATAAATATACAATCACACATACACACATGTGCACATGTATGCACATCTGTTATGTGCTCCAAATACCACCATTAAAACTTCATTTCTTCAGGTCTTCAAGCATCTCAGGGAATCACAAAAGGGGAAAAAAGCATAAGATTTAGATCTAGAAGGGACCTTAAAAACCCTCTGCTCCAATCTACTCACTTTACTAAGAGGAAACTGAAGCCCAGAATGGAGGAGTAACTTGCCTATTTTCTGGGGTTATAAGGAGTAGAATGAGGATTTTTAACCCTAGTTTTCTAACTCCCAAACAGCTGTTCTTTCCAATGGACCATGCTGTCCCTTACACCTTAAGCCATGAGCCATTTCACTCATGATTGTTGACTTGATATCTTCCAGAAGATTAATTGTCAATCAGCTAAGAGCAAGATGGGCTGGGAGGCACTGAAGTCAAAACCAATCTGCTTCTCAGTTTTGCTTAGAGCTGGCCCAGGTATACCCATAACCCAAACTACCATGACAGGCTTTCATCCTTATCCTTCTCTGCTATAGATCCCCAGCTACCTGACTATAAGACTTAACACTCTCTCTCCCCGTCTCACACACACACACACACACACACACACCTCATTTCTTTTTCCCCGTGCTGTCCTTAATAAGTTCTCCTGCTCCCCTCCCTCCAACATTCCTCCCAAATATGTCCAATATAAACACCCCCATATCGATTCCAGACAATACTCCTTGAGAGTATAAGTCAGGTAGGTAGTATAGTCGGTAAGCACCAGGCCTGGAGTCTGGAAGACCCGTCTTTTTTTTTTCTTTATGTCCTTTATTTTTAATTTGTGTTTATGTAGGGGCAATAGGATATGAAGTATGACTGATGATTATTATAAGAAAAACTGCATGGCTCACCACCTCCAGACCACATATCTTGCTCTCTGTCAACCAACCTGAGACAATAGTCTGTAAGACTCTGGCAAATAGTGATCTGTTTAGTTACTTATTTTATTAAATATAGTTGCAACCCTCAGCTCAAAGCTCATTTTCATAAGAATCTTCTCATTGGTGGAAGCTGATCACTCAATTCTCCATGCCTGTGTGAAGGTGTAGTTAACAAGAGCTTGAGACTGAAGAGAGATCCTGGGTCTTCTAGCTTCCAGCTTTAAGAAAGAAGATGCACAATTCCAGAGTCTCTTCAGGAAGAGATCCCTGTAGGAAGAGAAAGACTCTGGGAGAAAATAAAGATATAGAGGAGCTGGTGCCTTGATCATGTCCCTACACCCAGCTTACTGCAGTAGAGACTTTGGGCAATTTCCCCTTTGAATGAGATCTGGAATACTCTTTCTTCTTTGAGTTTAGTTAACTCAATAGGAGAGCTCATACACTTTGTTTGCTGTGTGGGGGAAAAAAAGCCTCATCTACATATGTTTTATGATTTATGTTTGCTAGTAGCTTGGATAAATTGATTTATTTGCTATTCTCTATGTATGTTCATTATAGAACTGGTACTTGGTAGGAAGCAAGTCAAACCTTGGATAGTTTGATAGCAAGTCAAAGCTTGAGGTACTACTTCCCTTTTAAGGGACAGCAGTCAGGAGTTCAGCTGAATGCAAAATTGTTTCCCCTGGACTAACAATATTTAGGGGACCATATAGATGTAATTCTCTCCTGGTATGTTTTCTGTGAGAAGAACACAGTGGCCAGCCTCTGGCCCCAACTTCCTGCTTTCCCTCCTGGCAGGAATCAAAGTCTCCCTTGAAGAAGGGTAGGTAGAGGAAACCCTGGAAATATCTATTCATCCCTCCCTAGGAGCCACATTTAACAGACTCAAAACCTACGTGGGCAAAATTCAGCAGAACACATTCCTTACACAGTTATATTGTGAAAGAAACTGTCAATTGTGCCCCTTATATGGAATATTTCATCCAATCTTCTCTCAAGCCTTTTAGCACTTTGTCCACTGATCCCTCCCAGATTTCCAGGGTTGAGGAAGGATTAGAGAAAAACATTTCATATCTAGGACCTCAGAGTTTAAGTAGGAAGACAAGGGCATCTGGGGAGAAAGGTCCACTGGCCCATCCTCTGCTCACCACTCCTTCTCTGTGACCCATAGTTGCTCACAGACCTTGGCCCTCTGTGATATATTACAGCAACATTGCTGCTCAAAGTTCCAGACAGCAAACATTTTGCTTCTTTACTGTAGATCTGGATTTCTGTTTTCCTACCTGCAGTGATCCTGACCCACAGGTGGAGGCCAAAAGCACAAGGCTGGCAAAGAGATTGAGTCTATTTGCCACTGTTGACTGACCTCCTGTTCCTTGCATCTAAATAGAATGGAAGGCCAGAAGTCCTTGTCAGAGCAAAAGAAGGAGAAAACATACACATATAGTCACATAGACTCACAAAGGCTAAAGAGAAAGGGAATGTTTTACCTCTTGTGTTCTTACACACAACATTTTACCCTTTCCTCGGCCTCTTGTGGTGGCTTCATACCTGCCCCAACAGTTTACTTTGGTTGTCCTGTGGTCAACATTCCAACTACTTCATTTTCCTGAGGAACCCCCAGGATTACTCTGGCTCCCAGAGAGACATAATGTGTCACCACCTTGCTGCATACATTCTGAATGCCTACTCTGTGTAAGGCATTGTGCAGGGGCATAAAAAGATGAATAAAATATGGTCAGTACCCTCAAAGAACTTATCCACATGTTAGATAGGCTTCTCATAATTAAGAAGAAGAGGAAATAGTGAAACATAATGAAAAAAGGACTTTACTGAAGCCAGAAGATCTACATACTACCATGAACTCTACCTGGGACCTTGGATAAGTCACTTCCTATTTCTGGGCCTCAATTTTCCCAAGGATGAAATGAAAGGGTAGAACGCTAGATGACCTCTGATATCCATTCTAAATCTCAAATTCTATGAAATTCTAAATTATCAAATGCTAAAAAGAAGAAAGGTAGAAAGGAAGGAAGAAAGGAATTGAAAAAAGGGAAGGAAGGGAGGGCAGAATGGAGGAAAAGAAAGTAAAGAAGGAGAGAGGAGGAATGAGAGGGAATAGGAAGAAGGGAAGAAGAGGACAAAATAGATGAATGAAGAAAAGAAACAAGGAAAAAGAGGAAGAAGGTAAGGAGGTAGAGAAGAGGCCAATTAATTACCCAAAGAAGAATAGAATAGAATAATAGAACTTGAAGGGCCCTTATGGATTATCTAGTTTAAAATGAGGAAACTCATTTTACAGATGAGGAAACTGAGCCCTATAGGGGGAAGTGACTTGCTCAAGATACACAGTAAATTCATGGCAGAGCTGAGACTAAAACCAAGGTCTTGTGACTCCAAGTACAGGAGACTGGAAAGAACTCAGACAATCTCTACACTTAAGACAAAATGGACACCCTCCAAAATGAAAACAGAGGTAGGTGAAAAAATAAAACAAGGATTGAATAAGGTGGACAGAGAAAAGCACAGCAGACACAGATGCTGCATCTCTTCCGGCATTCTGTGGGCAAAAATGGAGCAGGAATGTGGCATGCTGGAGCCCTCTCATCGGGTATGAGTGGTGGGTAGGACAGAAAAAGGAAAGAAGGTGCTTCTAAACTGGCTAAGCAGGAAGCCAGGGAGCCTGACCAGGAGCTAATGGGCCTTCTTCCTGACCAAGGAGTCTGGACTATGGTTCCGAGGTACTTTAAGGGAACTTGGTTTCTCTTTTCTCTGCAGAGTAGGTATTTGTGGTTTCTTCTCGATTCATTAAGTGCTTCTGCCACTGCCCAGCAATGCCCCTCACATTACCTCTCACTTAAGCACTGTAATTACTAACAGGGGCTTCTGCTGCCCTGAAATTTATCACCACCTCCAGCCTCAACACACAAACGCTCACAGGCATACGTCTACCTCTGCGTTCTCTTGCAGTGGAAGGGGGTCTTCCTCCCTTTTTTCTCTCCTCCTCCCTTCATTCTGGTTTCCCTCCTCTCTCACTGTTTGCCTCCCATTTGCCTTTTTCTCTAACCTCCCAGCACCTCTGTCTCTCTTCCCTCTTCCACTCCTCATCACCATTTGTCATTGCTTTAAACTCTCCACTTGACAACTCCTTCCTTCTCTATCCTTCCCTGCACTACTCCTTGCTCTCCCTACTTATTTCTTCTTGCCTTCTTTGTTTCTCTCTTTCTCATCCTACTTGTCCCTCCTTTTCCCATCACTATTCCAGCCTCCCATCTACTTCTTTTCCCCTCCCATACTCCTCACCCTCTTCATTCCTCTTCCCTCCCTGTACCCACTCCAGTGCCTACTTCCCTCAACCCCACTTTGTCTGTCTCCCACCTATCTCTCATAAGATTCACTACTTCCTTCACCCCTCAGTAATTATCTCCTCGCTTCTCTCCCAGTTCTCACCTGAAAACTGGACTCCATCCCTAAGATTGCCCTGGGCTTGGATAGACCAGCTTTTGCCTTATCTTGCCAGATTCAAGTTTCCACAGCACTTTCTGGCCATCTCCATGTTGCCATGCTCCTACCCCACTCCCACTTTCTCAGCTTTATAGTTCCTCTTTCCATGTATATTCTCCCATTAGAATGTAAGCTCCTTGAGGACAGGGACTGTTTTGCTTACTTGTATTTATATCTCAGCTAATGCCTGGCACATAGTATGTGCTTAATAAAGTCTATCTATCTATCTATCTATCTATCTATCTATCTATCTATCTATCTACTATGTAACTACCTAGATGTCTATCATCTATCTTTCCATGTTCCTCCTTATGTCAGTTTCTTTTCTACCTCTTCTCTCCCCATACTTTTTTTCCTTTCCTCTCTTTCCTGTATCTGCCCTCTTCTGCCTCCCTCCTGTCTCTCTTCTCCACTTCTCCTCCATCTACTTCCTTTTCTCCCCTTCCCTACCTTCTGCCTATGTTGTTTCTTCTTTCACCTCCTTTGCTTCCCTACTATCTTACCTTCCCTTCCTTCCTCTTCTTCTGCCTCCTCCCTCTCTCATAACCCTCAGAGCAGCTGCCTACCTAATTTACAGATTAGGAATTAGTAGCTCAGGGCTGTTAATTTTGTTGGTTGATTAGCAGGATGAGTCTGATGTCCAATTCTCTTCTCTGGAGAGATGTAAAGTTCTCAAGGAACATATTTTGAGTAAGATGACCTGGAATCAGGTTCTGGTTCTATCAGTAACTATACAATCTGTCAAAAAGTGACAGATCACTTTAACTTTTCTGTGCTTTAGTTCCCTCATTTATAATTGACTACACTTCCTTCTTCCCTCCTTCTCTTCTCTTCCTTTCTTCCTTTCCTTCTCTCCTTCCTTCCCTTCTCTCATTCCTTCCTTTCTTCTCTCCTTCTTCCTTTCTTTTCTCTTTCCTTCCCTTCTTCCTTCCCTCCCCTTTTGTCTCCAATTGTTTCTGTTCTGATCAGAAACTCTGAGGGCCTTCCCCTCCAAGATTGATTATTTTATGAAGGCAAACTAGGCCATTCTTTGCCCCAATTCTTACCTAGTCTTTTTTTTTTTGGTGAGGCAATTGGGGTTAAGTGACTTGCCCAGAGTCACACAGCTTATGTGTTATGTGTATTATGTTATGTGTCTGAGGCTGGATTTGAACTCAGGTCCTCCTGAACTCCAGGGCTGGTACTCTATCCACTGCATCACCTAGCTGCCCCGTTTCCTAGTCTTTAATTACTGAATGTGCATTGCCTAGACAAAAAAAACTGAGACCTGGGAAAGTTTTTAGCTTAAAAAGGCTAAGGTCTCCCACTGCATCTGAGGCCATCACCAGTCATCTTGACCTATGTCTTGCCACTGGACTCTGCTGACTGTGGAGGAGAGAGGGAGGCTGATGACTTTGCGCAGCTCTACCTCACCTAAATCCAACTCACTTGCAAGTCAAGATGTCATTGGTCCTCTTTGAGAATGAAGACCAAACAACAATAACAACAATAATCCTCCTTCCTTCCTTTCTTCCTTCTTTTCTTCTTTCCTTTTTTCTTCCTTCCTCCCCTCCCTCTCTTCCTCCTTTCTTCCTTTCCTCTCTCCTTCCATGGATGGAAAGATGTAGGAAGGAGAAAACATAAATGCTTGGTAATTGAAAGAAATAAAATGTATTTTAAAAGAAAGAAATTAGATTAAATGATCTCTAAGATCCTTTGTCACTCTGGGACTAGTATGGACAGAGTGTCCCTAAATATTTTGTTTTTCTTCAGTCATTTCAGTCATGTCTGACTTTTCATGATCCCATTTGGAGTTTTCTTGGCAAAGATACTGGAATGGTTAGCTACTTTCTTCTCTAGTTCACTTTACAGATGAGGAAACTGAGGGAAACAGGGCTAAGGGACTTGTTGAAGGTTACATAGCTTGTAAGTGTCTGAGGCCAAATTTGAACTCAGAGAGATGAATCTTCCTGACTTTAGGCACAACATTCTGCCCACTAAACCACATAGCTGCCCCCCTACATATTAGGATCATAGAGGTAAAGCAAGAGTCAAAAAGCATTTCTTTTGTGTCAGACACTATGTTAAGCACTGGAGACAGAAAGAAAGGTAAAAACAATCTCAGACCTTACAGATGAGGAAACTAAGACTCAAGGAGGCTGAGTGATTTGTCCAAGGTCATACAGGGGCAGAATTTTAACTGAAGTCTCCTACCTTCTGATCCATTGCTCTTTCCATTAGACTAGCTGCCTCCTCTAAATTCGATAATTTTATGAATTGCTCTTTAACACATTTTGCCATTAACTTATCTTGTGCAAACCCTTTGCCTGCTCAGAAAACCCATAGGCTTAAAAACAAACAAAACAAACAAGCAAACAAATAACAACAACAAAAACTGTCATTGTTTGAAGAACACTTCTCAGTTTGTAGAGCCTGGTGATATTTATAAGGTGAGTAGCAAGTGTTTGGCTCAGTTTGTAGAGCCTGGTGCTGTTCACAGCTAGGTCCTGAAGCAAACCCCATTTCTGTTTTCATGGCCAAATGCTGCTTTATAAGCCTGTCATTGTCTGCAGAGCCTGGTGTCTGTGACACCTTAACCAGTTCTGCCTCTTAGATGTTATGCTAAGATTTTCTTCACACATTCAAAGACTCTTCCCCTTCATATTGTTATCATATCTGTTTTTCCCTAGATGCCCTCACCACACACAGACATATCTTCTCTCCCCAGTTATAAACCATTGTTTAACCATAGGCTTCTCCGTAACAGTGTTTCTTTCTTTCTTTTTCCACCACTTATTCTCCCTTCCTGTGTCTGCTCCATGTTACTCTTCCCTCCATGACATCGACTGATTCTAGGGATACTTACTTATAACAGTCATAAAATGCTAGTAATATTTCTTCAGATCAGAGAGAATCAGTGACAGGAACATGGTCTACGATGGGAGTTTACTCTGTGCCCCACAGCATTAATTCTAAGGAAGGGTTCATTGGGGTTCACTTGCTCAGCATTTGCCTTCATTGTGAACTGCCCTCAGTGAATGAGATTGTTTGCCCCAGAAGATCTCATCTCTTAGGAAGCTGATGGCTCCAAGCTTGGTTAGTTGACTCCTTAGTAGCCCTTCCTCTTTCTCTCCCTTCAGTAAGTGTGAACTCACTTTACAGTGTACAAGCTAGGCTTACCTCTGCTATAGTCTGTATGACCCAGGGCAAGTACCTTCACTTCTCAGTTCCAGGTAACTCTTTAAGACATAAGATGCCATTGTTGCCGATTTGCTTTTTGTTCAGTTCCTTGAAATGAAGCAATCATAGATCTTAACAAACAAACAAATAAAAAACTTGAGTCTGTCTGGTATTCTAAACCAGACTGCCTAAGGCTGTGTACCCTCATTCTCTCAAAAGACTGGATCCTCTGTGAGGTTAGGAAGCATGTCTCCTTTCTGTTATCTTTTTCCACTTATCTCCACTTTCTCTACTTGTTACTTCCTTAACCATAACTCCTTTCCCATGCCACCACTCCAAGGAATGTGCCATCTCCCTCATTTGAATGTAAGCTCCATGAGGGTAGGAACTGAGTCATTTTGGTATTCATGTCCTCATTACCTAGCCCACTGCCTGGGATGAAGTAGGTACTTAATGAATGCTTTTCCATCCATCCATTCATTCCTTCAATTAATCTCCAAGTGCTTAGTATGGGTTTATGTACATAGGATGTGCTAACATAAGGCCAGTGACTATGTAGGGGAGAAAATTTATTGAACCATACAGGAATTCTGGTTTCCTGAATCACAAGTTATAATTCCATTTGATTCCTGGAAATAGTTTTATTGAAGAAAATGCTCTCCCTACAAAGCTTTTTCCACCATTAGCAACTCCCTCTTTAGACCCCAGATATTTCCTTCCATTTCCCTTTGGTCTATCCCTTTCCCAGCTCTGGCTACCCTCCGTTTAGCTCCCCAGGCTTGGCAAAAAGATTTTTTTTTCACATGTCAACTCTATAAGTCTCCCATTTACCCTTTCCTACTGTTCCTCATTTTTAACTCCCTCTCCACACTTCAGACCTACAACCTCATGCCCAGGATCTCCAACTCTGCCCTCTTCAGCTTGGGCATGGATCCCCAACTTGGGAAATACTGGCAAAGCAGTGCCTGAGGCTTATTTTCCCTTCACATCTTGGAGGTGGTAACTGGAACTGGTTGTCGCAATCACAAGCTAAACAAGAACTAATACTCAGATCAATCTTGGTGTGAAATAACTCATTACTCAGGCTCCAATTGCAGAGGATGGAATTAAGACAAGAACAGTCAAACAGGAATAATTTGAGGGAGCAGGAAACACTCCTGGTTCTTGGAGAACTGACACTTGTCTTCAAGAGGTATGCAATAGGACAGGAGGGGAGCAAGGTCTAGGCACCTCCAGGGGACTGGAAGGCTGGGTAGAAGTTCCCATAAAGGTAGAGGGGACCATGACTGATCCTCAGAAGTCAAATGAAACTAGCATGATCCTAGAAGGGGAAGCTCTTTGAGCCTTGCTCTCAATGTGATGATCCCAGATCTGCTGTGAATCAGTGGGGCCAGGGATGGGGCTAGGCTTTTGTAGAATAAAGGAGTGGAAAAGAACCATACCAAATTATTTCATCTGGTGTGGTCATGTGCTCAGAGCTTCTGTGATGCATGTAGAGGAACAAGCAAAGAAGGGCAGGACATAATGTTCCAGGATAATAGGGATCCATGGAGACAAGGATTGCACAGGTGATTTCTTAGAAAGAGCCTCATGATTTGAATCTGCAAAAGCACCTCACCCCACCCCCAACCCCTATCCCCATGACAATGGATGTGCAGGCGCATGCTGGTGAAAGAAGTTTCTCCTCTAAGCCAGAAGGTACATGGGTACAATGATTAACAAACAGGACCTATGGACCCCAGGGAAAATAGAAATAATATCAGCACTTACCTCCCAGGGTTGTTGTAAGGATCAAAGGAAATAAAACTTGTGAAGCACTTAGCACAGTGCCTGGCACATGGTTGATACTTAATAAATGCTTGGGGCAGCTAGGTAGCACAGTGAATAGAGCATTGGGCTTGGAATCAGGAAGATTCCTCTTCAGGAGTTCGAATCTAGTTTCAGACACTTACTAGCTATGTGACACTAGGTAAGTCACTTAAACCTGTTTGCCTCAGTTTCCTTATCTGTAAAATGAGCTGGAGAAGGAAACGGCAAACTACTCCAGTATCTCTGCTAAGAAAACCTCACATGGGGTCAAGAAGAGTCAGACATGACTGAAATGACTGAACAATGATGGCTTATTCCCTTCCTTTCCCCTTTCCCCAGGTGGCAAAGATCCTTCTTCCCTGGGAATGTCTAAACACAGAAGAGACAACCACCCCCATGACTTTGAATTCTGGCTTAGGGGAGGCTGAGGGACAGCATTTAGGGGACCACGTGATCTAATATTAGTTCTCCTCCAAAACAGAAAGCTTTATGTAGAAACAGTGTGGTGCAAAGGAAGGAGGGCTAAATGGAGAATTAGAGGATTTATAATCCTGGCTTGGACACTTGCTATTTGTGTGACCTTGAACAAGTTGCTTAATTTCTCTTGGCTTTGATTTCTTAACTTGAAAAATAAGTAGGTCAGACTAGATGGTTTCTATAGTACTTTCCAATCTTAAATCTGTGGATTAGGCTCCTTGTTACAGCCATTGCAACCACTGAAGAGGCAAAAAAAAAAAAGAAAGGTTCTCTTTAAAATCGAGAATGAGGTCCTTTCCTTTTTCTCTTCATCACTCTTCACTTGGAGTAAGTCTGAATCTCTACACACTGTGTGTGGTCTAGTTTAAAGAACATTGACTTGTAGTAGGAAGACCTGAGTTCAAGTTCCATCACCATCATTCATTCCCTCTGTGACCTTAGGGAAATGCCTTCACATCCGTGGGAGCCAGTTTCCTCGTCTATAAAATGCTTGGACTACAAGACCTCCAAAGTCCCTTTCAGCTCTCAGTTCTGTGGTGAGATGTTTAAAAAATAACATTTGAGAACTGGACTGAGGAATGGCTAAGCAAGTGTGATCATGATTGTAATGGAATATTACTGTGCCGTGAGAAACTATGAAAGTGATGAATACAGAGAAGCATGGAAAGAATTACATGAACTGATGCAAAGGGAAGTAAGCAAAGCCAAGAAAACAATATGTGATATAACTCATCACTCAGGATCCAATTTCAGGGGATGGAATCAAGACAAAAAAAAAGAATAATTTCAGAGAGCAGAAAATGCTCCTGGTTCTTGGAAAGCTGAGAAGTCTTTTTGAGAGGTATGCAATGGGGCAGGATGGGAGCAAAGCCCAGGCATATGTAGGGGCTGGAAGGCTAGATGGAAGTGCCTATAAAAGTAAAGGAGACCATGACAGATCCCCAGAAATCAAATGAAATTAGCATGCTCCCAGAAGGGGATCATGTCTTAATCTTGTCTTAAAGTTACTCATTATGATGACTCCAATGTCAACAGAAAGAACAACCACAAACGATTGAAGATGTGTGTTGTGAAATTAGAAGGAACATGTTTGCCCCCAAATAATAAATATGAGAGGAGATAGCCCCCTCCCCCCAACTCCTTTGAAGAGTGGGAGGGACATGGTGGTCCATGGATATTGAGTGATGCAAATAATAGATATTTTTTGATGTATTAATTGGTTTTGTGATTTTTTTTCCTTTTTTGCTTTTCTGTTTTGTTCTTTAATATAAAAGATAGCCCTCTGGGAGGGGGAGGGGGAGGAATGCAGGGGGAAATCTAGCAGATGAAAAACAAAAGATTAAAATGGCATTTGCTAGTGGGCAGAGTCAGAAAATTACAGGAATACAACATAGTTACAGGATCTAGTTTGGTACAGTTAAAAAGATAAGTTTGATTTTTATTCTTAACTCTCTGCTCTGTTTCCTCTCCTTTTGGTTACACTAGGTCACCAAAGTTTCCATGGTCCTAGAAGGCATAAGACCCTTTGTGACCTTTGTTCCAGGCACAACTACTGAGCTCAAGCCACTTCCCCTCCTGTCATGTATCCTACTTTCTATCCCCAATACTCCAACTTGATTATTCTATCCTTCTTAGTTCTCATACCCAGGAATATCTCAAATTAGCTTTCTTCTCTAGGTATCTAGTCAGGAACAACTTAAGTGATTTGCTCTCTCTGGGTCATATCATTCTTTTTTTTTTAAATGCTTTTCTACTTCCTGTGTCATTTGTTTCTATGGTCACACTTTCTCCCTTCTTCATTCCCCTCCTTGTTCATTCTTCCTGTCCCTTCCTCACCTTGTCTGCCCTCCCCTTGTTCTGTTTCCTGTCATTTTCCAGCTCATGTCAACATTTTATGGATTACAGTGCAACACTTTGACTGTCTCTCTGTCTATAGGGAAATAATAACTATCTTTTAGTTATCTCATTTCGTCTATAGGACTATCATCTAGAAGAGGGATTAGACTTGTTCTAAATAGCTCCAAAGAGTAAAACTCAATTCAATGGGTGGAAATTATAATGGCGGAGATTTGGGCTCAATATAAGGGACAACTTCCTAATATTTAGAGCTGCCTAAAAGTGAAATGCCACACCTTAGAGAGTAATGAACTCCCTATGATCAGAAATATTCAAGATAAGACTGATGACTATCTTTCAAGGGTACTTGAGAGGATTCCTACATGGAGAGACCATGGTCTTTGTTTTGGCTTGAGGAGAGACTAAGGAGGAAAGATTGATGGCAAAGGTATAGAACAACCTGTGTACTTCATTAGAGCCCCCTAACAGAGACTGTATAAATAGAGCAGAAGGAGACACAAATATGGGGAACATCTTTAGGGCATACCTAATATGATGGTGGACACATATTCCCAGACTCAATCTGCCCTCAATCTGATGGCAGAGACACCATGGCACATGGATCTTGTGATCCACTAAAATCCCTTTGCCTTTTTTCCCAGAAGAATTTAAATTTAGTACTGTCTTCTCCATTTTGAATTTGGAAAATTAGTTCATATATAGGACTTTATATTTATTCTTATTAAATTTCAATTTATTTAACTGAGACCAATGTTCCAGCCTGTGGAGATCTTTTAGTATCCTGAGTTTGTGCTCTATCCTCTTAGCTATCCCTTCCAGTTTTGTGTCATGGGCAGAGTTGATGAAACATGACATCTATGCCTTTATCCAAGCCACTGATAAATATACTAAATAGCACAGAAACTAGCAGAGGGATTAGTCCTATTTTGCTCAGCCTCGGAGGGTAAAACTGGGAACAATGGGGTGAGGGGAAGGTGTCAAGAAATCAATCTCAATGCAAAGAAAAACTCATGAAAGCTAAGGCTGTTGAAGTGTGGAATGAGCTGCATTAGGAAATAACAGGATCTTTCTTCCTGGAGATCTTCAACTGGGACTGAATGACCATTTAGTGGGATTGCTGTAGAACAGATTCCTGTTTAGACACAAGTCTTTGAGGTCCCTTCCAACTCACACAATCTATGGTCTCTAAGAAGTGGTCCTTTGGCCTCAAGTTTTAAAACTTCCAGAGATAAGAGGTCTTTGCATATGGTTTGCCCAGGTCCTCACGGACTGTATACTCTCTTAAATGTGGATGAATTATGTTTGTTCTGAACAGATTAAAATTTCTGGATTCCCTTATTTATGTATATTGTATATTGTATATTTAAGATTTATATATTTTATTTCATTATTATATCACTATATTATATAGTCAGAAATACATGAGATTTGAAATTAAAGGTGTCCTTTGGGTACTTTGCTCTCTAGGCCTGGGTTTTTTTTCTCTAGAAAATTAGATAATGAGACCTGACAACATTTGTGAATGCTTGTGACTAAATCTTGTTAATATAATATGAAGATTCATCTTAGATCTTGCCATCCTGAGGGCTGAGGTCTGTCCAGCCCAACATGCCTATGACATGATATACCTCCTATCTCTGAGCCAGCTTAGAGGCTCTTTGCCCTGATCTCCTTTTCACAAAATTGTGTCCATATCCCATCTTAAAAGCTCTGCTCAAGACTGATGTTCAAAGATGCTTCCTAAGACCAACCTTTTTTTTCTTTTTTTTCTTTTTAGGCAATTGGGGTTAAGTGACTTGCCCAGGGTCACACAGCTAGTAAGTGTCAAGTGATTGGCCTGATGCCAGATTTGAACTCAGGGCTGGTGCTCTATCCACTGTGCCACCTAGCTGCCCCCAAGACCAATCGTAAGCATCTTATTCCACCTTTAGGGAGCTCTAATCATTAGGAAATTTCGTTTTGTTTTTCCTGACATTGAACTTAAATTAGGCTTTTTGCATTTTCTACCCTTTGATATTTGTTCTACTGTCTGGAGCCAAGCAGATCAAGTTTAATCCCTCTTCCATATGACTCTTCAAATAAGTGAAAGATAGAGATCATATCCCCTAAGTATTCTCTTCTACTTGATACAATATGCTATCAGTTTGAGGTTCTTCACTATTACAACTGCCTTTGTGTAGATACTTGTCAAGCTCGATAACTTACCAACATCCTCCCTAATACGTGGTATCCAGAACTGAACATGATACTGGAGATGAGGTCTAACTAGGGAAGAGCATAACGATATTATCCCTTCCTTAATCCTGGAAACTATCTCATAGTAGAGTCTGAGACTGTATTAAATTTCTTGACTATGTCTCTCTCTCTTTGTTCTTTATTGAGCTTACAATCCACCAAAACCCCAAATCCTTTTCAAATTGCTCTCTAGCCATGCCTCCCTATCTTGTACTAGGGAAATTTATTTTTTGAACCAAAGTTTAAGACTTTACATTTATCCCTATTAAATTTTATTTTATTAGACTTGGCCTAATGTTCTAATGGGATGCTATCCCTATCAACTTTGTGCCATCTGAAAATCTGTGATTGGGTTTTATAGATGGTCTTGTCCAACCCCCTCATTTTACAGATGAAGAAACTGAGGCCCAGAGAAAGGAAATAGACTTGCCCAAGGTCATTGGGATGCTAGTAGAAGAGGTAGGAGCAGAATCCAGGCCTCTTGACTCTCAGTCTAGTGTTCTTTCAACTCTATATTGTGTTGTCACTCAACCTACAGATCTGAGATGAGGAAGCTGAGAGTAGTTGAGTGGAAAGGACTTGAAAGATTTCTTCCACAGGAAGGGCAGAGAAATAGGACTAGGGTACCCTTTCTAGCACCACAAGTCTCCTTCATTCCCCCATGATGCATAACCCAGCTCATTTCATCTTTAGGAAAAGTTAAATCTGAAGCTTTGTAAATGAAGATGCCCTAATAAGAAAAATAACCAGGGCCATAACTTTCAATAATTTAGCTGACAAACAAGAATTTATGAAATGTTTAGTGTGCACCAGGCACTGTGGTAGATTTTGCAGATATGAAGAGCAAAATGGATAAATCCCTTTTCTCAGTGAGCTTATATTAGATGGGGAGAGACAACATGTATATATATAATCACATAGAATAAATTCAAGGTACTTTTAGGAAGGGGAGCATACTCACAAATTGGGGGGGGGTCAGGAAAGGCTTTGGATAGAAAGTGGTTCTTGAGCTGAATCTTGAAGAAAGTAAGAGATTCAACAAACCAAAACTGAGAAGGGAACATGTTCCAGGTATGGGGAACAGCCAAGGCATTGAATTTTGTTAACTCCTACTCTGATTCCTGGAGTGAGAGCCAGCCCTGAGCAAAATCATGATGTGTATGAGTGTGTCTTTGGTTGTCTTCAATCCTCCCATTCAGCATTATCCATCCCTCATTTTATCACTAATGAAGTAATGGCCTATGGTCACTCCCCAACTCACCCTCTGTCACCCAGCCAGGCAATCTCATTGACACTCCACTCCAGAACAGGCTCCCTTGGCTGTCTCTTAGGCAGCAAAGATGTAAGAGAGTCTGGACCTGACACAAAAAATCCCCACATCTCTCTAGCTCAAAATGCACCTGGTGCTGTGTCTCTCTTTGCCTCCATTTCATTATATCAGACAATGTTCATGTGCCTCCCCCATGCTTTCCTTCATTCTTGTTCTCATTTTGTTTCCGAATGGCCTCCACAGCACAGAGTTCCTTCTGCCTGCCTGACTTCTAAATGCTACTGAAATCACTTGTACTTTATCTGAAGCACGTGCATATTTTCTCTCCTGATAAAATATAAGCTCCTTGAGGCCAGGGACTGTTACATTTTTGCTTTTGTATTCTAGCATAAGGTCTAAAATGTTGTACTAAATAAATGCTTATTAATTGCCTAATTAACATTCCATCACTCTCAGATTGTCTTGACCGCACTCTGGACCAAACTCTTTATTCTAGAACACGAGGTCTCCTCTCACTCTTGACTCTGGCCTGCCCCTGTAGACATTTTTATGGCTTTGGGGGCCTGCTTAAAGCCAAGTGAGAATGATAGTTGTTCAAAATACCTGCATAAGGGCACATTCAAGGTTAATAAAAGGAATTGTCTTACAGCCGGTTGAGGCAGGTCATACATTTTAAGGTAAAGAAATACACTCTTTGAGAGGTGAATGAGAGTCAGTTAGAGGACTCAAATCCAGCTTGGCTATTTCTTATTGATAGGACCTTAAGTAAGTTACTACCACTCCTTAGGCCTCAATTTTCTCACCTGTAAAATGGAATGGAGAACACATAATGTTTCTTGCAGTTCCAAGACCTGTGGTCCTATTAATTGCCCATAGTCACATTGCTAGAAAATATAGAAACAGGGAATGGAATCCAGGTCTTATTGAAAATCTAGTGCTATTTCTACTTGTGGCCAACAATGACATGTCACCCCTCTGTCACTAACTGAGGAAATCGAACTATATCCCATTCCCACTAAGCCTCATTTTCAAATTGAAAAATATCACATGTAATAATCCCTTCAAAGGCTTTAACTGAGAAATCATAATAGCTAGTATTTACATAGCACCTTAAGGTTTGCAAAGCACTTTACAATTATTATCTTATTTGATCTACACAACAACCCCAGCGAGTAAGTGTTATTATTGGAAGCAGCTGAGTGGTTCAGTGGATAGAGTACTGGGCCTGAACAGGGAGACCTGAGTTCAAATCCAGACTCAGACACTTACTAGCTATGTAATCCTGGGCAAGTCACTTGAACTTCTCTTTTCCTTAATGCACTGGAAAAGGAAGTAACAAACCACTCTAGCATCTTTGCCAAGAAAACCCTGTGGACAGCTTTGACGTGTGAAGTCCATGGGGTCACAAAGAGTCAGACACAAGTGAACAACTGAATAACAAAACGGTGCTATTATCAGCCCCAATTACAGATGAGGAAATTGAGGCAGACAGAGGTTACATGACTTGCCCAAGGTCACATAGTTAGTAAGCGTCCGAGGCAGGATTTGAACTCATCTCTAGGCCCATGGTCTATTGACTGTGCCACCTAGCTACCTCTGGAAATTCTCAACACTGCTTGGATTTGTATTCCCAGGTCTTTGCAATGTTCCAGGCACCAAGCAAATGCTTAATAAATACTTGTTGATTTAACTTGCAGTTTCTGACTTTTTAATAGCGTACTCTATATGACCAGAAAAATGTTATAGACCCAAAGGGATAAATCTGTAATGGTAGATCTTCAGGTTCCATGACAGACCAGTAGGGGAAGGGATATATTTGGGGTCAGTGGAAACTTCCTGTTCCTTTCACATCAAATGACTTGGAGTTGGAAGATATAAATTTTAATCCCTGCTTTGCCAATGGCTATTTGTGTAAATTTAGGAAAATCTCGTATGTGCTTAAGTTTCTTCACCTTAGCACAGTGTTTAACATGTAGTTTTTGTTGTGCAGACATTTCAGTCTTGTCTGATTCTTTATGACCCCATTTGGGGTTTTCTTGGCAAAGATAATGGAGTGGTTTGTTATTTTCTTCTCCAGATCATTTTACGGATGAGGAAGCTGAGGTGAACAAGGGTCACACAACTAATAAATGTCTCAGGCCAGATTTGAACTCAGGAAGATGAGTTTTCCTGACTCTAGGCCCAGCACTCTATCCACTGTGCTACCTAGCTGCTCCTAGACTTATCTAATGACTAAGGATCTGTCAATGAACCTCTCTACATTTAGCTAGGCTGGCCCTTAAATAACAGACGTGGTCCAACATGAGAGCACACTTAAACCCCTCTTACTTGGTAGAACCTGGCATGGGCTTGCTCTTCACTGACAGTGCTTTTAAGTACCAAGGGTCACCTCTGTGACATGAAGATAGAATAAAGAAGGGCCATAGTAGATCTTCATAAAGTGAGGATCATAATATTTGTAGTTTCTCCTTCATTCACTAATGCCACAGGCGTTTATTAAGTGCGTACCATATGCCAGTTCTTTGGTAGGTTTGGGGAATACAAAGATAAAAAAAAAATTCAGTCTCTGACCTTAGAGAACTTACAGTCTATGGGGGAGGGGGAGGGGAAAACAGCACAAATACATAAAAAATAAATAGAAAATATGTTCAAACCAGATATAAAGTAGGGGCAGCTAGGTGACACAAGGGATAGAGCACTGAGCTCAGAACCAGGAAGATTCATATGTATGAGTTCTAATCTGGTCTCAGACACTTACTAGTTGTGTGACCCTGGGCAAGTCACTTAACTCTGTTTGCCTCAGTTTCCTTATCTGTAAAATGAGCTGGAGAAGAAAACAGCAAACCACTCCAGTATCTTTTCCAAGAAAACCCCAAATGCGGTCACAAAGAATTGGACATGACTGAAAAGAATGAGCAACAGTAACAGATATAAAGTACTTTCCAGGGAGAAGTATTAGCGTATAGGAGGATCAAAGGAGACTTTGTTACTTGGTGTTATTTGAAGGAAGTAGTGGTATTATCAGACAGAAGTGAAAAGGGGGCCTCTTCCAGGCATGAGGGACAGCCTATGCAAAGGCCTAGGGGCAGGAGATATGGTGTCTTAGATGAGGCTGGCCAGTTTGGCTTCACAGGATTTTTGTGCTTTGTTAAATGTGAATGACTCCCTCTCTCTCCCATCACAATCTAAAGGGAGCATCACCTTGATTAAGGCAGAAACTGGAAATGCTGAGAGACATTACCAAATGATAGGGCTTTGTGATCTCTGAGATCAAAGCTTAGTCTCAGCATGGCCTCAGAACCCAAGGGCTGAGGGGATGGGAGGGGGGAATGCAGAGCCAGGACAGGGCAAGCCCCACTTTCCAGCAGCCTCCCCTCTTGGAGCTGACTCACCAGCAGACAAGCCTGACTCCCCAGGAGGCAGAGTAGGTCACTCGGCTGGAGGGGGAGGATGAGAGGCCAGTGAGCAGCAAAACATCAGGCCTATTCCCTCCATGCCACCCCTCCACCCCCAACCAAAGCCATGGAAATGGCATTCTAAACAAAGAGAATAACACTGCAGAGGGAAAACAAAGCTGTTCCTTCCACAGAATAAATGTTCTGCATTAAAACAGCCAGGATAGCAATGAATTAAACATCAAGTCTGAATGTAGGGAAAGTGCAGTGATTTATAATTGCATCAGGCGGGAGCCAGCCTGGAAGAGAGGAAGCAGCACCATCAGGGATTGACTGGGTCTCTCCAAAGAGCTGTAGAAACTAAAGGGCACAGGGACCACCTGAAACATGTGTGTTTGTGAGTGAGGGGGGCTGAAGGGTGTTGGTGGCAAACAGAATTGAGAGGAGCTGCTGCTTTAAGCAATGTTTCAGCATGGTGTAATGGAAAGTGCATTAGCTTAGAAATCGGGGGACTGAGTGCTAGTTTCATCTCTGTCACAAACCCACTCAGTTGATTTTAGGCATATTCCCCGGACCTCAGTTTGTCCTCCTGTAAAATGATATAATTCCTGCCCTACCTTATCAAAGTGATCAAATGAGATGATGAAAATGAAATCTAATCATAAAGGGCTACACACATATTTTTTAAATACTCTTACGGGATTGTGAATAGAGTCAGAGAAGAGTCCAGAGCAAGGAAAACTTGAGTTCAAGTTCTGTTTCTGATACAAAGTGGTTATAAGACCCCCAGTTACCTGGGGGTCATTTAATCTCCCAAGTTCCCGAGACATAAATTGGAGAGAAGTTGTTGACCATCACCAAGAAAGGAATGGAAATCCCTTCACTGCAAACTTCTCCCTCCCTCTTCTTCCTCCCCACAAGGTATTATTACTAGCCTGATGCTAAAAACAAAAGCGAAGGAGGCAGGGAAGCTGATGATTGGGGAGGAAGGGAAAGCATCTCTCTAGTATCACCCACATCCCCAGCCATCCTACTCCCCAGCTCCCTCCATGCTCTTAGCTCACTAAGATGTTCAGGAGGATCTTTGACTCTGACAGAATTAGCTCATGATTCACAAAGGTTACTCTTTTCTTCTCTGCACTAAATAAATATCCCCCAATATTTTAACTCATCCTCTTATGACATGGTTTTCACAGACCCTCAGAATCTTAGAGTTGAAAAGGACCATAGAGTTCATTCATTTATTGAACAAACATTTATTAAACTTCCTCTATACGCTATGTGTTATATATACAAAGAAAAAGAAAAAAGGAAGAAACAGTCCCTGCCTTCAAGTCTCAAGGAGTCTCTATTTTACTGGGTCAGGGAGACTGCAAACACACATATACACACACATGCACACAACCCAAATGTAGATAAGTAAACGGGAAATGTGTTATTGTTGTTCAGTTGTTTCAGTCATGTTCAACTCTTTGTGACCCCATTTTCTTGGCAAAGATACTGGAGTGGTTTGCCGTTTCCTTTTGCAGATGGTTTTGCAGATGAGGAAATTGAGGCAAATAGGGTCACACAGGTAGCAAATATTTGAGGAAGGATTTGATCTTGTGAAGATGAGTTTTCCTGAGTCCAAGCCCAGTGCTCTATCTACTGTGCCACCTGGCTGTGTACAAAACCCTAGTGACAGGGGGCAGCATGGGGATCTGGATATGCTCCTGTAGAAAGTAATAAGAGCTGATATTTGAAGGAAGCTAAGGGTTACTAGTGATAAAGGTGAGGAGGAAATGAATTCCCTGCATAGAGGACAGCTGGTACAAACATATGGAGATGAAGGATAGAATGTCTTCTATGGGAATCGACAAGTAGAGCAATTTGACTGGAATATTATTAATCAATCAAGCATACCATAAGTATTTATTAAACATCGCTAAATGCCAGGTACTGTGCTAAGTGATGAAGGCAGTAGCTAGATGGCCCAATCAATAGAGTGTCGGACTTGCAGTTAGGAAGACCTGAGTTCAAATTCAGCCTCAGACACTTACTTAGTTGTGTGACCCTGAGCAAATAATCTAAACTCTCTCAGCCTCAGTTTCTTTCTCTGTAAAATGTGTATAGTAATTATCACCTACTTCACAGGGTTGTCATGAGAATCAAATGAGATAATATGTAAAGTGCATTGCAAACTTTAAAGTACTATATAATTGCTAAGTTTTAATTTTATTATTAACTATAACTAATGAAGCAATCTCCACTTTGCAGTAATGTGTAATAAACCTAAGAAAATAGGCTGAAGCCAGATTGTGAAGAGTTTAAACACAATACAGGGGAGTTTTGAATTTTTTCATATAGATGATTGGAAGTCACTGGCATTTCTTAAGCAGGGAAGGACATGGTCAGATGTATGCTTTAGGAACATCAGTCTAACAGCTGCATGGGTATCTATTGGAGAAGGAAGAGATTGGAAGCAGGGAGATTAATTAGGAAGTTACTGTATAATTCAGGTGAGAGGCAATGAAGACTTGAACTAAGATGGAATGGTGAGAAAGAGAAGGAAATGAGAAATGACATTGGGGGGTTAAATCAATAGGACTTGCAAATGGGGTATGAGGAAGAGGGATCAGTTGAGGAAGACTCCAAAGTTGTGAAATTGTGTGACTAGAAGGATGATGGTACTTTCAACAAAAATGGGGACATTAGGAAGAAGGGAGGGTCATTGGGGAAAAGATACTTTCTAATTTAAGCTGACTGTCTTGCCACTGGACTTCAGTGACTCTGGAAGAGAGAGTGAAACTGATGACTTTGTGCAACTCTATCTCACTTGAATTCATTTCAAGCACAAGTCAAGATATCCCCCATCACATTGTGATGTCATTGGTCCTCTCTGAAAATGAATGATGAACAACAGCAGTCTGAACAGGCATCTCCTCTATAGCATCTCTGAAGAGCAACTACCCAGTATGTGTTTGAACACATGTGGTAATGGGAAACCCATTATCTCCTGAGTTAGCCCATTTTACTTTGTTCAGTCATGTTCAACTCTTTGTGACCATAACACACCAATACTGTTCATGGAGTTTTCTTGCCAAAGATTTTGGAGTGTTTTCTCATTTCCTTCCTCAGTGGACTAAGGCAAAAAGAGATTAAATAATTTGCCCAGGGTTGCACAGCTAGTAAGTGCCTGAGACTGGATTTGAACTCTGATATTCCTGACTCCAGGCCTAGAACTCGTATCACTGGACCACCTAGATGCTCCCTTTGGGTATCTCTAATTGTAAAACATCAAGCTGAAATCTTCCTCTCTCCAGATATCAACTTATTTCTTGCTCTGCCCTCTTGGGGAGAAGTAGAACATAATCTCCCTTTCACACATCAGTTCTTCAGTGATTCAAAGACAGTTATTTCACACTTCCTTACCCTCAAGTCTTTCTTTCTCCGGGTTAAGCAAGTATCTTTAATTCTTTTAACTGATCATAGCATGGCATAATATACAGTCTCCTCAACATCCTGGTTGCCCATCTCTAGATGCAGTGAAGTTCATCAGTGTCTTCCATGTCATGCCCAGAACTGAATAACATTCCAGATGTAATCCAACCAGGACAAGATGCAATGGGACCATTGTCTTCCTCATTGTGGACAAAATAATTCTCTTAATGCAGCAGCTTGAGATAGCATAAGTTTTTTGTGACTACGTCATACTGTTAAGTCATGTCATTTCATACTTAGCTTGCAGTCTGCTAAAATCCTAAAGAAACTATTGTCTAACCATGTTTCACCCATCTTGTACTTGTATAGTTAAATGTTTGAACCCAACTGTTAGACTTTACATTCATCCCACTTATATTTGTCATTGTTTCATGTGTTGCAAAGTAATCATCAAGGAGCTAGCCTACTTGTGATGAGTCCTTTTTCCACATTTTTCTAGGTTGGTCCTTAGATCAAATACAGTTTGTTGCCAAGACAGTGTTCAAAACGATTCAGTATGAGTCAACATATTTCCTAGAGTTGACACTTTCTAGTGTATCATTCAAATGCACAGGGTCACCTTATTCTACAGAGGAAGCATAAGATTCAAGGATCAGAATAATTTGGTCAAATATCTATACAGAAAAAAAGCAAGTGGATGAAGAATGCCTACTGTCCAAGCTAGGATATACAATTGGTTGAAGAAATCTTTAAAGCTTGTCCATTAGTATCTACATCTTGGACAGACACTGTGAATAGACAATGAGCTAGGCCTAGAATTTAAAAGGAGGAAAAGGAAAGGCTAAATTGCCTTTGGGAAACTAGGTTTTTTCAATGATTCCAAGCTTCAGGGCTCTTCATTCTAGTATCAATATTTTTCTAGTGGTATTATATGACTGAGCGTCAAAGGACACTATAACTCCAAAGAACTGAATTTGAGTATCAGCCAAAGAACAATGGAGTATTGCATGATGAATATAAGCAGACTATATGTTATAAATAAGGAATTGTCTGGGTAAAGTTGTGTCAAGGATATTATCAAAGACACATATAACTTGGGGGAGAATAAGACAACCACATAGAGAGGGTGAAGGATAACCAATGAACTATCTATACATCCCAATTGTATTTATGCAATATGGAGAGAACTTGAAAAGACCTTCAATATATTGGGTGGATCCCCTGTGAAGAACCTTAAAAATGGGATGAAACTCACTCACATAAGATGGTCAGACATGAATGGGTGGCAACCTGCACCATTGGAAGGAATATCTATATCCAATGGAATTTTTGAGTATACATTTTATCTTATGAGTCTTGACCTGACAGTTTAGCTCATTGATATCATCTGATAACTGTCAATGTGTGTTTTATCAAATCATCCATTCTGTGTGATCAAAGATCAAATGTGTGATATCTCTCCAAGCTTCACATCATTTGCAAATTTGAGAAACATTCCATCAATGCCTTCATCCAAGTTACTGATAAAATGTTGAATAGCATAGGTCCAAGGAGAGTTACTTGAGGCATTCCACTAATAGCCAACCTCCAAGTTTGCATCAACCTATTAGTAACTACCATTTCAATATCATCATTCATCAGGTTCTGGATTCACCTAGATATTGAATCACCTAGCCCACACATCTCCATTTGTTCAAACAGATATCATGAATGCTTTACTGAGGTCCAAGTTTTATTATCTAAAGCATTCTGCTGATTTCCCCACTTAGTGAAAAAAAGGAAATGAGATGAATCTTCCATGGCCTGAATTGAAAAATTCATATTGGCCCTTCAGGACCACTTTACTTTCTAAATTTTCACAAACGATTCTTTAAATATTAAGTTTAGCCTAGATTTGAATTCAGATGAACTAGTCTTCTCCAAATTCTAATCTCTCCTATTTTTTGAAATGGAGTTCTTTTAGTACCCTGGGATGTTTGTGTTTCATCTGGGCCTGATGACTAATTTAATGGTGGCAACTAGGGGCTCCCTCTCATCTCACTCGTCTTCAATTTTAGCTCTGGTTCTATTATTGTCCTATTTGTCCTTTTCTGGATATCCTCTGGCCTGTCAGCGCCCCTTTTAAAATATGGTTTCCTTGTGAAATGGCCCCAGCCATTCTGGGAAGCTATTTTGATTTATGCTAAGAAAGTGACTAAAATACTTATACCCTTTGATTGACATATCCCACTGTTAAGCAGATACCTCATAGAGATCAGAGAGAGAAAGTAAGGTTCAATATACACCAAAATAGTCATAGTATGAGTTTTTAAATTAGCAAAGAACAGAATTTGTTGTGACTAAATAAATTGTGGTATGAATTTCATGGGATGTTTCTACCCTATAAGAAATGATGAATATGGGAGGACTTATATAAACTGATACAGTGAAATAAGCAGAACCAAGAGAACAATATAGTCAATGACTCAACAATGCAAATAGAATGAACAATGACAACAAAACTATACTGACTAATGAGTAATCATAATTATATTCTGTGACTCAAAGCCTATTTGCATAAGACCCCCCTCAGTGGTAGAAAAGGATTGCTCATTCCTCCATGCCTACAGGAAGGGCAGAATTGGTGACAGTTTGAGAGAGAAGAGGGATCTTGATCTTCTAGCTTCCAGCATTGGGAAAGAAGGCACACAGCTCCAAATTCTCTCCAGGTACCTGAAGAGAGAGAAAGACTGGGAAGGACAAAGTTAGGGAGGGGATGAATTATAAGTATTCATATTGCATTTACTATCTGCAGGCACTGTGCTAAGCACGTTACAAATATTATCTCATTTGATCCTTACAACAACCCTGGGAGGTAGGTGCAAATTATTATTCCCATTTTACAGGTGAGGAAACTGAGGTGAACAGAGATTTGCCTGGGGTCACACAACTATTAAGTGTCTCCGACCAGATTTGAACTCATGTCTTTCCTATTCACTGCATCCCCTAACTGCCTCTAAAGAAAATGTTGGGGTGTAGAAGAGCAGGCACCTTGCTCATGCCCCTATTCCCAGATTACTATGCTAGAGACTTTGGGGAATTTTCTTGGATGAGTTGATATATCTCATTCTCAATGGGAGAACTCATTCACTCTGTATATAGTCTATTTTTATTGATATAATGTCTCTGATTTCTGTTTGCTATCAAATCATACTAATGGATTTATTTTCTATTTGCTATATGCTTTCTTATAGACCTGGCATTCGGGGAAGGATATGTGTACAAGGTTTGCATCCAAGTCTTGGGTACATAGCTAGGGGCTCTCCTTCCCCATTAAGCAATCAGGAACTCAGTTTGAACCTAGAAATTATGTCCCCTAGATTAACAGTCTTTGGAGTAGTGGATACATATATTTTTGGTCCACTTACCTTTCTTTGAGGACAACACGCTGACCAGTCTCAGGCCCCAACTTTCTGCCTCCCTTCCTGGTAAGAATGAGTCTCCCTTAGAGAAGGGGGCATGTGAAGGATATTTTAGAGATTTATTCATGCCTCTCACCTCTAGATAGACTCACATGGACACACATAACTTACACAGGCAAAGCACAGCACATACCACCCCTCATAAAATGATCAAACTTGTCTATGAAAAAGAGATGAAAAAATATACATTCCCCTCTTCTTTGCAGTTTTGGAGGGATATGGCTGCAGCACATTGAATATTCTGTCAGACTCAGTTGATGTATTGGTTTTACTGAACTGCTCCATCCCTCTTTTCCTCCCTCCTCATTTTCCATTTGATTTTTTTGTTACAGGGAAAAGGATATATTCATATGAAAGTAATGTAAAAAGAAAATCTATCAGAATTGTTTTTAATATGGCTCTCCCTGGGGCATAGTATAGTAGTCTTAGTCTTGGATTTAGAGCTGACAGGGACTTAGCAGGTCCTACCTCTTATTCTGAATACTGCACTTCCCTAAATATAGCCTAAGAACACAATAGGTTGCTTTTTGTTTGTTTTTTTGTTTTGTCAGCTACTTCACATTGATTGTGTTGAACTTAAAGCCTGCTAGCTGATGACTCGGTGCATAAGAGTCTTAGACTTGGAGTCAAGAAGACCTGAATTCAAATATCACCTCAGACACATTCTAGCTGTGTGACCTTGGGCAAGTCACTTAAAACCTCTGAGCTTATTTCTGTTTTCTCCTCTCAAAATGGGTATAAAAATAGCTCCTACCTCACAGGTTTGTTGAGAGAATCAAATGAGATAACATGTGTGCAGTGCTCTTTAAACCTTAAAGCTTGCTATCATCATCATCATCATCATCATCATGACCATGATTATCATCATCATTACTAAAATCCTCAGATCTTTTTCACAGGAATAACTGTTAAACCACACCTTCCCATCCCATAATTTTACAGTTGATATTAAAATTTAAGTTATTTGTCTCTCTTAAATTTTATTTGATTCACTCAATTCTTCTAGTCTGTTGATGTTCTGAGATAGATTCAATCATCCAATATATTATATATCTTTCAGAGCCTTGCATGATTTAAAATTTTGATGTCTTTATCCAAGTTAGTGAAATGTTGGGTAGAACAGGCTTCCAAGGACAGGTCCTTGGGGGTATTCCAGTAGAGTCCTCCTTCAATCCAAGGCTGTCATAAATAAATTAATCATCTCTCTTTTCAGATATAGTCTCCCAACCAGCTACAAATCTGCCTAACTGTTCTATCATCCAGTCCATATTTTTCTATCATTTCTACCAGCACATGATGAAAAACTTTATCAAAGCAAATTTTATCAAACAGAGATATATAGTTTATGGCATTCCCCTAATCTACTAGGTTAGCTACCCTGTCAAAAAAAGATAATGAATTTATTTTGACAAGATTTCTTATTAGACCCCTGTTGGCTTCTGGTGATCCCTGCCTCCCATTCAAAGCTCTCATAAACCTGCTTTTTAATAATCTCTCCTATATTTTTGCTGGGGATTAACACATCTCTAGTTCCTAGAATTTACTTTTTTACCCTTTTAGAAATTCAGGGGGGCGGAGCCAAGATGACGGAGTGAAAGCAGTGACTTGCTTGAGCTCTCCCCCAAACCCTTCCAAACAGTCATAAAAAATGGCTCTAAACAAATTCTGAAGCAGCAGAACCCACAAAAAGACAGAGTGAAACAAATTTCCAGCCCAAGACAACCTGGATGATTGATCAGAAAGGTGTATTGCACCAGGCTGGGAGCACAGCACAGCACAGCATGGGCGAGCAGGCCGCAGCAAACCTGAAGCAGGCCTCAGAGGACTGAATCACGGGCAGCTGTGGAGGTTTCCAGACTCCTCAATCCACCAATGCCAAAGACAACTTAGAAGGTCAGTGGGAAAAGTCTGTTTCTGTCCGTGGTCAGAGAGGAAGGCGGGGTCTCAGCTCCATTCCCCAAGAGCCTGGCCCTGGGCGGGGCAGCTGCTTCCCGAACTTCCAGCCCACAAACTGAGGGGTAATCCAGTGGCTGATCAGAGAGGGACTGCAGGGATCTCTTTGCCAGTGCTTAGGAAGGAATCTCTTGCTTTGCCGATTTTGGATCTGGGTCACAGTTCTGGGCGGCGGTGCTGGGTGAGGAGGACAGCTGGCTTGTGGAGCTTGTAGCGGCTGTGAAGAGGAACCCCTTCTCACAGTTACAGGACAGAAAGGAGTACTTGTGGTCACAGGCCAGGAAAGGAGTAAACACCTCGCCCCTTATCATACCACCTTGGAAGAACTGAAAATTTACAGGTCCCTACAAGTATCTCTGAAAACAGCTATACAAACCCCTGAAGCTTGGGACAGTACACTCTCCACATTGGAAGCAGACTCTTACCTTAACAAAGAGTTTAAAACTCAAGTAATTGGCTGGGATCATGAGCAAGCAGTGCAAAAAGAGTCAGACTATATTATCTTACTTTGGTGAAAAGAAGATCAAAATATACAACCAGAAGAAGACAACAAAGTCAAAGCTCCTACATCCAAAGCCTCCAAGAAAAATATGAATCAGTCCCAGGCCTTGGAAGAGCTCAAAAGGGATTTTGAGAAGCAAGTAAGGGAAGTAGAGGAAAAACTGGGAAGAGAAATGAGAGTGATGCAAGAAAATCATGAAAAACAAGTCAACAGCTTGCTAAAGGAGACCCAAAAAAATACTGAAGAAAATAACACCTTAAAAAATAGCCTAACCCAAATGGCAAAAGAGGTCCAAAAAGCCAATGAGGAGAAAAATGCCCTAAAAAGAAAAATTGGCCAAATGGAAAAGGAAGTCCAAAAGATTACTGAAGAAAATACTTCCTTAAAAATTAGGATAGAGCAATTGGAAGCTAGTGACTTTATGAGAAATCAAGACACTGTAAAACAAATCCAAAAGAATGAAAAATTAGAAAACAATGTGAAATATCTCATTGGAAAAACAACTGACCTGGAAAAAGATCCAGGAGAGAGAATTTAAAAATTATTGGACTATCTGAAAGCCATGATCAAAAAGAGAACCTAGACATCATCTTTCAAGAAATTATCAAGGAAAACTGCCCTGATATATTAGAACCAGAGGGAAAAATAGAAATGGAAAGAATCCACAGATCTCCTCCTGAAAGAGATCCCCAAAGGAAAACTCCTAGGAATATTGTAGCCAAATTCCAGAGTTCCCAGGTCAAGGAGAAAATATTACAAGCTGCCAGAAGGAAACAATTCAAGTACTGTGGAAACACAATCAGGATAACACAAGATTTAGCAGCTTCTACATTAAAGGACCGCAGGGCATGGAATATAATATTCCAGAGGGCAAAGGAGATAGGATTACAACCAAGAATCACCTACCCAGCAAAACTGAGTATAATCCTTCAGTGAAATAGAGGACTTTCAAGCATTCCTGATGAAAAGGCCAGAGCTAAATAGAAAATTTGACTTTCAAATACAGGACTCCAGTGGAACATGAAGAGGTAAACAGGAAAGAGAAATCATAAGAGACTTATTAAGATTGAACTGTTTACATTCCTGCATGGAAAGATGATATTTGTAACTCATGAGAACTTTGTCAGTATTAGGGTAGTTGAAGGAAAAAATTTATGTATGTATATATAGATAGATAGATAGAGGGCACAGGGTGAGTTGAAGATTAAGGGGTCATATCTGGAGAATAAAATTAAGGGATGAGAGAGGATTATACTCGGAGAAGAAAGGGAGAGGTAGAATGGGGTAAATTATCTCACAAAAAAAACAGAAAAGAAAAGTCTCTCACAGTGGAGGGGAAACAGGGGAAGGTGAGAGGGAATGAGGGAATCTTATTCTCATAGGATTTGGCTTAAGGAGAGAATAACATACACATTCAATTGGGTATGGAAATCTGTCTTACCCTACAGGAAAATAGGGGGAGAAGGGGAAAGAGAGCAGGGGGATGATAGAGAGGAGGGCAGATTGGGAAAGAGGGTAATCAGAAGCAAATACTTCTGAGGAGGGACAGGGTCAAAAGAAAGAATAGAATAAATGGGGGGGCAGGATAGGATTAAGGGAAACAGAGTTAGTTTTTCACAACATGTCTACTAAGGAAGTGTTTTGCATAACTGCACATGTACAACCTATATTGAGTTGCTTGCCTTTTCAATGAGGGTGGGTGGGGAGAGAGGAAGGGAGAAAATTTGGAACTCAAAGTTTTTAAAACACATGTTTAAAAAAGATGTTTTCACATGCACCTGGGAAATAAGAAATACAGGAAATGGGGTACAGAAGTCTATCCTGCTCTACAGGAAAATAGAAGGGGAAGGGGATAAGAGAAGGGAGGGGGGAGAGATAGAAGAGAAGGTAGACTAAGGGAAGGGGTATTCAGAATTCATGCCATCTTGGGGTGGGAGGAGGGGTGAGAAATTTGGAACTCAAGAACTTGTGGAAGTGAATGTTGAAAACTAAAAATAAATTTGTATTAAAAAAAAGAAATTCAGAACATTTGACCACCATGAGTTTTTTGCTCCCTCTCCCACTCTCAAGGATTCCTCCAAAATTGTTGATAACAATTCCTCCATCCTACCTTCAAGTTTTTGCAATAACCTAGGTTATAACTTGACTGAATCCCTAGATTCAAAGAGATTTAGAGAGATACCATAATGTAATGGAAAGACCAAGATTTGGAGACAGGAGACAACAAGGGACAAATCCTATTTCCTACCATTACTAATTACACTTACTAGTGACTATTACTTATACTTACTAGTGACCTTTGACTTCTCTAAGCATCAGTTTCCTCATCTGTAAAATGGGAACAATAATAGTACTTGCCTAGCATGGTTGCTGTGAGGCTTTAACAAGACATTGTTTATAAAAATGCTTTGAGAATCTTAAAAGGCTATGTAAATGTCAGCTATTTAAAGCATCTACAGTTTTTTCCTACTATCTCCTTTCCTATCTTAGGCTTTAATTCCCTTATAATCATGTTTGTTTTACACTTTCTAGTTTGAAAATAAATATTCTCTTTGGTAGGAAAGATGAAAGTAAAATGAAAGTTGAGTAGTTCTGCTTTCTCTCTGTTGCTTATTAATGCTAAACCAATTACGCCAAGCAATGAATTAATCTCAATCGATCAATTAACATTTATTAAGCACCTAATATGTGCCAAACATGTTGTTCTGCCTTTGAACATACCTAAAAAGCTCCAACCCCTTTTTGAGGTTCTTAGAATTTTTCACAAACCTCTCCAACCCACCCACTCACACCCCAACCTGATTTCCCATCCATACATATATAATCAGCAAAGTAAAGTGGCTGAACTATGAAGGGGGGAAACATTTATATAGCACCTATTAAGTGCCTGGCTTTTAATTAATTAATTAATTGTTAAATGCCAAGCATTTAACAAATATCATTTCATTTGTTCCTCCCAATAGCCCTGGGAGGTAGATGCTATTATGATCCCCATTTTTCCAGTTGAGAAAATGGAGGCAAATAGAGGTTGAATGACTTGCCCAGGGTCATACAGCTAGTGTCTAAGATGCAATTTGAACTCAAGTCTTCTTGATTCTAGAGCTAACATTCTACCAAGGAGAGGGAACCTGTGGCCTCAAGGCCACAGGTTCCCTATCCAATCTATTTATTATACTGCCTAGCTATCTCAGTTAGAGAAGGGAAAGCAGAAAAAAAAAGTCTTATTATCACAAGCCTTAAGGAGGCGACCAGCTTTCTCCTAGTCAAAGGCTGTTGGTAGACAGCAGATAGAAACTCAGATACCCAGAATTTTTGGCCTGGACCTTAGAGCTGTTTGTCAAAACAATCAAAGAAAGAATGAGAATGGCAGGTGAAACTGCTTGGAGGTAAAGCAATAAGGTTCTGAGGAATCTTGGATTATTCTTGGGTGATTTTCCCCTATATGTCTGTATCTGGGGAAATACTTTGTGCCACGCTGTAGTGCAAGCTGCCTGAGCTATTGAGCATGGAAGAAATGAAGGTTTCAGGTAATAATGACTGTGCCACAAAGCCAATAACATCTTTTGAGTTTTTTTTTTTCCTCTTGGAAATACCTGGGTCAGAAGTTATAGGAGCCTGGCAGTAAGACTCTCGAGCTCCCAATATCCTTTCCCCATACAACATGAAGGTGTATCTCTTTAATGTACAGGATTGCTAGGCTTGCCATGCCATCTCTTCTGAGAGATTTCTATTAAATCTGTTTGTTCTGAACAGAGCATGCCTTTTCATTTATTTCAGTCATGAGTCTGAAAGGGCCAAATGCATTTGCTCAACATAAAGCTTTCAATGAACCTCCTAATAGGTAAAGAAAGACCTTGGATCTCACACAAACCTTTGCTTTATGCCTTTGTGAATTTTATCCCATAACATGTATCCTACAATACTGCATATTGTAGTTATCTGTATTTATGTCTTCCTAGGCAACTAGACTTAGCTCAAGAAGAGTACAGATTTTATCTTATCAAAACCTTGTAGTTCCCCTAGAACAGTGCCCTGTTCAGAGTAGGTGCTTAAAAACATTTGTTAAATATTTATAGCAGCTCTTTTTCTGGTGGCTAAGAATTGGAAAAACAAGAGATGCCCATCAATTGGGGAATGGCTAAAGAAACTGTGGTATATGATTGTAATGGAATCTTATTGTGCTGTAAGAAATGATGAGCAGGATGATTCCAGAAAAACCTAGAAAAACTTACATGAACTGATGCAAAGTGGAGTGAACAGAACCAAAAGAATGTCGTACATAGTAACAACAATATTGTTTGATGAAGAATGTGAATGACTTAGCAACTCTCAGTGATATAATGATGCAAGACAACCCCAAAAACTAATGACGAAGCATATTTTCCACCTCCAGAGAAAGAACCGATATTGTTTGAATACAGACTAAAGCATATTATTTTTCACTTTCCTTCCTTCATTTTTTTTTCTTTTATTTGAGCGTCCTTGTACAAAATAACTAATTTCTGTGAAGTTTGGATTCAGCCAGAGGGCTGTGCTTGAAACTACATATAGCCTTGAGGCCACAGGTTCCCCACCCCTGGTTTAGGAAGTGTGTGTGTGTGTGTGTGTGTGTGTGTGTGTGTGTGTGTGTGTGTGTGTGTGTGTGTGTGAGGGACTGATAGTGATGGTGAATAAATGCAAAGAGAGAAGATCACACACAGTGTTAAAAGCTAGTATGCTAACACATGTAAGTAACCTCCATACAGCTTTGATTAACAGTTAGAACTATTTCAACATTAGATGGGCTGCCTTGTGAAGTAGTGAGTTCCCCTTCAATGGAGGATCTTCAAGCAAAGACACTGACCAGGTATGTTGTAGAGGGGATTCTTTTGTTTTTCTTTTTGGTGAGGCAATCAGGGTTAAGTGACTTGCTCAGGGTCACACAGATAATAAGTGTCAAATGTCTGAGGTCAGATTTGAACTCAGGTCTTCCTGACTCCAAGGCCAGAGCTCTATCCACTGTGCCACTTAGCTACCCCTTTAAAGGAGATTCTTTCTGGTGGGTTTAGGTGGGACTAGATGATAACTGAGCTCCCTCCCAATCTGAGATTCCACATTTCTAGTGGTCTAAGTTAATTTAATGGCAGAGATAGATACTAGACCCATGGTTTCTTTGGTATAGGCAATTCCCAGGTGAGTCAACTCCCTCTGTCAATGGGGAAATAATACTTTCAAGTCATTGAGAATTGCCTAGAGCACTGGGAAACCAAGTAGCTTATATGGGGTCCCACAGCCAATAAGTGTCATAAGCAACACTTGAACCTAGATATTCCTGGCTCTGAGGCCAGCTCTCTGTCTACTATGAAACAATGTTTCTTGTGTTTAGATCTGAAATTCATTTTGTTTGTACCCCATGATCTTTGGATTGGTAAATAGACATCTGAAGTAATAGGTATTGTTTCAGACCCTCTTATAAGTTCTTTTATTTCACTGTTATTCTTCTTTCTGTAATATCTATTATCCTTCTGAGGGCCATCATCAATTGTCCTGACCTATGTCTTCCATTGGACTCTGAACGACTGTGGAGAAGAGAGTGAGGCTGATGACTTTGCACAGCTCTACCTCACTTAAATCCAATTCACTTGCAAATCAAAATGTCACCCTAGACTTCCATTTCCAGGAGCCAAGATGGCGGAGTAAAAAGGTAGTCACTCTCACTCTGCCCTATCAACCTCTGAAAATCCAGAAAATATCATCCCAGAGAAAAAGCCTGAAACAGCTGAACTAGAAGAAAGATGGGGAGTAGCAGTGCAGCAGCCCAGCAAATGGGTCTCCCAGTGCCTCAGCAAAAATAAGGGAAGCAGCACTACAAAGGGCCCCAGGTGGATAAATACCCTGCAGCACTCATCTGAAAAGAGCTGAAGAAAGCAACCAACCTAAAGTCTTCCTAAAGTCCAAGCCTTGCTTATTCCAGCCCAACACCAGGTAAGCTGTCAGAACCTCTAACTGTCAACTAGGAAGAGATCCTGAAGCCCAGGTGGCAGAGCAGGCAAACACCAACACCTGGACCTCCGAGTGCCTCAGTGAGGGTGGGGGAACTGGTGGAAACCAGCTCAGAAAAACACCAGGTGCCTCGGCACTCTACCACAAAGGAATCTCCCAGTGCATTAGCAGAAACAAGGGAGGCAGCATTGCAAGGGGCCCCAGGTAGATAAACACCCTGCAGCACCCATCTAAAAGGAGCTGAAGAAAGCTAAAGGAAAGGAAAAGCAGGCAACCTAGAATTGCCTGAAAGTTCCAGGCTTGCTGATTCCAGCCCAACAAAAGGTAAGCTGCCAAAACCCTACAGCCTCCAATTGCCAACATAAGATCCCCAGCACACAAAGCCAGTGATCAAGACCTAGGCTCCCAATGCATGAAGCTTGGGTCCGTGCCCTCTGTTCACCAGCAGGAGAGCTCAATCTCTTTAAAGGTCAGGGAATAAAGAAACACCATAAGTAAAAAGAAACTTACCATAGATTCTTATTATGAGAAGAGTGAAGATCAAGACAGAAATTCTGAGGAGGACAACAAACCCATATCTGCAACATCAAAAGGGAATATGAACTGGTCTGAAGCCCAAAAAGCCTTCTTAGAAGAGCTGAAGAAGGATTTTAAAAGTCTAATGAGAGAGGTAGAAGAGTCCTTTAAAAATACAATTGGCCAATTGGAAAAAAAGTACACTGAAGAAAACAAGTCCCTAAAAAACACAATTGGCAAACTGGAAAAAAAGTACACTGAAGAAAACAAATCCCTTAAAAATACAATTGGCCAATTGAAGAAGGAAGTACAAAAACTAACAGAAGAAAACAATCTGTTAAAAACTAGAATTGGACAAATGGAAACTAATGACTCTATGAGAGAGCAAAAATCAGTCAAACAGAAACAAAAAATGAAAAAATAGATGAAAACTAAAATACCTCATTGGTAAAACAGCTGACCTGGAAAATCGATCCAGGAGAGACAATTTAAAAATCATTGGACTACCTGAAAATCATGATGAAAAAAAAGCCTGGACAGTATCTTTCAGGAAATCATAAAGGAAAACTGCCCTGAAGTCCTAGAACCAGAAGGTAAAATAACCATAGAAAGAATGCACCACTCACCACCTGAAAGAGAGCCCAAATTGACAACGCCAAGGAATATAATAGCAAAATTCCAAAATTACCAGATGAAAGAGAAGGTGCTGCAAGCAGCCAGAAAGAAACAATTTAAATATCATGGAACCACAGTCAGGATTACACAGGACCTTGCAGCTTCTACATTAAAAGACCGCAGGGCATGGAACATGATATTCCATAAGGCAAAGGAGCTTGGATTGCAGCCAATGATCAACTACCCTGCAAAAAATGAGCATGATTTTTCAAGGGAAGAGATGGATATTCAACAAAATACAGGGCTTCCAAACCTTCCTCATAAAAAGACCAGAGCTCAACAAAAAATTTGATCTTCAAGTACAAGATTCAAGAAAGACATAAAAAGGTAAATGGGACAGAAAGATACAAAATGTTGTTAATAAGGCAGACTGTTTACATCCCTACAAGGGAAGATGACACTTGCAACTCTTGAGAACTGTATTGTTATTACACCATGTTAAAGGAGTATACATAAAGGGGGTGGATATTAGTTGACTTTGATGTAATGATAAAAAAAAATCTAATCAAGTGGGTTAAATGGATCCAAGTAAGTGGATTAGTCTGATCTTAGAAAATGTACTGAGAAAGGAGGAGGCAGACAAGGGTAAATTACATTACAGGAAAAGACAGAAAATCCTATTACAGCAGAGGGAAAGAAGGGAGGGGGGGGAGAGCATTGTTTGAACCTTGCTCTCATCAGATTTGGCTCAAGAAGGGAATAACATAATCAGTTAGGTATGGAAATCTAACTTGCCCTATGGGCAGTAGGAGGGAAAAGGGGAAAGAAAAGGGAGGGGGTGGAAGGGAGGGAAGAAGCAGTGGGGCAAAGGGAAGAGGGGGATAAATAGAAGGGAGGAGAGACTGAAGGAGGTGGTGGTCAAAAGCAAAGTACTGGTGGGGGGGAAGGGAGAGAGGAGAAAGAAAAGCATAACTTGGGGGGGAAAGAATGGATAAAAAGACACAGATAGTAATCATAACTGTGAAAGTTGAGTGACTATCTTTTTTTTTTCTCTTCTGTTGAGTTTTGTTTCCTCTTTCTGATGGTTCCTCCTATTGGCTTAATTTTTACTTACAACTACACTAATGTGAAAATATGTTTAATAGGAATGTAAATGTATAGCCTATATCAGATTGTGCACTGTTTTGGGGAGGGAGGTGAGGAGGAAGGGGTAGAAAAATTTTAAACTCAAAAGCATGTGGAAGTGATTGTTGATAAATCAAAATAGATTAATAAAATATGCAAAAAAAAGTCACCCTCCTGACGTCATTGGTCCTCTTTGAGAACAAAGCGTGAACAGCAACAATTGTCCTTCTATAGTGTCCAGTTTTACTTTGCTTTTTTGTTTCTCTGCTCCTCAACATTCAGCTTTAAGCCTTCTTGTTCAGGTTGACAAGCCTCTGGTCAAAGCCTTCCTTCTTAACCTTCCTGAGAAGAGCTCCAGTCCATTATTCTGGTATCTTGAGCCATGACCCAAGAAACCAAAGACTTTTCTCCTGAGTAAGATTGTACAGCAGACAGAGCACCAGACCTAGAGACAGAAAGAAAACTGGAGTTTAATTCCAGCCACAGACACTTAACAGGTGTGTGACTCTAGACAAGTCACTTAATCTGTTTTCCTCAGTTCCTTCACCTGTAAAATGGGGGTAATAACAGCGCCTGCTTCCCAGCAATGTTCTGAAAATAAATAAATATTCGTAAAGCACTCAGCACATAGCAAGCACTATATCAGTGTTATCTTCTGCTTCTACTACATCATCTATACAGTCTCCTGTTCTTTCTCCACTTCATTCCTTCTCTTCCAAAAGCCGACCTTCAGTTGAAAGAAAAGATGAAAATGTCATCTGTATTCCTGAAATCCCTCAATTTATTTCCCAAAATTTCAGTCCCCAGTGATATGATCTAGAATTGTTCTCTCAATTTATTTATTTGTCCATTTATTTGTCTGTTTATTGGTAGTTGTACATGATCAGAGTCAGCGTGATATAGTGGATAGAAAACTAGCTTTGAAATCAAGGACCTGGATTCAAATCTTGCCTTTAAAACATACTGGCTATGCAATCCTAGGTTAATTCATGTAACCTCTCAGTGCCTTAGAACAGCGGTGTTAAACACAGGGAAATTCATCTTGATGTAGAGTAAAATGTAATTGGGAAATATTTTTTAAAAATAAATGAAAATACAATAAAACATGGATAACATTCCATTTGAAAACGAAGTCACTATGCAGTCCACAGGGATCCTTAGGTGCAGATTAGTGGCCCCCAATTCCATTTGAGTTTACATTTCTGCTCTAGGACTCTATGCAAGACTAGAAATTGCAGAGAAGTTGCCAATTTGTTTTGGTAAGAGGAATTTCTTCACTAACACTAATAACTTTCCTCCTAACAATGACACCACAGATCCAGTTTCTATCCCATTTTACAGGATCATGGAATTTAGAAGTGAAATGGACCTTAGATATTGTAAGATCCTGAGAAGGAAAGGGGTGGGCTAAGACCATATAGCTATTGACATGACTCAACAGAGGAAGATAGTAGTTAGTGGGACTGATAAGCCTTTGTAGCCTCTCTGTCATGTATACATGTACATATGTGTGTTTGACCAGATACGATATAGATGACTCATCTTGCTGATGGGACTAATAATAATAATAACAATAACTAGATCCTGTCATCAATTTTGATTCCTTCTTATTGGCCCATGAAATAAGAGATGCTGTTTTTTCCAAAAGTTTGTTTAGATTTATTCTCCACGGGAAAAAATTATCTGTTTGTATTGGTTTGGACAGTTTGCTCTTCGTTCTATCTCTTCCCCATTCCAAAAACCAGTATGTTATGGCCATTTTTGCCTCTGGGTCTTTGGTCCTGTTGCCATTGTCTAGAATGCCTCCTCTCTTTTGTCCAAATCCTGCTCAACCTGCAAATGTTAAGGAATCTTTCTTGATTGCTCTGGACTCCTGTATTCCAAAGACTTTTGGACTCTGCACTAAAATATTCTTCTTACAATTTTTTTCCATTTTTTATGTCCACCTCTCCCCAAATTGAATATAAGCTCCATGAGGACAGGGATCTTGTTTTTCAAGGTTTCTATGTCTCCTATAGTATAACATAATAACCATTTAATTGCTTATTGACTATCAGTGATGAAGTTCCACTGGAAACTATGAGATGAGAAAGTATTAGGAAATCAATCAACAATTTTTTTTCTGCATCTACTATATTTCATGTATTATGCCAGGTTGGTTGGTTGTCCTTTTGCTCAAAGAGGACCAAAATGACATCACTGCATTGGAGTGAAGGTACAATGTGCCAGACTGTGGCTGACAGACTAACATGAGCTTGGAAGGCTTTACCACAGGTAGGGCACAAATAGTCCATATGAGCATTTGGAGTGGAGATGTCTCTAATTTACATGTCTCATGTTTCTTTTGAACTATCGCAGTTCTGCTGCAGTCATAGAGCACAGTGCCTTCTTTCACATAGGCACATCGTGCTGGGTAGGACCACGCAGTGTCTGTGTGGTCACTGTGCCAGTGTCTCCCATGTCTCCCAATCAATTCCAAAGTTCTTCGGAGGGACCTTGAAAGTGTCCTTGTAACACTTCTTCTGACCTCTGTGTGAGTTCCCCATAAAATAGTCTTTTAGGCAAATGCACATTTTGCATTCAAACAATATGGTCAACCCGTTGGAGTTGTTCTCTCTGCCATAGAGTTTCATTGTTTGGAAGTTATTGTGCTAGGTGCTAGGGGAAAAAATACATAATGGTAGAGGGAGATGGCATTTAGAAGGAGTTGGTTTCCCTACTAGCCAGTTGATATAATCACAGAAAACAAAGGGTAGATAATACAAAGGAAGGAGACATTAATATATTGAATGAAGAGCAAAAACTCATCCATACCCTGTTAACACCTTATAAATCGTGAAGAAGTTTCCCTGATGAGACTGAAAAAGGTGGTTGGCTGGCTAAAGAACAGCCATGCCCCTGGAAGCCTTTAAAAAGCTAACCCTGCTAGGCCTGGAAGTAGTTGGGAAACAGTTTAAGGTGGAAGCAGCTTTGTAGAGTAACCCCATAGACTCATTGTGGTACAACAGTTCAGGAAAGACCACTTGGCCAATTCCTAACTTTCTGGTGAGATGGCAGCAAAATAACCTGATGAGATAGTAATCTCCCTCAACCATCCGTTCCAGAACTCCTGGATAAAGCTCTTCAGTTACCCTATTATCCTCTTAATTTCCCCTGCTCAGCAGGCTTGTTGGGGTTGAATTGCTTCCAATTCTTTGTAACCCCATTTGGAGTGGTTTGCCTTTTCCTTCTCTAGCTCATTTTACATATGAAGAAACTGAGGCAAACAAGGTGAAGTGACTTGCCCAGGGTCACACAGCTAGTAAATGTCTGAGGCCAGATTTGAACTCCAGACTCCAGGCCTGGTGCTCTATCCACTGTGCCACCTAGCTATTTCTCATGCACATAACCACATTTCTCTCATTCTTGCCTTTCCACAGGCTGTGCCCCATGCTTGGAATACATTCCCTCCTCATCTCCACCTCTTAGAAGCTCCAGCTCCCTGCACAGTTCAGCTTAAGCATCATTCCCTCCCTGAAGTCTGTCCTGACCCCCAAACTGCTGGTGTCTTATTGCCCTTCCAAATTTTTCTCCCACAGAATGTATACTCCTTGAGGGCAGGGATTGTTACATTTTTACATTTGTATCCCCAGTGCTTAATAAGTACCTATTGATTGATTTTTTAAAAGTGATGAAATGGTGTAGGGAACTATCTGTCTGTTATTTAAGGACCAGTTTAGCTAAGCTCAGGGAGGCTTATTTATTACCAGGTTGACCACAGATTTACTTAAAGACATTGAGGGGTTACAGTCTTTGTTGTAGGGAGTGGTTACCCATACCAGTTAAGTAACAGATCCTTAAAGCATGAAAATAGTGATTAAATAACCACCAGTAATTAAACAGGGAATGGTAGATGCCTGGGAGAGACCATCTTTCACAGAGATACGCTGTGCCATCAGAGAGCCCCCAGTTTGATAGAGGAGACACAGGGTTTGTTCTCAATGGGCTCCCAGGTGAGGAAGGAAGCTGGAGAGGAGGAGGAAACTCAGTGCTTGCCCTTGGGAATCTGTGATTCTGATGGGAAAGACAGAGCCCCTGCCCTCAGGAAGCCCCCAGTCTGACATGCCCTGAGCTAACATATGTGACAGAAACAAACAAATAAGGCCACAGCTTGAACATATATGATAAAACCAAGTGTATAAGCCCCGATTAATTTTTGTTGCTGTTGAGTCATTTTAATCATGTCTGACTCTTTGTGACCCTATTCTGGGGTTTTTCTTGGCAAAAGATATTAGAGTGGTTTGCCATCTCCTTCTCATTTTACAGATGAGGAAATTGAGGCAAGCAGAGTTAAGTGACTTACCAGGGTCACCAAGTATCAGAGACCAGATTTGAACTCAGGAAGATGAGAGCTCCCAATACCAGGCCCAGGCAAGTGCTCTATCCACTACAACATCTAGCTGCCCCTTGATTAATTACTGGTACCTGAAGGAGCAAAAGAAATATTGCTACAGATAGATTTGAAAGCCAAAGAGTCCTCCATCCATATGGAATAGAGAGGGGCAGCCCTGCCTCAGAGGCAGGGGCTTGGATGTGGCCCTACTTGACCTACAAACCATTGGGAGAGGCCTGGAGGTCTGAGAATTATGTGTTTCCTTAGCTAACAAGACTAAACAATTTTAGTTTTCTGAAAGCAGCTCACTAAATCTACAAGGAACCAACATTATCAGGTGCCTTGCTCCTCCCTCTCCAGCCCTCCAATTACCAATGATGATTCTGCCTCCCACATACTGGGACTAGAGATCACTCACCTGGTGTCTCACAGCTTCTCTCCCAGGGCTGCCCATGCACAGAACTGCTTTCACTCTGCCCTGATTTACATGCGCCTGTGCCTGCCCACCTGCTCTTAAACACCTGTTTTTCATGAGTCTTTCTTAGGACCCAGCTGGGGAATTAGGGCTCGAGGCTACTGAGGAAAGAGAGAAATCTAGGGAAAATAAGGGAAGAGCTAAGGGGGTTAGATTGGAAAAGGAAATAACAATGTGTTTCTATGCATGTGACTCAATACAAAGTACCCCTCGGCATTTGTGATCATTTATATATTTCTCTGTCTGTATATTGCGTCTATGGCTCTCCCTTACAGGGTTGCTATGAGTAAAGTGCTTCATAAATCTTAGAGGGTTGTAGAAATGTATAACTGGTATGAGTGCCCACATATGTGTATCTGTGAATGTCTTTCCATATTGGTTGGAGGGAGTGGGTGGGTAGGGATAGGGATCTGCATTTTTCTTCTCCCTGTTTTCCCATTCCAACCTCTAGGTGACCCCATGGAGTGCTATCTGAAATAGGATACCCCACTCCAGTGATGTGTCCCATCCAGAAGGCCCCCTACCTAGGGAGTCCTACTTCTCAGCAGTCTATCTTTCTCCACTAAGGAGTCCTGTCCCTCTTCCCCATTATCCCACTTTAAAGTTCCTTCTAGCCTGAGGATATAGGATAAGAGGATCCTTAGATCTTGTTCTTCAGTCATTTCAGTTATGCTTGATTCTTTGTGATTCCATTTGGGGTTTTCTTGGCAGAGATACTGAAGTGTTTTGCCATTTCCTTCTCTAGTTCATTTTACAGATGAGGAAACTGAGGCAAATAGAGTTACATGGCTAGTAAGTGTCTGAGGTTAGACTTGAACTCAGGAAGATGAGTCTTCCTGACTCCAGATCCAACACTCTATCCATTGCAGCGCCACCTATCTGCCCTGCCTTTAGACATAAAGGGGGTTAAAAGCTGTAAAGTTGCAAGGCTTTGGACTCCCCTACCTTTTTTCCTGCATCTCTGCCCTCTTATCTGTGCTCCCTCTCCTTCCTTGATCTTCCAGTTCTCTCTCTGGGAGTCACCAAGACAGTAGACAGAATACTGGACAAGAAGTCAAGAGCCTGTATTCTGTATACAAACTCCACAGATCCAGAATAGAAGACAAACTATGTGGACCCTGAAACCTCCTTGGTGATCTTGGGGGCCAGAGTGGAGCACAAGCTGAACAGATATTAACAAACAGTCAACTTTTCAATTTTCCATATTCCCCCAAGCTTTGCTGCTATCTAGTTATGTGACCCTGGACAAGTCACTTCATCCTGTTTGCCTCAGTTTCCTCATCTATAAAATGAGCTGTGAGAAGAAAATGGCAGATCACTCTAGAATCTTTGCCAAGAAAGGCCCAAATGGGGTCATGAAAGGTTGGATGTGACTGAAAACAATCAAACAATGCCACCACTATCTATAAAATGAGAAAATAGGCATATGGACTGGTAATGGCTGGCATCTTCTCCATCACCCTTTTGCTGGTGGTAATGGCTACTGTCTTTTCCATCCATCCTTTCAGAGTTTCCCTTCTTGTTGAGGTCTTAAAGGTGTTTTTAAATGATCCTTCAATCTGAACTTCCTCTGAATGCACTTGGGGTTGGGCCCAGCTGCTCTTTCCCAATTTCTATCTTCTTAATGATGACTTGTATGAAAGAAGTTGTATAGAAGCTATGATCAAGGACATGTATGATCAGAAATGGAAATAGGTTAGGCATCTAGGTTGCACTGGTATCCATGTAATGTTAAAAGGCCCAGATATGTAATATGTTTCTAACATGCAAGGTGGATCTTCTGTGAAAGATGTAAGGGCCTTGGTTGGCTCCCTTGTAAGAATGTAAACTCATTGCAATTAGGGACTGTTTCATATCTTGTATTTGTATTCAAAGTGCCTTATACGTAGTAGGTGCTTTATAAGTGTTTGTTGATTGATTGAAAAGTATATATCATGTGGAATAAAAGCCCAAACACATGAGGTTCTCTCATCTTTTCCCTTCCAAATTGTTACTTCTCTAAAGCCTATGACTTTGATGGATCTATGACCTCATTTGCATGGGCTTTTTCTTGACCAGATTGTCAATCAATCAACAAGAATTTATTAAGTATCCACTCTGTGACAGTCACTATGGACACAAATATAAGAAATGAAACAACCCTTATATGAAAAGAGATTACATTCTCATAAGGGCCCTTAAATCCTACACAGAAGATAGAACTTACATGACTAGAAGAGACCTTAAAGGTTATTTTCTCCAAACCTCTGATCTTAGAGATGAGGAAACAGTCCCATACATTAAGCACTTTGCCCAAGGTCACATAGCTAGGATTTGAATTCAGGTGTTCTGACTCCACATTAACCTTTTGACCACAATATACTGCCTCCCCATATTCAAGTAAAAATGGGTCGCCCTAAAACAAGGGTCTTTAATCTGTCACTCATGAATTTGTTTGTCTGTTTTAATTTGACAAATGATCTGGCTATAATTGGTTTCCTTTGCAATCATATTATTATTTTGTTGTTGTTGTTGTTCAGTCATTCAGTTGTGTCTGACTCTTTGTGACCCCGTAGACCACAGCACACCAGGCTCTTCTATCTTCCACTATTTCTCTAAGTCTGTCCAAGTTCACGTTCATTGTTTCCATGATACTATCTATCCATCTCATCCTCTGCCATCCCCTTTGTCTTTTGTCTTCTATCTTTCCCAACATCAAGGTCTTTGCCAATGAGCCCTGTCTTCACATTTAGTGGACAATGTATTTGAGCTTCACCTTTGGTATTTGACCTTCCAACGAATAGCCTGAATAAATTTCTTTAAGTATTGACTGATTTGATCTCCTTGTTGTCCAAACAACTCTCAAAAGTCTTCTCCAACATCACAATTCAAAAATATTGCTTCTGTGATGTTCAGGTTTCCTTATAGTCCAACTCTCACAGATACATATTGCAACTGGAAACACAATAGCTTTGATTATGTGGACCTTTGTTGCAAAGTGATGTATCTGCTTTTTATTTAGTATGCTGTCCAGATTTGCCATAGCCTTTCTTCCAAGAAGCAAGTATCTTTTAATTTCATGGCTATAGTCACTCTCTGCAGTGATCTTTGAGTCCAAGAATAGAAAATCTAACAGTGCTTCCATTTCTTCTCCCTACATTTGCCAGGAAGTGATGGAACCAGTTGCCAAGATCTTAGGTTTTTGGATGCTAAACTTCAAGCCAGCTTTTACACTCTCCTCTTTCACTCTCCTCAAGAGGCTTCTTAATTCTTCTTCACTTTCTGCCATCAGAGTGGTATCATCTGTATGTCTAAGATTGTTGATATTTCTCCTAGCAACCTTAATTCCAGCTTTTGATTCATCCAGCCTGGCATTTTACTTGATGTGCTCTGCATATAATTTAAATAAATATGGTGACAATATATAGCCTTGTAATACTCCTTGTCCAATCTTAAACCAATCAGTTGTTCCATGTTTGGTTCTAATTGTTGCTTCTTGGCCCACACACAGGTTCCTCTGGAGACAAGTAAGATGATCTGGTACTCCCATCTCTTTGAGGATTTGCCACATTTTGTTGGGATCCACACAAAGGCTTTAGTGTAGTCAATGAAGCAGAAATAGATGTTTTTTCTAGAACTCCCTTGCTTTCTCCATAATCCAGCAAATGTTGGCAATTTGGTCTCTAATTCCTCTACCTCTTTGAAAACCAGCCTGCTTTTCTGGTAATTCTCAGTTCACATGTTGCTGAAGCCTAGCTTGCGGAATTTTAAGCATAACCTTGCTGGCATGTGAAATGAGCTGAATTGTTCAGTAACTTGAACATCCCTTGGAATTTCTCTCCTCAGTTCAAACAAGAGCTGGATCTGACTGCAGCTCAGATCATGATTTTCTTATTGAGGAATTCAGCCTTAAATTAAAGAAAGAAGGGAAAATCACACAGTCATATAACATCCCTTATGAATATCAAGTGGAGGTGATGAATAGGTTTAAGGGATTAGATCTGGTAGTTAGAGTGCCTGAAGAACTATGCACAGAGGTTTGTAATGTTGTATAGGAGACAGCAACAACAACAACAACAACAACAACACACACACACACACACACACACACACACACACACACACACACACACCAATTCCAAAGCAAAAGAAGAGCAAGAAAGTAAAATGGCTGTCTGATGAAGCTTTACAAATAGCTCAGGAAAGAAGGAAAGCAAAAAGCAAAGGAGAAAGGGAAAGATATACCCAACTGAATTCTATTATAAGTATTTAAATAAAAACATTACTCTGAGAAGGGATCCATAAGCTTCACCACACCATGACACAACATGTTAAGAATCCTTGGACTAGATGATCTCCAACTCTTTGCCCATTTCTAATGTCTTAGGATTCCTTGGGTTCCTTAATGCTTTCCCTTCCAATATTTCATTCTCTAGACTTTCCTAGAGGCAGGGAGAACAAGGCTCATGGTCCTGAGAAAAGGAGCCATTTCCTGGGGCAAGAGAATCACCTGGGAAACAGAAGAAGCCCTCCAAAAGCCCCTGTCTTCATAGACCAATTAAAGAATCCCAGAAACACCAGAGAGCCTGGAGCCCATCAAGTCATCCTTCCCCAAACCAATGTTATGACCTCCTTCTTAGAGTTTATCTTAACTCTCTCTTGCTGCCATCTAAACCCATGGCACTTAGTTCTCTACCTCTGGAGATGAAGGACAGCTAAGCAAATCTCCTACTCCTTCCCTATCCCCACGTAACACATCCTAATTTACTTTTATTTCCAACTTCTATAACCTTTCCACATAAGTTCTATTTTTCAACCTTTCATCATTTCTGCTGCTTGGCTCTGGACCCTCTCCAGCTTCTCCAAATCCTTCTTAAATGTGACAGTTAAAATTAGACACGATAGCCTAGCGAAGGCCAAGTGTAGCGGAAGGATTGCTCTCCACATCTCTTCAGTTCTATGCTGTATAATAGACCCTCTCTTCACCCCTTAACTTAATGGTGTATGTATATTCTGACTGCTGATGCCTATTTGGCTTGTGGGCCACTATGATCCCCCAGGTTCTTCTAGGTAATTTTCTAGCCTGAACTAGTAAAACTAGCTTAAGTAGTTTCTTATCATTCTAGATCTATGTTTGCACCCTAAGTGTTATAGCCTGCATTTTGCCCTATTTTTTATGGAGTTTTGTGAAGGCTCCACCAAATAATGCAATATTTCTGGCATTCCTTTCCCTTTCCACAAGTGTATAATATTTTATCTCTGTGTTGATCCAGGCTTTAGGTCCCTCAGAATTGTCGTTAGATAAAATCATATTAATAGCTCATATTTCCATTACACTTTAGGGTTCGGGAAAGCTTTTTCCTTCACAAAACTACTGCTAGTGGGTACTGCTAGCATTAATGGCCCTAATTTTACAGACAAGAAAACTGGGGTATGGAAAGATAAAGTGACTTTTCCAGCATCATACAATTAATAAGTATAAAACTAAAAATTAGTTTATCCAACAATTATTCAGTACTGAAAGGGATAAGTGCATTGCAAAGCATGTGTATATACATATGTGTATATTGTGTACACACATATATACATATATGTATGTATACATATATACACATATATATCTTTTATGTATGTGAGTGCATGTGCATGCATATATGTATAGCATTTAGGTGGCACAGTGGATAGAGCACCAGGCCTGGAGCCAAGAAGATCATCTTCAATTCAAATCTGCCCTCAGATACTTACTAGCTGTGTGACCCCAGGCAAGTCACTTAACCCTGTTTGCTTCATTTTTCTCATCCATAAAATGAGCTGGAGAAGGAAATGGCAAACCACTCCTGTATCTTTGCTGAAAAAAAAATCATTTGGGGTCACAAAGATCTATACACAACTGAAAAACAACTCAAAAACAAGATACATATATGTACACCTATCCCTATATCTATACATATAAAACACCTTTTGTTTTGGTTGTTTTCTGTCCAGACCCTATGGAAACTCATAATACAGAAATTCTCTCCACCAATAAAGGTGGACAAATCACCTGTAACTTATGGTCTTAGAGAATTCTTTGAGGCCCATAACTAGTATTATCAGAAGTCAGGACTGAACTTGAACTACTGTTGTCCAGACTCTGAGACTGACTCTCTACTAATGAAAAAACCTGCCTCCATTTTGTTTACAAAGAATATATAACCCTGGGGAAGTTACTTTACCCTTGTACACCTTGGTTTCCTCTTATGTAAAATAGGAGCATTAAAACTTATAGTGGCTATCTGGAAGAATTGTTGTGGGAAGAGTGCTCTATAGACTTTGAAACGTGATACAGATAATTATTTGCATGCAAATACAATAAGAAATGTAAAAATGTTGTGGGAATTTGGAAGAGAGAAATCATATCCAACTAAGTCAGTCTAGGAAGGCTTCATGGTGAAAGCAGGCATTTAAATCGGTAAGGTGCCATATAGCAATTACAGGCATACCTCAGAGATATTGCAGGTTCAGTCCCACAACACCATAATAAAACAAATATAGCATTAAAGCAAGTCACACGACTTTTGGGTTTCCCAGTGCATATAAAAGTTATGGTTACATTATACGATAGTCTATTAAGTGTACAATAGTATTATGTTAAAAAATGTACATGCCTTAATTAAAAAATATCTTACGGCTAAAAAAAAATGCTAACCATCATTTCAGCCTTCAGCCAATCATAATGTTTTTTGCTGGAAGAGGGTCTCATCCCTCATGTTGATGGCGGCTGACTGATCAGGGTGGTGGTTGCTGAGGGTTGGGGTGGCTGTGGCAATTTAAAAAAATAAGACAATGAAATTTATTGCATCGATTGACCCTTCCTTTTCACTCACTTAGAGGCCATTGTAGGGTTATTAATTGGCCTAATCACAGGGAAGAGGGGGGCCTGAGGAGAGGGAGAGAAATGGGGAACTGCCTGTGGAGCATCAGAACACACAATATTTATCAATTAACTTTGCCATCTTATATGGGTGCAGTTTGTGGCACCAAAACACTTATAATAGCAACATTAAAGATCACTGACCACAGATCACCATAACAGATATGATAATAATGAAAAAGTCTGAAATATTGTGAGAATTGCCAAAATGTGACACAGAGACATGACATGAGCACATGCTGTTGGAAAAATGGCACCAATGGACTTGCACGATGCAAGGTAGTCACAAATCTACAATTTGTAAAAAAAAAAATGCAATTATCTGTGAAGCGCAATACAGTGAAGAACCATAAAATGAGGTATACCCGTAATGGGGCACCCAGCAAAAGACTCCTTAAGGGCAGAGACTTTTTTTTTTCATATTGCCTTTGTATCTCCAGAACTTAGTATAGTGTCTGACCATTTATTCCTTTATTCAGCCAGCTAGCAAGCAAACAAGAAGGCATGTATGAAGTGCTTCCTATGGGCCAGCACTGTGATAGGTGCTGAGGATACAGAGATAAAAATGAAGCAGTCTGTTCCTTCAAAAAACTGATACATTCTACTGGGGGAAACAGTGCTTGCCTATAAGTCAGAGGTTTTTAACTTAGGGTCTGTGAAATTGTGTGTGGAGGTATATACACATATATTGTTATAAGTGTGTATAAATATCCTAGGAGGTAAGTGCTATTATTCTTCCATGATACAGTTGAGGAAACTGAGGCAGAGATTAAGTTACTTGCTGAGGGTCACATAGCTAGCAAGTCTTTAAGGACAGATTTGAACTCAGGTTTTCTTGACATCAGGCCCAATGCTGTATCCATTGTACCACCTAGCTGTCTTGTCTCTCTGTCTTTGTCTGTCTCTGTCTCTGTGTCTCTCTCTTTCTCTGTCTCTGTCTCTCACTGTCTCTCTCTATCTGTGTGTGTGTGTGTGTGTGTGTGTATGAAACTCTAAGAGTCATCCCCTCCCAGACTGGTTCTTTTGTGAAGGCAAACTAGGCCATCTTTTGCCTCGATCCTTTACTCAGTCCTTTATTACCAAATGGGCATTGCCTCAGACAAACTGAGACCTGGAAAAGGCCAAGGTGTCCCATTGCATCTGGAGCCATCACCAGTCATTGTGACCTATGTCTTGCCACAGGACCTCAATGACTCTGGAAGAGAGAGTGAAGCTATGACTGTGCACAGTTCTGCCTCACTTAAACTCAATTCACTTTCAAGTCAAGACATCACCCACCTGAGGTCATTGGTCCTCTTTAAAAACAAAGAACAAACAACAACAATATGTATACATATATGTGTGGGTATGCATGTGAGTATATGATATGTACATATTTATGTATAATATAGATTTGATAATTATATTTAATTGGTTTATTTTGATATCCTGTGTATTTTATTTTATGCATTTAAAAACATTATTCTGAGGTCCATAGGCTTCACCAGATTGCCAAAGGGGTCCAAGACATGCAATTTTTGTGAATACACTTTCTGTTAATAACTCCTGATTTAAGTAAATACAAAAATAAATGCAAAGGAATTTTGGGAAGCACTAATAACTATGGCAAGTGGGCATTAAGGAAGAGCTTCCTGTTGGAGGTTGTCCTTGACCTGAAGGAAACTATGAGTTAGAAGTGGGGGAAAAGTATAGTCCAGGTATAGAGGACATACTTTAAAAAGAGATGGCTATAGGAAATGGGGCATTGAATCCAAAGCAATTATCTCTTCTATAACATGAGGATATGCTTAAAGACCTTTACTGAGTAAGAGCTCTCTATATCCTAAGGCAGCATGCTGGTGAGGAATGTTAATCCATCAGTTTGACCAGAACATAGAGGAATACCATGTAATCGGTCTGGAAAGGGAGGCCGGAACCACTTTGGGAAGGGTTCCAAGGGCCAAACAGAAGTGTTTAGAGATAATAGGGGGCAGGTAGGTAGCACAGTGGATAGAGCACCGGCCCTGGATTCAGGAGGACCCGAGTTCAAATGTGGCCTCAGATACATAACGCTTAGTAGCTGTGTGACCACTTTGCAAGTCACTTAACCCCATTGCCTAGCCAAAAAAAAAAAAAAGTTAATAGGGAGCCACTGCAGGGAGACTAATTAAGAGACTACTGAGACTACTGGTATCAGTCCCTGTGAGAGGTGGTGAGAGCCTGAACAAGTGGGGTGGCCGCATGAGACAGAGAAGGGAACACACACACACACAGAGCAGAGAAAGAGACAGAGAGAGAGAGAGAGTCAGAGAAAGAGAGAGACACAGAGACAGAGGCACAGAGACAGCTAGGTGGTACAATGGGTAGAGTGTTGGCCCTGAAATCAGGAAGACCTGAGTTCAAATCTGGCCTTAGATACTATGTGACCCTGGGCAAGTAACTTAATCTCTGCTTCAGTTTCCTCAACTCTATCATGGAATAATAATAGCACTTACCTCCTAGGATATTTATACACACATATAATATTATGCATGTATATACATATGCACATAATTTCATGGATTTTATGTAGAAGAGTCAAAAATTGGCAATTGATTGGGAAATAAGAGAGCCTAAAGAGTTGAGGATCGTACAAACTGAAAAAAGATTGTTGCATTAAAGGGGAGTGAATTCAGACTCTAAAAGGTTGAATTAGCCATCCCTGACCTTGCACATGTGTTATTGTAGATTGCCAGGATCAAGACCATCCCGAAGGAGAGGGTAGGTCTACGATAATTCACACAGTGTTCCCCTTTCCTCCCTAATGCTCTCCTCTAAGAGAAATCAAGTTAAAATTAACAGCCAGGAAAGTCTTGAATAGAAAGAGAATTTTTCAATCCTATTCAGCTCAGCTAACACCTATTAAGTTCCTACTAAGAGCAGGACCCTGTACTAGGTGGTGGAGAAAAGGAGGAGAAGTGATGCTCCCAACATACAGCCTTGGGGAGAGGTGTGGAAGGGAGGGATAATGTTACCAAGCAGCCAGATCCCAGCTCCTGACTCTCCTTTATGTGCTATTTGTATTTCTATAGGAGTGTCCCCTCATGGGCAGCCACTTGGTCAGTACTGGGAAAGGAAAGGAGAGGACAAATATCAGGGTTCAAGAGCATCATTTTTACTTTACTCTGGGGGCAGCTGTGACCAGGGATACATCTATGATCAAAGAGGACCTGCCTTATGAACTGAACAGACAAAAAAAATGAGGTCAAGAAGATGGAATTTAGAACTCGAAGCAAACTATATTCTTTGTGGAACTGGGAAAAACACTAAGGAATCTAATAATTAAAAGCTATCCTCCCCCCACACACACTTCCACATACTCCCTAGGTCCCCCTGGCACTTTGAGATTTGTCAGCCACCCACTAAAGGTGGGTGACAAATACTTATCATCAGTTAAACTCCAGCTTGTCCCTAGCCCCTAGACCAAATGGTGACATAAAAGACATCAGTCTTTTGACACCCTGTTCAGCATTCTTTCTACTACATTATTGGGACTACACCAGGAACGCGAATGCCCTCATGCCTTCACACCCCCTTCTGCCCAAGGCTCTTCTTTACAGAAGACCCTCCTATGTTTTTCACATCTGTCCTCCCAAGCCATGACCTGTGCTCCTGAAATTTCTAGTTACATTTCTTGTCTGCCAAACCATACCTCAAAACCCTCTCCCTACTAGGTGACTGTTAGCTAATTTGATAAACTCACATGTTTTAGTGGCTGATATGTTAATGGGTGTTAATGGTGCATCCTATTATTATTCTTTTTGGGTAAAATACTGTGAAATTAATGAGATTCCTCAGTCTCCATTTCCTTTATCCCTCTATATCCTCCTAAGGGTTTTCTCTTACCTCTTAGAGAATCCAGTGTCTGCCTATAGCATCCCCCAGGGTCCTGCTCAAGTCTACTGTCTCTCTCTCTCTCTCTCTCTCTCTCTTCTCTCTTCTCTCTCTCTCTCTCTCTCACACACACACACACACACACACACACACACACACACACACACACACACACACGAACTCTGGGCCCTAAAATAGATTCATAGAATTTAAGAGCTAAAAGGCAATTGCAGTTTACCTAGCCAAATCCCTCATCCAAAGCAGGAATCCCTTCTCTAACTTTCTGAGCATCTGCTTAAAGACCTCCAGTGATTAAGCACTCTCTGTATCCTGAGGCAGCCCACTGCTGGATGTCTGTAATTGTTTGGAAGCTTTTCCTTACATGGAATGCAAATGTTCCTCTCTGCAACCCCCAACCCTTTCCTGCTTTTATCAAGGTTCTTCTTTAAGTCCATCAGCTTAGATCAATTCTGCAGCTGCCATAACTCTTCCTGAGACTCTAGAATGTTGGTAAAAATTCAAGAAAGCCCTGTGTGTGTCTTCTGCTTCTGGTTGCCTGATATCATTGCTCCATATATCCAGACAAACACACAGTGCCTCCTAGAGTGTATTTCAGAGGTCATAGAATAGCTCTCCCTCCATCAAAACTCTCTGATATTCTTCACTGGCAAAAAGTCAGTCAATAACCATTTATTAAATACCTACTTTGTGCCAGACATTATACTAATTTCTGGATGCTATAGTTCATACTATAATGTGTGTGTATGTGTGTGTGTGTGTGTGTGTGTGTGTGTGTGTGTGTGTGTGTGTGAGAGAGAGAGAGAGAGAGAGAGAGAGAGAGAGAGAGAGAGACAGAGACAGAGACAGAGACAGAGAGAGACAGAGAGACAGAGAGACAGAGAGAGATGAGATGAGATGAGAGAGATTGCATGGGATACTGGGTGCATATTTCATGGAACATGAAACATTGCAGTAGTATTATTAGCCCAGATCAGCCCACATGCTGCCTCCATTAAACTTACATTCAGAATAGTAATGGCTGTCTATATTAGTTACCCAAAGAAGGAGCGCATTAGTACCCTGGTCCAACCCTAGTTTCAATGACTGCAAATAGAGTCTTGGGCTTTTGCTGCCATCAAAGCCCAGTGTCACCCTATCCACATGGCAAGTGAGACTCCCCAGTCTAATGCTGTTTTGTTACTCCTTGTGTCCCCAGAAATGACTCATGGGAAGTCTTTCTCAAGGGTAAAACAAAAGGAAACAAGAAACCCCAAACCTAGGCACCTGGACTCAGTTTATACCACCTCTTGGTGATTCACGAATTGATGGTTTTTGGTGGGAAATTCCAAGGGCCTCTTCAGTTTTCGAAAAGGTAAGACTAGCACTAAAAACACCAGCCACAGGCAATTAGGTGCCACAGGGAATAGAACTCTGGTCCTAGACTCAAACAGACCTGAGTTTGAATTCCATCTCTGACACTTACTAGCTACATGAATCTGGAGAAGTCACTTAATTTCTGCCTGCCTCAACTTCTTCATCTGTAAAATGAAGATAATAAAAGCATCTACCTCCCAGCATTGTGTGAGGATCAAATGAGATAACATTTGTAAAGTGCTTTGTAAATCTTAAAGCTCTATGCAAATGACAGGTATTATTATTACCCTTTGTATTATAAAAAAAGACAGTGAGAAAATATACAGTATCCAAAGGAATAATTCCTGAATGGTGGAATTTCAAAGCTGGGGGAAATCGCTTTGTATGGAAAGTGAGAAAGTGAGGTCTTCACTGAATTCCTCTCTATTTTGGACAGATGTTACAGTGAATCAGATAACGCACATTTATTAAATAAGTACCATGTGCCAGGCACTGTGCTAAGTGCTAAGTATGGATACATTGCTGGATATATGTTTTCTGATTTCATGAGAATGTTTCTTCTGAGGGGATTTCAGAAAATACTGCATCTGAGGAAACATGTAGAACTTGAGAACGAGTCCCAGATCCACATGACTGTACTGCAGAACATACTAATTACATACTTAGTGCTACTGGAATACAAGAAGGCTCCTTCAAGGCACTTCTGGTTTACTGAGCATGTTCACAATCTCTGCTTCCCTCTTGAAGTGTCTTTGCCCAATCCTGGGGCCTTCCAAGGAAGGCTCCCATCATCAGGAAGATGGTAATGACTACAAGGGAAAAGGTTATCCACCGCAAAGGGCCACTTTGCATCTGCTGCTCTGCCTGGATTCAACTCGAAGATTTGAAGTCATCACCTCTAATCTCATCACCACGCTGATGATTCAAGACTAGATTGGCAACACTTCCTCAACCTCTTCTCTCCTTTGATTGGAGGATTGGAAGGTGGAGTACCAAGCTCCTCCCAATGCCTTCCTTTATAGGGGGCAGAACCTGGACTCTCAGCTCACCCCACCCCCTTTCCTGCCTTCTTTTGTATGTTGTCTCCCTCCATTAGATTGTAAGCTCCTTGAGAAATATCTTTTTACTGCTTAGCACATGACTGGTACATAGTAGGTGCTTAATAAATATGTATTGGATTAGAAGGACCATGCCTTAAACCCAAATCACTCTAGCTCTCCATTGATTGGCCTACAGTAGGTCCCAATCCCAGTCTCACTTGACCTTTGTTTGGATTCTGACTGCTCAGAGTGAGTGTAAATAGCAATTGTTTCTGTTGTGGCCAGAAATCCTGAGGGTCTTCTTCTCCCAGGTTGGTTTTTATTTTTTATTTTTTTATTTTATTTTATTTTTTTGGTCTAGGTAAAAGAGGCTATTCTTTGCTTCATTTCTTACTCAGCCTTAAGCACTGAATGGGCACTGCCTCAGACAAAGTGAGAACTGGGAAAGACCATAGCTTAAAAAAGGACAAGGGTTCCCACTGCATTTGAAGCCATCTTCAGTCCTCCTAATTTCTATCTGGCCCCTGGACCTAGATGGCTCCAGAGGATAAAGTGAGACTGCTGACTTTGCCCAGCCTTCCCTCACTTAAATCCAACTCACTTTCATATCATGACATCACCTCCCTGATGTCATTAGTACTCTTTGAGATCAAGGACAAACTACAAACAATAACTGAATGTACTACAATTAAATGACTGATGATGATTTGTGTGTGTGTGTGATCACATACATGTGACATTCATTGAATACCCCACAGGACACTTGGATTATTTCAGTTGTACAAGAACTGGTCACCCATTTTGCACAAGTGTCCAGCCCTGTGTCCAAGCCAATACAGAGATAGTGTGCTTGTGGGCATCCCTACACACATACCTTCCCATACACACACACAGTCACACCTAACACACACACTCCTCTAGGGTTACCAAGAAGACACAAGCACATCCCTACTGTTAAGAGGAAACTGCAAAAAGCCACTTTGACTTTCAATAAATTTGCAAACAAATGAGCTTGACTTTAACTCCATTACAAGGGCTAATCTCTCCTGAATTCCTCCAGATTTGCACAGGAAATAGGCCCATTAATTATGAATAGTGTGTGCACTTCTCTCTGGTCCTCCAGAGGAACTGGTTAGGCAGTTTGTAATGACACTTTCCCTAAGCTGAGAGAATGCCCCCTTCCTCCTCACCAACCTCCACCCTATTTAGCTGAGTGGAGAGACAGCTTCAGACCTGCCTCCCTCTGGCTCTCCCCAGGAAAAAGGTCAGTATTGCAGAGAGGAAAGTGCTAGAACAACAGACAAAAACAATCCCTTCTTATCCACTATCTCTCATTACCATCTCCAACTTCACAGAATAGCTCTTTTCATTTCATTTATTCTGACCCTGGGCTGAGGACTCTAGGTGGACTTTAAATTCTGTAACGTGCGTGGATTGTTCCACAGTCCAATGGTCATTTAACTTCTTTATCCTCATCATCTCTTAGAGCACAGCAATGACAAAAAGAATCATTAATTGGGTACCTACTATGTGTCAAACTGTGTTAGAAGCTAGAAATGAACAGACAAAACTGAAACAGCCCCTGCCCTCAGGGAGTTTACATTCTACTGGGAACTAATAGAAATAATAATAATAAAAAATAATAGCAACTCAAATCCACATAGCACTTTAGAGATTGTGAAACTGATTTTCTATTAGGAAAGGATGGAGAAAGAATTATTAGCTCTCTTTTACATGTGAAGAACCTGAGGACCAGAGAATGAGCAGATTTTGCCAAGACTGTGAAGCTAGAAAACAGCCAGGAGGAGACTCACATCTATATCTCCTGACTCTACAAATGTGATTATTTTCACTGAGCCACATTGTCATGAAGCTTCTTAGTCCAACCTTCCATCCAATGAAGCAATCCTCTGCAGTATTTGACCGTTGGGTTACTGTTTGGATACTTCCTCTGCTTTTCTTAGAAGTCTTGTCCCTTGTGGGGGAAGGTAGAAAGTTCTTCCTCATATAACCCTTTTTCAGATGTATCTATGATATGAAAAGCTTAGACTACTTTGGGGGGAATCTGGGGATCCAAGATTTTAGAACTGGAAGAGATTTTAGAGGTCAAATCCAACACCTTCATTTTACTGATGAGGAAACTGTGACCCAGAGAGATTCAGTAACTGTCCCATTATCACACATGTGGTATGTGACAAAAGTGGGGTTTGAATTCAGGTTCTTCAATTGCAAATCCAAGTATTATTATTATTATTATTATTTCCACTGGACCATACTACAAGTATAGTAATCCCTTCCACATTGCAAGGCTTAGGGGAGAGACACCCCTATGATGTGGAAAATCCACATAAAATGTTTTGGCCCTCCCTTCATAACAGAGAAGAAGTCTGAATCATTATGGTATTAAAATATAAAATATGTTAACATTATACAATACCATCCATATATTTATGCATTTCTGAATTTTTAAACTTTTCTATGTCATCTGCTGGCCTTCATGTCTTGTCTTCAGCTCCCACAAAACTCCCCAAAAATGCCAATTTCATTTCTTATGGTTATTCCCATTTCCATGATACATTGAAACAGATGGAGAAAGTCAAGGTGTGGAAGAGATAACCATAATTATCTGCATTGTTTTTGTTGTTATTGTCATCATCATTGTCATTTTTTTCCCTACCAAAGACAATAGAAACACAGAATTACAGAAGGGACCTCAGGAGACATTTAATCTGACCCATATCCCCCAAAGAATTTTACCACAACCTAATTAATATATGGCCATCCAACCTTTGCTGAAAGTTTGCCAGTGAGGGCAAACTTGCTACCTAATTGCATCCCAATCCACTTTAGAATAGCACTAATGGTTAGGAAATCTTTTCAAACATCCACTCTTTCTAACTTCTATTTGTTGCTCCTAGATCTGCCCTTCTGAGTCCAAAGAGAACAAGTATAATCCATCTTCCATGAGGCAGGTCTTCAAGGACTTGAAAAAGCTATCATATCTCCTCAGAGACATCTCTTCTCTGGGTTAAACATTCCCAGTTCCTTCAAATGATCTTCATATAATAAGGCATAGAATCTATATAAATATATCCACGTCTAATTGTAGCCTTTGTGGGGGAGGGGGAGAGAAAAGGGGGAAAAAAGAACAAAGTAAAAAATGCACGGCAGAGAACAAAAGAAAACTTACAGGAAGGCAAAGAAAAGACGGACAGCTCTCAACACAACATGTAGTATTTATTATACAGGTTTTCTAGAAATGGAAATTTATTGCTATATATTTTGGATCCTCTAATGTTCTACTGGGCAAATGACATGCTTTTTTTTCTTACTTTGGATTTAAGTTTTAATATTTATGTTTACGGTATGTTTCTTTTTCTTTTCTCTATAGTGTATTTGAGCTTTGGTGTTTGAGTCTAAAATTAAAAAAGAAGGAAAAAAGATAAAGCACAGGCCCAAAGCTCTGCCCCCTTATGGTTGCTCTCCTCCATACATTCTTTAGTTTACCAAATTGTGATGCTCAGAACTGAACACAATCCTCCAGATGTTATCTAACCAGGCCAGAGTGCATTGAGATCATCACCTCCTTATTCCTGGAAAGTGTGCTTCTTTTATTGCAATCCAAGATCACAGCAGCCTTTTGGCATGCAACATCCCACCACTGACTAATACTGAGCTTGCAGTCCACTAAAGCTCCCGTTCTTTTTCAAATTCAATTCCACAAGCATTTGTTAGGTGCCAGCTATGTGCCAGACATTGTTCTGGGCAGTGAGAATAAAGAACCTAAAATGAAGAGTCCTTACCTTCAAGGAATCTTATGTTCTATTGGGGGTGAGAGTCGAGGTGGGATGAACAACATGTACACAAGCTATAAAGGACACATATATCTTCGTGCATAACTGGACCTGATTTCACTGGCATAGGAAATTCCTTTTCCCAATACATATCATCACGATTTCTGCAACTTTCAGTCTTAGAGAGTTACCTGAGTCCACGGAGAGATAATTTATCTTGCAGAGGGTCACATAGCTAGTATGTGTCAGAAGCCAGACTTGAACCCAAGTCTTTCTGATTCTAAAACTGGGTCTTACAGCCATGACTTAATGATGCCTCTCAATTTACGAGTACACAGAAAGTCAATATAAAGTAATGTGGGGGCAAGAAAAACAAGTGGGAAAAGATCAGGAAGGGCCTCAAGTAAAAGGTAGGACTTCAGCTTGAGATTCCAAAAGACAGAGAGAAAGAGGGAGAACACTGAAGGTACAGGGGACAGACAGCCTGTGCCAAAGCACGAAGATGGGAGATTGAGTGTTCAAGGCATAACAAATAGGCCAGTTTGGCCGGAAAGTAGAATATAGAGCACTGTGAAGGGTCCAGATGCTAGAGAGAGCTTTTGAATGCCAAACAGAGGAGTCTGTGTTTTATCCTAGAAGCAATAGACAGTCACAGAAGCTTCTTGAGGAAAGGAGTGGCATAGATGGTCAGGCATCTGCTTTAGGTATGTTACTTTGGCAACTAGGTGGAGGATGGTTCAGAGAGGAGAGAGACAGAAGCAGGGAGAGCAATTGAGTGTCTACTGAAATAATGCAAGAGAAAAGTGATGAGGCCCTAAACCAGGGGGGTGGCCCTGTGATTGAAGAGAAATGGATGGACACGAAAGATACTGTAGAGTTAGAATCAATACAACTTGAAAACTGATTGGGTTTAGGGGAGGAGAGTCAATAGAGGAAAAATGTACGATCCCCTTAGTGATAAGGAAGTTGGTGGTACCCTTTACAGAGATAGAAGACAGGTTGGTTTTGGAGCAAGGATGATGATCATAGAATCACAAATTTAGAGCTAGAAGACCACCTAGTCCAAGTTATTCATTTTACAGATGAAGAAACTGAAGCTCAGAGAAGTTAAGTAACTTTTTCAAGGTATCCCATCTTATAAACCACAGAGGAGGGGTTGGATTTGATCCATATCTCCTCCTTCCACTGTGTCACTTAGACATATTGGGCTTGATATGTCTATGGCACTTATAGGCAGACATGTCTAGCAGGCATTTGGTAAAGAAAGAGTGGAGCTTAGGAAAGAGATAAGACCTGAGATATAGATTCTATGGTCATCTGCATGGAGATTATGGTTGAATCCATGGGAGTTGATGATATCACTGACAGCCTACAGAGAAAAGAGGAGAGGGTACAGGACAGAGTCCTGGGGTATACCCATATATGAGGGCAGGACATGAATGATGACCCAGCAAAGTAGATGGAGAAGGAATGGTCAGACAAATAGAAAGAGAACCATGAAATAGAAGTATCACAAAAACCCAGGGAAGACAGAGTATCCAGGAGGAGGAGGTGCTCCTTTTTGTAATGTCATTTGACATTTGTAATGTCAAAAATGTTGAGAGGACAGTGTATTTAACAATTAATTGATCATTGGTATCAAAGAATATTGAATGTTAGAATTGGAAGGGATCTTAGAGGTTATCTAATCCAAGCCACTCATTTGCAAATGAAGAAACTGAAGCCATGAGAGATTAGATGACTTGGGGCAGTAAGATGGTGCAGTGGATAGATCACTAGCCCTGAAGTTAGGAGGACCTGAGTTCAAATCTGGTCTCAGAGCAAACACTTGACACTTACTAGCTGTGTGACCCTGGGTAAGTCACTTAACCCCAACTGCCTAATAATAAAAAAAAAATTAAAAAATAAAGAATAGGCAGATTCTCAGGGCAACTAGGTGGTACAGTGGATAGAGCACCAGCCCTGGAGTCAGGAGAACCTGAGTTCAAATCTGGCCTCAGACACATAACACTTACTAGCTGTGTGACCCTGGGCAAGTCACTTAACCCCAATTGCCCTCACCAGAAAAAAAAAGAGAGAGAGAAAGAGAGAGATTAGATGACTTGGTCAGTGCCATGGAGCTAGTTAGAGCCAGAACACAGGTCTCCTAATTCTCAGGCCATTGAAGCCTCTATGATGTCAGAGAGGTAATGCATCTAAAATGATTCCAGATGTTCAGGCCTCTCTGATCTCTGGTAGTCTTCACTTATATAGTTAATCTCATTGTTCTGTATAATTCTGAACCATATAGTTAAACTTCATCAATTCAGATCCTTACTTTGTGACTTGCAATCATCAGAATGAGGGTTACCTATAGACCATGGGATGTATGGGGTGTTCAGGGAGGACTAGCCCTCTGGTGTGAGCAATGCTGAGTTTTTTGTCTGTTTTTTTTTCAGGATACTTTCTATCTTTGATGTACACCTGATTTACCTAACTCTCACCTGTGGTTCCAAGAAGCTGTAGCATTCACAGCAAACACACCCTGTTAAACCATATCAGCAGATGGACTAAACCAGGTTGAGGGAAAGTGTCAAACTCATCAATGAGTTAGGAGGGTGTCTACCTCAAGCACATGAAGATTTCCCTCAGTGGGAATGGGCAGATGAAAACAATTTGTTCCAATAGCCATGAAAGCAGTTGAAGCATGCATTGTGAACTGGAGGGTTTGGACCTTGGTCAGACATCAAAGATGCCAAGGTACTCCACTGCAGCCCAGGCCATTATCAGTCATCTTAACTTCGGTCTTGCCACCAGACTTCAGTGACTCAGGAAGGGAGAATGAGGCTGAAGATTTTGTGCAACTCTGCCTCACTTAAATCCAATTCACACACGAGTCAAGACATTGCATGAGATGTAATGGATCCTCTTTAAAAATGGGGGACACACAACAACACCTATAGACTCTCCACGTAGAAAGAAAATGTAACCAACAAATTAGTAGTATGAAAAAAGTTACAAAGGAACATTTTTAAACTTCTTAAAAGAATCTATTTCTGGTTACTTTGTCAGCACCATTTGCTTATTATTGTTTATTTTATTGATTACAGATGTCTCATCTGTTCATTTAAGTCGGCCCAGAGGAATTCTCCGTTTGGCCATACTTTTGAAAACAGCCTAGAAATTCACAAAACTGCAGATCATTGGTCAATATAAGGAAGAACTTATCAGCAATTAGCTATCCAACAATGAAATAAGTCACGTGGAAAGGTGGAGTTCCCTGCCACAGTAGGCAAAAGCTTCAAGCAAAAGCTGGGTAACTACTTGTCCAGGATATTGTAGGACAGATGCCCATTCTAGGAGATGAACTAAATGACTTCAGGGACCCCTTCCAAATCTGGGAGCTCTGTGGTTCCAATTTGGGGGGTAAATCAGTTATATTGAGAATAAATAGAATAAAGATGGCGACAATTCCAGTAAGGACAGAGAAGTAGAGGTCTGGGGCCATGGTGGCCAGTGAGATCAGGGAAGGATAGGGTGGTGGGCATCTGGGGACCACATTCTACTCTTCTCCTAGAAGGTGGAATTTTTCTTATGAACAACCCTTCCCCCTTAACCTTAATCTGCCTTATCTTGGTGTTTTAAAAATACATAACAATAATAATAATTACTACTACTACCACCACTTCTCTTCCTCCTCCTCCTCCTCCTCCTTCTACTACCAATTATTTTACATCCATTGTTTCTTTTCAGCCTCGCAACAACCCTGTGAAGTGGGCATTCCATATGCCATTATTCCTATTTTATAGGAATGAGTGGTCACAAACACCAATGAATAGCAAAACATAGCCTTATAAAGTAACACACACACACACAGTAAACCGAGTTAGTTGGTAGATGTTTCAAGTGTTTATTTTTGTGCATTTGGTGTATTTCCATGCAACCCAGTTCATCTGGATACAGTTTTCTGTGTTCACTTAGGGTTTCTCACAGACAAAATAATGTATAAGCAAACATGGTATTCACTTTATGCTCAAATTGTTCCCTAATACAGCAATAGCACTGGGACAAATTTGCATTTTCAAAACAAGGGGTTAGAGCAGAACTGAAAGTACTCAATGCTGAAATGGAAGCACGGTCTCATCAATTGGAGCCGTTCCTTTCAATGATGCACATCACAACCTCTCCATGACCGTTCACCCTGGGTGCCTCTTGTTCACGCCCTCCACAAGGGGTTCACCCAATGGGCTAGGTGCCTTCCTCTCTTTCTCCTGACTTTGTAAGCACAGCAGTGAGGTACTCAGGCTCTCCATCTGTCATCCCTTACCTGTGCTTTGTGAGCAGCCTATATTCTTTTCTTATCATACATTTCTCTGATGACATCCTTTGCTATAGCCTTACTTGGAATTCCTCATTGTATGGAAATATGTTCTGCATGACTTCATAAGTACAATGAGTATTGTATTTCTTGCCTTCTCAGTGGGTGGGGGAGGGGCAAGAAGGAGAAAGAGAATTCAGAACTGAAAATAAAAATTAATAAAATGAAAGAGAGGGAAGCTGAATTTCTCATTGGTTATACATTTTAAAATGCTCACGTCCTCTAGCTTTGCCATTGTCTTCTCCATGATGCATTTTTAGTTCTTTGGAGACTATTGGGTCTGTGTCTTCTAGCCATACACAATAAAATATGAATTTCTTTACATTGAGAAGCAGTGAGGCATAAACATTAGGGATAAGGACTCAACTTACAACAGGTGAAAAAACTACTTCTGCCAATGAGGGGCAGTAACTTCTCTGCCACTTAGAATCTTAGAGAATTATCTAAAGGACTTGAAGGTTAAATGACTTGTCCAGGGTCACACAGCCAGTCTATGTCAAAGGTAGGATCTGAACTTGGTTCTTCTGGGCTCCAAGGACAGCTCTATAGCCACTTCATCATGAAGTACTCTAGATGGCACAGCTGACAGTGTATCAATCAGTCAGGAGGTGGTGAGTTCAAGTCCCACCCACAGTGCTTTCCAACTGGTGGGGACCATCAGCAAATCACCTATCCTTTTTTTCCTGACCTGTAAAAATGAAATGATAATAATAGTCCCTGCAGTGCTACCTCTGAGGTTTGTATATATTTCTAATGAGATAATGCATGCAAATCTCCTTGAAAACTTTAAGGCACCATATACATGTCAGCTATCATTATTTAGGGGCCTTAATGCCTGGCCCCCCACAGCTATAGCCATTCTGGCCTCCCAACAGGATGTCTTTTTCTCTCCCTGATTGTATTTTCCCCTAAATCTGAAAGAGAAACCCTGTAGAGAGAGAAACATCACAAAGACCCATAAATTATTTTCCAGGGGGAGTGGTGGTCTCTTCCTCCCCTCCCACTGTCCAGATGGCTCTTTGAAAATAGAAAAGTCTAATTTTACTGGCTAGAGAAGAGAGCCTCAAGCTGGGAAGGGGAGGGGGTTGGATGAGAGAAAGATGGGGGGTGCCTAGGCAAGTCATTTAAATCTGTTTGCTCAACTGTGAAATAGGGATGACAATAGCCTACCTTGTAGGGTTGTTCTAAGGATCAAATGAGATTTTTTTTAAAGCTCTTGGTATATTATAGGTATTATATAAATGCTTCTGTTTGTTTTGGGGGGAGGCAATGAGGATTAAGTGACTTGCCCAGGGTCACACAGCTAGTAAGTGTCAAGTGTCTGAGGCCAGATTTGAACTCAGGTCCTCCTGACTCGAGGGCCAGCTCTCTATCCACTGCACCACCTAGCTGCCCCTTATAAATGATTTTTTCCATCCCTCCAAGACAATGACCTCAGTGACTTCAAGGAGGAGAATGAAAAATGGACAAAAGATCTTTTTGGAGATTTTATGTCAGATTTGGGGGGCTTCTATATTTTCTGAAGGAAAAAAGAGGAGGAAGAAGGCAAGATGTCAGAGACCTTGGATTCATATTCTTCCTCTCAAACCTACTATGTGCACTATGTTGGGCAAGTCACAACTTCTATGGGGTTCAGTTACTACATCTGTAAAATGGGGATGGTAGATGGACCAAATGGTTTCTAAGGTCTCTTCTAGCCCTAGATCCATGAGCAGAAGGAGAGAAAGGAAACACAAACAGATAATGGTTGGGGAGGATTTGGGGCTTTCAATGAATCAGTATCTATTCCCAGCTTTACCAAAGAAGTAGCCTCTAGAGATTTTTTTCATTTGTGTGAGTTTTTGGGGGGAAGGTTGTTTGTCTGTTTTTGGTACTCAGCTTCCTCCCCTTCTTCCTGTTGCTTTTTGCTCCAGGAACATTAATGGAGCCCCTTGCTCTTTGTCAAAACTTCATAAAGAATGTCATTTCTTTGGCAATAGTGAAAGATCAAGGATCCATAGGTATTTACCCAGGGCTAAAGGCTCCATCTGGTGCTAGGCTCTGTAGAGGGATGCAAGAGAAACGGAAGTTCCAGATCCTGCCTTTGAGACATACAACACCCCTGCGGTATTTCTCATAATTGCTTTGTGATTTATGTTTTTCTGCTTTGCTTTGTATTGACAAATGAGAGAGTTGATGGATACTTTGCCATTCACCTATTTAAGGTGTGCAAAGTTAATACAGACAAGAATCATAATGCCCAGTGTTCAAGCAATTAAATTACAATCACCCATTATTTTTGGCAATGTACCTCATGGGCTCGGTTGATGCCCCAGCCAGAGGCAGGGGGATGGACTGGATGACCTTCAAAAACAAGGCAAAAACAAAAAAGAGAAACAGTCCCTGGCCTCAAGGAGCTTATATTCTACTGAGGGACTAAAACATGTATGCATATAAGTAAATTTTAAACAAAAATGTCAGAAATACAAATTAAATTAAGGGAAGGGAGTGCAGAAATAAAATAGGTACATCAGGGAATCCCACACAAAAAGTGATAGTTGAACTGGGTTTTTAAGAAGATTAGGGATTGTAAGGGAAGGAGATAAAATGAGAGTGTATTGTGGTCATAGGGTGATAGCCTGTGCAAAAACAGGAAGATTTAGAATGATTTAGAGTATTTTTTTATGTGACTATAAATTGTTTCGTTTCTTTACCTAAAAACTGCCTGTTATATCCTTTGATCATTTATCAATAGGGGAATGACTCCTATTCTTATAGATTTTACAAATTTCTTTATATATTTGAGACAAGAGACCTTTATCTGAGAAAGTAACCAAGTATTATTAATTACCTACTATGTGCTAGGCTCTATGCTTAGCACTCTATACATATTATCTCATTCAATCCTCACAACAATGCTGGGAGGTAGATGTTATTATTATCCTTATTTTGCAATTTGAAGAAACTAAAACAAATAGAGATTGTGACTTGCCTAGAGTCTCACAGCTAGTAATTACTTAAGGCTAAATTTGAACTCAGATCTTGCTGACTCTAAGCCCAGCCTAGCTCTATCCACCGTGCTACCTAGCCATCTCTAAACACAGGAGCAGCAAAGACGCTGGAATTGGAATGTCTGTACCGGAAACAGCAAGGAGATCACTCTGACCAGAATCTAGAGCGTATGAAGGGAAATACTGTGTCATGAGATTGGAAAGGTATGCAGGAGTCAGGTTGGAAGGGCTTTAAATTCCAGTCAGAGGAATTTGTATTTTATCCTGAAGACAATAGGAAGCTTCTGGAGTTTTTTGAACAGTCAGATCTGTACTTGAGGGATATTAATTTGGCTGCTATATGCAGGATGGGTTGAAGCAGGCATTGAAATAGTTCAGACAGGCAAGAGGTGATGAGAACCTGGACCAGGATAATTGTGGCATACGTGGAGAGAACAAAATAGGTGTGAGAGATGGGAGTAGAACTGACAAGACCTGCTAACTGATTAGATTAAAGGAGGAGGGTGGGAAGGGAGAGCGAAGAAGAGTTGGTCGTGGCTTAGAGATTGGAAATGTGAACAGCTGAAAAGATGGTGCTGCCCTTGGCCGAAATAGGGAAGTTAAAAAGAGGGATGGATTGGGGAGGGGGAAGATAATAAGCTATATTTTGGGTGTGGTGAGTTTGAGCTGTCTGTGGTGCCCAAACTGGAAACGACCAATTGGCAGCAAGTAGATAATGCAGGCAGGGTCTCTTTAATACTCCTAGGAAGAAACTTTCCAGGTATTTCACAGGTGAAGCATCAGAAGGCCCAAGAATTCTGCCAAATTCACTTTCTTAAACTGTACCATTTACTATGTCACATTCCTGCTCAAGACTCTACGCTAGGGGGCAGCTAAGTGGTGTAGTGGATAGAGCATCAGCCTTGGAGTCAGGAGAACCTGAGTTCAAATCCGGCCTCAAACACTTGATATTTACTAGCTGTGTGACTCTGGGCAATTCACTTAACCCCATTGCCTAGCCAAAAAGCCAAGAAACAAAACAACTCTACACTAGCTCTCCATTACCAACAGACTTAAATTTAAACCCTTCAGTTTGGCATTCAAGACCCCTACAACCTAGTCCTAAGTCATGCCAGGAAACTAAATCACTTCCATTTGAATTATCTTAGAAAGATTCTGAAGATCACTTGGCAAGATAATGTATCAGACACTGAGGTCCTTTCTTGAGCTGAACTGTCAAGCGTTCATATTTTACTGCAGAGAGCACAACTCTGATGGGCTGACCAAGTTATTCAAATGCCAAATATACGCTTGCCTAAAAGACTCCTTTAGGGAGAACTCGCACAAGGCAAGCCCTCACACAGCGGTCAGAAGAAGCAACACAAGGACAGTCTTAAAGTTTCTCTAAAGAACTTTGGAATCAACTGTGTAACATGGGAGACACTGGCAAAGGCACTCCCACCCAGCATGGTGTGCTCACATCAAAGAAGGTGTGTGCTCTATGAGCAAAGCAGAATTGCAGTAGCTTAAAAGAAATGTGAGATGAGCAAATTTAGGGACACCTCCACTCCAGATGTTCATATGGACTATTTGTGTGGCAGGGCCTTCAGAGATCATATTTGTCTGATCAGCCACAGCTGGGCATATAGTACATTGACCCTGACATAGTAACATCACTTTGGTCTTCTTCAAGAATGAAGGACAACGACCAACCAGATGATGAAGGACTTGAGTGCAAGTGAAAGATGAAGACTGAACATAGATAGATAGATAGATAGATAGATAGATAGATAGATAGATAGATAGATAGACAGACAGACAGACAGACAGACAGATAGATAGATACATACATACATACATACATACATACATACATGATGGATGGATGGATGGATTAAATAGATAGACAGACAGACAGACAGACAGACTGACAGACATACAGACAGACAGACTGACAGACAGACAGACAGACAGACTGATAGATAGATAGATAGATAGATAGATAGATAGATAGATAGATAGATAGATAGACAGATAGATGGATGGATGGATGGATGGATCTAGTAGTCATGTGCATAGAGATCATAAGTGACTCCATGGAGACCAATAAGATTTCTATGCTAGAAAAGATGTGGAAAGAGAAGAGAAACCAGGATAGACTTGGAGGACACCTACACATAGTGGGTGGGATATGGATGACAATCTAGCAAAGATTGGATGGGATTAGCCAGACAGGTAGGAGAAGAAGAGATAAGACAATCATGAAAACCAGAGAAACCAGAGGAGAGACAACACCCAGGAGGAGAAGGTGTTATAAAATGTCAAATGCTGTAATGAGGTCAAGAAGGATGAGGATTGATGGTATCAGATTTGACAATTGGGAAATCATTGAAAACTTTGGAGAGAACAGCTTTATTTGAGTGATGAGATCAGAAAGCCAGACTTCAAAGGTGAGGAGAACCATAAAGGCAACAACTTTGTAGGGGACTTTTTCTAAAAGTTGACTGCGAAAGGGAGGAGAGATTTAGGCCAATTCTTCAAGGTAATAATAGAGTCAAGTGAAGGTTTGAGGTTTTTCTGGGAGGCAATTAGGATTAAGTGACTTGCCCCAGGTCACACAGCTAGTAAGTGTCTGAGATCAAAGTTGAACTCAGGTCCTCTTGACCCCGGGACTAGTGCTGTACCCATTATACCACCCAGCTGCCCTGTTTCTGTTTGCTTTTAAGGATAGGGTTAAACTGACATTTTTGTAGACATCAGGAAAGGAGTCACTATATAAGGAGAGTGGGAATATTTGAGATAGTGAGTATTCTTGTCAGGGCAGGCTGCCAGAGGAGATGGGAGGAGATACAGTCAAGTAAAGAATTTGGATTTCTCAAGGAGAAGGACTATCTCTTCATCAAAGAGGAGCAAAGGAGGAAAGAGTGGGGGAATCACATCAAGGGGGTTTTAGGTGTAGAGTAGGAAAGGAGATCTATTTTCTCATACTCAAAGTATGAGTCAAAGTTCTCTATGGAAAAAAAAGTGAGAGGAAAGAGAGGTGGTGTGGGTGGTTTGAGAAGAGAGAAAGGTTTAGATCAGCTGCTGTTCGATGTGCTATAGGAAAGAATAAAAAGATTGCCTTGGGCAGTGAGGGCCCAGTTGAGATTAAGCAGCAAAAATTTGTTGTAGGCCCAGTTAGCACAGTGGCTGGACTTTATCCAGCCCCATTCAAGAACACTGAGTAGGAGTAAAAGAGGAAAGCTGGGGGATAATCCCAGGTTGGTGTTTGGCAAGGCATGAATACCAGCAGGATGGGGGCACTGGATTGTGCTCTGGGATGGATAAGATAGAAGTGGATGCGAATGAGGGAATGGGGAGTGCTAATAGGGGAGATTCTGCAGCACAATGATTAGGAGAGAAAGAGGTGGGAATTTGTTTGCCACAGGATGGGAATAAGGATGAGACCTTTTGCCTGGGGCTCCCAAGCTCAAGAGATGTCTGAATGGCAGAGGGCGATACCATTTGTTTTTCATGTACTAGAGAAGGGAAATTGAGCCTAGCATTAGCAACTGTTCTGAGAGATGAAGCTTATGACAGTAACAAGTTTGGTGTATGAGTCTTTGGATTTGGGCTGCCTTTTAGAATTGAAGGCATAGTTTTGGATGCTTTAGGTCCTGGGTGGAGGCCTTTAGGTAAAGACCTGAGCTAGGAAAAAAAAAATTGAGTTGTGATCGAGTCCAAGGGGAAGACAGAAACTTTAACAGAGCAGAGAAGCCTCGAATTGGATTTTTGTGCAATGTAGTAGATTGGATTAAATGAGGTTTTTAGTGGGCAGATTGACATAAGTACACTCTAGAGAAGGAATCCTTAACCTTTTTTGTGTTCTGGACATCTTTAGAAGCCTGGTAAAGCCTATAAACCCTCCCCAGCACAATGTTTTTAAATATGTAAAATAAAATGCATAGCACGAAAGGGAAAGATTGTTTTGAAATAGTTATCTATCTATCTGTCTATCTGTCTATGTGTCTGTCTTTGTATCTCTCCTTCTATGTGTCAGTTTATCTGTCTGAATAAACAAATTCATAGATCTCAGGTTAAGAATCCCTACTCTATGCTATCTGTATCCAGAGAAAGAACTGATATATGCAATATGTATTGCATGGTTCCACAGATATATCTATATCAAATGCTGGCCTTCTCTAATGTGGGGTTGAGAAGGAATAAGGGAGACAACTCAAAATTCAAAATCTAACAATTCTTTAAAAAAAAAAAAAGAAAAGAACACCTGCTCTAGAAAATACGAAAAGGTTTTGAAGATATTCTAATAGATGCAGCTGTCACTAATTTTGTCTCCCAGAGTTATTATTGTCCATCCTTTAGGTGTTCTCTGTGCCTAAGACCTCAGGTAGCTTACACTACAACATAGTATGTGATCACTCCAGGAACATATATATATACATACACACAACTAACACAATGAAAGGAACACACACAAATAACCAAGTCCTCTAGAACTAGACTGCCCTAACACAAAGAGGCCTCACCTATTTTTCTTGCCACCTTTTCTGTCAGCACACACTATTCTCTTTCATTGCAGTATAATGAGCCAACATTAACCTGAAAATTCATGTGCTCCCTATAGCATTTATAGACAACCTTAGATGAAATAGAAGCCACAACCCTCATGAGGGCTATTTGCAATAGTTGCTGCCTCCCTAGACTGCTAGTGGTTAGTATGGGGGTTTATAGCCCCAAGCTGGTGTCTGAGGGCCACACTTCAAAAGTGAATATCAATAAACATTTATTAAGTTCCTACTATGTGCCAGGCATTGTGCTAAACACTAGGGGTAACCAGGTAGTGCGGTCAATAGAATGCCAAGCCTGGAGTCAGAAATGTTCATCTTCCTGAGTTCAAATCTGGCCTCAGACACTCACTAGCTGTGTGACCCTGGGCAAGTCACTTCACTCTGTTTGCCTCAGTTTCCCCATCTGTCAAATAAGCTGGAGAAGGAAATGGCAAATCACTCTAGTACCTCTGCCAAGAAAACCCCAAATGGAGTCTTGACTGAACAACAATACAAGTACAAAAAGAAAGTCGATCCCTGCCCTCAAGGAGCTTACAATCTGATGGGGTAAGACAGTACACAAAAAGAAACTGAAAAGAGATGGGGAGAAGAAGGTTCTGAGCATCACCATTCCATATGCTTTGACACAATCATACCCTAAGTGAGAGGTACTGTCATGGACAAAGTTTTTACTAATCTTGTAACGCAATTCTAGGCCAAGTCTCTTCAATGTTCTTTATGCTATAACACCTCAGACAGCCTGGCAGTACGTTTTGGCATATGATAGCACTTCCCCCTCTTCCTCACCCAAGGGAATACTTCCCAGTGCAGAGTAAACACTCCCACAGAAACACAGGAAGAGACACCCAGAACAGCCAGCCTCTGAGGCTGCTCTGCTGAGATAAGATCCTGCCTTCCTCCTCTCTCTCTCCTCTGAGCAGGTAAATACAATTACCTCCAACATCACAAATGCTGGCAGTGAAAACCTTGATTCTCCCTGCCCATTTGTGATGGCTACTGGGAGCTCCAGGCAAGGAAAGAGTCTTGTCCGCCGCTGAGGGTTGTTGGCTACAACTGTTGCCTCCCTGCCCCCACAGCTCAGCGGCACTCCTTTCCTTACAAGATGAAGGGTAGGTAGTCCATTATCCCAGATACGGAACAACCAAGGTGCCAGACATCAGTTCTAATGCATAAATAGCCTAACTATACGCACACTTATTGAAAGAAACTAATAATTCCTTCAGGTGCCATTTGTAACTGTACCAGGGAGAGAGATAAGTGTGTTGCTGAGGCCCACTCATGAGTAACTGCTAGGCATAGTATCCTTGATCTGGGGAGAAATTGCCAGGGATAGTGTTTCTGAGGCTAGGGAGTGGTCTTGGAATTGGGGTCTCAGTACAAGCACACAAGCACCCCATCACCCACACCCAATGATACTGTCTTGATGGAAAGGCTAAACCAGGCTGAGGGTTTGAACTGGCTTTGTCCTGGGTCATAAAGATATTCAGACCCACTGGACTATCTATACCACCTCCCTACTTCATTATCTACATCCTTTACTTCTTATTATGTATATCCTAGACCTAAGACATATGTATGCTCCCTACATCTGTCTTGTCAAACAAGACATTGATTGGTGGCAGACTGGACAACCCTCAGTTGGGCCTAACTGCTAGTTAACTTAGTGATGTAGTAGCCCTGAAAACCACACCTCCCTGTAACACCCGCCTTGGGCTTTTCCTGGTGAACTCTGGGTAAAACTCCTGTGCAGTAGATACAAAAAGTGCACACTCCTTTGAGAACTGACCACTCCTTAACTACTCCCTAATCTCACCCTGAATCACATAGTTAGCATATTTGGCACATATTTTACTATAGCTTATCCTATATAAACTTTAACTGTACCCCTCTAAGGTCGCAGGTTCCTTAAGAACCCTTGCCCACTGAAAAGCATAACAATAAATCTTTGCCGACTTGACTTAAAGAATACTTGAGTCCGTGAATTCATTCCAGATGACTCCATCCTGTACTCTGGTCTTTGTGGGGTCTCTGAACCTCTCAGACCGCAACATGGCCATTACATTTGCTGCAGCTTCTTAGAGCTTCTGGTGGGGTATATGGGATGGACTAACACCTCTAGTATGAGGGGTTGCCAAGCCCTTTCCAGGGCTGCTCATCCACCTTTGATGTCTACCTGTGACCCAGCTCTCACTATGTCTTGTTAGATAGGTGGAATGTGCTAATTTTTTTCATGCTATAGTAATGTGTTGCTATAGCAATGTGTTGCACAGTCCATCATTCCCTTGAATTATCTCTATTGAGCACCAAATTTAGACTTAAGGATAACCTTCCTGTAGTGTCTTGTGGCAATTACTTATTATAACCTTGTTATAATATCATTATATGTGGGGGGTTTTTTGTTTTGTTTTGTTTTTTGTGAGGCAATCGGGGTTAAGTGATTTGTCAAGAGTCTCGCAGCTAATAAGTGTCATGTGTCTGAGGCCGGATTTGAATCAGGTCCTCCTGACCCCAAAGCCAGAGCTCTATCCACTGCGCCACCTAGCTGCCCCATATTATATGTTTTATATATATAATATAGTGTACATAATATTATACATTATTATATTATATGTAATAATTATATACTATATATCATATACTACATATTATTGCAATATATACTTATTACTATGATTATCATTATTGTCATTATATCATCAACATCAGTATGGATAAGGACTGGACCTGTTATTTCATTTGTATATAGAACTCCTGAGCGAGAAAACTCCCTTCGCCAATGCAGGTAAGCACCTTCTCTGTAATTTGCAATCTTTTAATATTTCTTAGAGCACTGAGAAGTCATATGACTTGCCCAGGATCTCACAAACAAGTCTGTGTCAGTGGTAGGATTGGAAGCCAGATCTTCCTAACTTCAAAGATGCATCTAAAATATGAGATGATAGGTCTAGAAAGGACCTCAAAGTTCATCTAGTTCAACCCCTTTCATTTTACAAGTGAGGAAACTGAATTCCAGAAGGTAAGTGATTTTCCCAACATCATATAGTTGGGATTTGAGCCTCAGTTTTCTGACTAAAGAGTCAATGTTTTTTCTCCACTATTCCATGTTGTCTGAGACACAAATGCGAAAGAGACACATTCCCATGCTCTCTGGGTGCTTACACTGTAATGAAATGTTTTGTGACTAGGAAGTCACAAAGATAGTAGGTAGAGTCATAGGACAGTGGATTGGAATTTTTTTTTATAGAAGTATTGATTTGATTACCAGTCCAAGGTGGGGCACTGTGACAAGGCAGGAAGATGACCATTGTGAAACATGATTAGTGGTACAGTGGATAGAGTACTGGCCTTTGAATCAGGAGGACCTGAGTTCAAATCCAGCCTCAGACATTTACTAGCTGTGTGACCCTGGGCAAGTCACCTGACACTGATTGCTCCCACCTCCAAAGAAAAAAGGGAAACATGATTGGGAGTCTGGGGCTGGCTGGATATCAGGATCTCATCACTCAGAGAAGCATGGCCCCAGAGCAGGAGTTCCAAAGCTGAGTGTCTTAGCTCCTACCAGCTTTGGTCTCTGGAGGTCTATTTTGATGGGTGCAGAAATGGCAGGGTTAGGAAGATGATCAGGCATGGTTGGGGGTCTGTGGCCAGCTGGATATAGTGGGCTCTCACCAGAGCCTGGTACCTGGGTGGAGAAGATATTTCTGGTCAGGCTTCCCTCTCACTCCCACCCTACCTCTCAAAACACTCCATGCTGATGATCACCTATTCCTCTTAAAGATAAAGAATAGGCCCTGTCCTGTCATTTCATTCACCCTCTCAGGCGGCTTTGGCAGACTCTTTGGTCTCATGAAAGAAAAGCTTTTGTTCGTTTGTTTGTTGTTTTTCCCAACAGCTCAGGGTCAGTAATCATAAGTTCTGAAGAGCAGTTTTGTTCTATCTGGGCTGAGTCCTTTTGAGTATAAATTTAGGGATAGGGCCCATATCCTTTATACTATATCAGTGTCCTAGGAGAACCTCGTATCTGTGCCTCTGCCTCTGAGATCTGGCCATTGAATGAAGAAGACAGGGGGAGCTCTCCAGTGAAAGGCAATTAAAAGTGCTCTAGAGAGTAGGGCCAACCTTCCCAGCTGACCATATTTGTAAGCTGTTATATACTTACGGCTATCAGGTCATGTCTTGAGTGTAGCACTATTTTTTGAAACTTAACATGCTATTGTTTATAACAATACTGGTGTCCTATAGCCTGACACCAGGCCATGGCTCTTAGTCCTCTTGGACTTTATTTGATTCCTGGTTGTAACCCTGCTTCTACTACTGCATCCAATGCCTTTTCCTATTTCTGGCCCTTTGGCTCTGCAATGCATATTTCTGGTCTCTCATAAATGTTCCTCCCTAGAACCATAAACATCCAGCCCACTACTTCCCAAACCAGTAAAGCCTCAATGAGCACAATGACTTCACTCAGTTATAGCCCAGGATGAGTACTTGCTCTGACTCTGCTCTAGGGTTAGGTTGGGAGGAAACAGCAAAATCTCTCTAAATCGTCAAAGATCCTCCCACTAACCAGTCGACACCCTTCACTGCACATCATGGTAAAATGGCAACAGCATTGTCCCTAGTATAGAGGACCTAAGAATAAAAATAGTAATCATGACTAGCATTTGTATAATGTTTTAAGGTTTGCCAAGCAGATAGAGGGCTGGGCCTGGAGTCAGGAAGACCTGAGTTCAAATTTGGCCTCAGATACTTACTAGCTATGGCAAGTCACTCAATCCTATTTACCTCAGTTTCCTCATCTGTAAAATGAGCTGGAGAAGGAAATGGCAAACCAAGCCAGTATTTCTTTCAAGAAAACCCCAAATGAGGTCACAAAGAGTTAGATATGACTGAAAATAAATTAACAACAACAACTTTGCAAACATTATCTCATTTGATCTTCACAACAACCTTAGAAGGTAGGTACTATCGTTATTCCTACTTCATAGTTGAGGAAAACGAAGTAGGCATCAATTAAGTGATTTTCCCAAGATGCCACAGCTATTACATGTCTGAAGTCTTCCAGATTCCAAGACCAACACTATCCACTGAGCCACTTGGCTAACCATGGTTCAAATGACATCTCGGATGCTGACTACAATTCCTATGTGATTTTAGATACGTCACCTGATTTCACAGGTCCTCAGTTTCCTCCTTTTGTAAAGTGAGGAGGTTGGAGATGATTTCATTTTTGTATTCATAACCTCAGCACCTAGTACAGTGCCTGGAACATAATCAATAATATCAATAACTACTTAATCCATATTCATTGTTTAAGTAGTTGACTAGATGACCTCTGAAATCCCTTTAACTTCTAGATGTAGGATCCTGTAATTCTGTGATGCTCCCACACAATAAAGGTATCCTCTTTGATAGAAGAGCATGGAGCTCTCTGCACTAACCATCATTGAATCCTGGAGCCCTATGCTGGAAACCAGCAGGGTCGCTGTTTGGGCATACTCCATGGCTCTGGGCTAATGAATCCCCCTGCCCTGGGAGGCATCACAAAGTTGAAACGCTATAAAGCATCTAACAATGTTGTTTGAATAGTAAAAATATTGAGGAGTCCTGAGGCCACTTAGAAAAAGAACAACTGTTTTCTACTTAATGAGCTGCTGTTCACCAGTGCTTAATTAAGACTGCAGGAACACACAAAAATGATGGATACTAAATATGGGCATTCCCTATTTCCTTCCACAATACAGGAAATTCCTTCTGCCTCAAGCATTCCATCAATTTACCATCACCCATTTCCTAAGTACCTACTACGTGCCAGCTACTGTCATCTAGACAGTGTGTAGATAAAGCCCTGGTGCTGAAATCGGGAAGACTTGAGTTCAGATCTGACTTTTGACATTATTAGCTGTGTGATCCTGCTACTTAACTTCTGCATCTCAGGTTCCTAAATTGTAAATGGCGATAATAATAACACCTATCTCCCAGGGTTGTTGTGAGGATCAAACTATATAATATTTGTAAAGTGCTTAACACTGTGCCTGGCACACAGTAAGCATGTAATAAATGCTTGCTGTCTTCCCTGTTCCCTGTTCCCTGATATGAACATGAAGACAAAAATGAAACAATCTCTTCTCTCAAGCAGCAAACATTCTATTGGGAGAGATAGAAGCTGTCTTACAGAAATAGAAGTATTCAGGGGCAGCTAGGTGGCACAGTAGATAGAGTACTGACCCTGGAGTCAGGAGGACCCAAGTTCAAATCCAGATTAGGACCAAACACTTGACACTTACTAGTTATGTGATCCTAGGCAAGTCATTTAACCCCAATTGCCTTAAAAAAAAAAAGAAGAAGAAAGAAATGGGAAGTACTCATCAACGTCATTGCAGATAATTCTTCTGCTTATTGATGAAAAGTCATTGGCCTCATCAGCACTATCTTCATTCTTTTCTCCACTCCTATCATTGTCATCAGAAGCATTAGTTCACCCTACCAGCATGGCGTTATGAAGATGAATGCTAGACTTAGATTCTGAAGAGGTCTAGGTTATGAATTTTGATTCTAATTGGTTGTGTAGGTGTGGAACTATGGGCCAGTTTCTTCACTTCTCTGAGCCTCAGTTTTGTCATCTGTAAAATGGAAACCCTAATTCTTGGAAGTTCTATCTCATAGGAGTTCTTTGTCAAGATCAAATGAGGTAACATATGTCCAATTCATATTGGTTGATTAATATTACTATTTTGCTTCTCAATATGCCTTTCTGTAAAATAAGGAGAAATTGAACAAGAATATCTGTAAAATTCCTAAAGGATTTGAGTGATTTTAAAGATATTTTCTGAAGTCTCTCTAAGTCCAGACTTTTTTTTTCCATCATATCCAACTCTTTGTGGTCCCATTTGGGATTTTCTTGGTAAAGATACTGGAATGGTTTGCCATTTCCTTCTCCAGCTTATTTTACAGATGAGGAACCTAAGGAAAACAGGGTTAAGTGACTTGCCCAGGGTCACACAGCTAGTGTCTGATGCCAGATTTAAACTCACAAAGATGAGTGTTTCTGACTCCAGGTCCAGCACTCTAACCACTGTGCCACCAAGCTGCCCCCCAAAAAAGTCCCTTTAAAGTTTTTTTTAAACCCTAAAATCCCTAAGTTCCTTCCAAGTTTAACTCCCAAGATCCCATGGTCAGCATCCACATCATTAACATCATACTCAGTGCCATCCTTCCCGCAGGAATCCTCATCCCATAATTGACATCATCTCAGTCATCATTACAGAGTCACAGGTGAGGCAATACATATTAATATAGCCACTCCTTGAGGATGCAGCTGAGTAACTGGAGCAAAGTGTATCTGTTTGGGGGTGGATGGAGCGAATCTGCTTGAATCTTTACTAGGAATTTGGAAGACTTCATAAAATGTACCCAGAACAAACAGCATGAAAAATGGTCTGAAATCAACTTTTTAAGACAATCTCTTTAAAAACTGGGGGGGTGGGAGAAAGTAGAAACCATAGTACAGAAAATCACATAAGGACCAAAACCCTCGAACACCACCCTGTAGGGAAGAAGATAGCCACCATGATGCTGTTGCTTCTCAGGAGGCCACTGGGACTAGGGTGGGGGGGGAATGGGTGGAGTGTGGAATGGATAGGGGGAGGAAACATGCCATCTGGTACCTTCTTATTTTTAACTGATTATTCTTGCTAACTAGGTGTTAAGTTCAGTTGTCTCTACCTCGCTGAAACTGTCTAAGTCAAGGGTGGGGAACCTGCAGTCTTGAGGCCACATGTGGCCCTCTGGGTCCTCAAGTGTGACCAAATACAAAGTCTGGATTCAAAGGGCTGCAGCTGAGGACCTAGAGGGCCAGATGTGGCCTCCAGGCCACGGGTTCCCCACTTCTGGTCTAAGTTCTATCAACACTATAGAATTTTGGTGCCCAGGGTCACAGCCATAGTTTTCTCCTATAATTACAAGTCTGAGTCTGCTTATCTTCCCCATGCCTGCCTCAGAAAATACAGATGAAAGTGTCCCTGCATTGTTACCAAATGTAAACCCCTCAATTGTAGGGACTCTTTCATTTTTCTCTTTATATCTTCTGTATCTAATTCAATGTCTAGCATACGGTAGGTGCTTGTTGTAAAAATATAGAGCAGTTCAAACATTCTCAACCTCAATTCTAAATACTTATTATAGATACTGTAGTCTTACTACAACCCTCCCCTGAGTATCTGCATGGATTGTTCCAGGATGCCATGACACTGGGGCATGTGTAGTTTTCAGGCATGCCACAAGATGGAGTAGTGACCATAACAGCATGAGAGCTGGGAGTTTTTGTAGTAGAGTCCAGGAGACTCCTTCAATAAAAGCAAGGGTGCTTACCTCTTAAATCTTTGCAGTTTGAGAATGTCTGTCTGGTGTAGTTCAGAATAAAAACATACAGTTAGGCTATAAATATAATAATTTTACACTGACATTTGTACAGAGAATGTGATGAAACTCAAACTGTGGAGTTCTGGGCTACCAAAGTGGGACAATTACTCCAGAAGTTATGAAAGAGAAATAAAGTAACTTTTCAATAAAGAGAAAACAGATAACATCATTCTTTGCCACTCCAAAAAAAAGTGAAAAGAAATGCTCTTTTTTGAGAAACCTTCCCTCACTTTATCCTCTGGGAGACTTGCACCCCTGGCAATAAATAGGGGAAGTAGAAACAGGGGGTGAGTCTTCTAACTGGCTTCCTTGCCTCAAGTATCTCTTAACTCCAAGCCATTGTCCACAGAACTGCCAAAGTGATTTTCCTAAAGTACAGGTCTGATCATACCATCTCCATGCTCAAAAAACCTCAGTGGCTCCCTATTACTTCTAGGTTTTATTGTTATATCTTCTCAGGAATGTCAGTCTTCATGACCCCATCTGGCATTTTCTTGGCAAGTATACTGGAGTAGTTTACAATTCCCTTCTCCAACTCATTTTACGAATGAAGAACTTAGTCAAACAGGGTAAGAGGCTTGCCCAGGGTCATATCTAGTAAGTGTCTGAGGCCGAATTCAAACTCATGAAGACAAGTCTTCTTGATTCCAAGCTCAGTGGTCTATCCAATTCACCATCTAGTGGTGCTTTTAATTACCTCTCTCTTCCTCCAGAAACCACTCACCAAAGATACCATAATCTCTAGTTGCCAAATCCAAAGGCCTGTTCTCAGTCCTCACCCTTCTTGATTTTTCTTAAACCTTTGACCCTGTTGATCATCTTCTCCTTCTGGATACTCTGTCTTCTCTGAGTTTTTGTAGCACTTCTCTTTTTTGTTTCCCCTCCTCTCTGACTTTTTGCTTTTTCTCAATCTCTTGTTTGACTATTCATATTTGTTGTCCCCTCAACTGTTGGTATCCTCAAATGATCTATCCTGGGCCCTCTTTTCTCTCTATCCCTTTCTCCCTTGGTGATCCCATCAGTTCCCATGGGTTCATTTTTTCCTATACAGATGATTCCCAGATCTATAGATCTACTCTTGTCTCTCTTCTGAGCTCCAGTCACACATTTCTAATTGCCTATTGGATATTTCAAACTGGGTGTCTTGTACATATCTCAAACTCAACTTGTCCAAAACCTGTCTAGAACAAAACTCATTATATTTCCCCAAAATTTTCCATTTCTTAACTTTGCTGTTACTGTGAAGGGCACCATAATCCCTCCAGTCTCCTAGGTTCATAACCTTGGTGTCCTCCTCAATTCCTCTCTAGCATTCATCCCCATAACCCAATCAGTTGCCAAACTTTGTCATTTCTACCTTCACTAATATATATTCCCTTCTGTCCATTCACAGCCACCACCCTAGCTGTGCTCCCTATCAGGAAAAAATATGTGTATATGTATATGCATGTATGTATATATGTATATATGTATGTAGGTAAATCTTGCTTTCTATATCGCTTTCTAATTGATCTCCCTGACTCAAGTCTCTACCCACTGTAGGTCATTCTCAAATCAGCAAAAGTGATTTTCCTAAATCATAGGTCTGATTATGTCATACCATCTCTCTCTTTCACCTCCCCACCCCATGAAACCTCAATAAATTCTAATGGTCTATTATGTTCAGGAAGTACTTAAGGCTCTTCACAACTTAGCTCCTTTCTACCTTTCCATCCTTCCTAGACTTTACTCCCTTCCATACTAGCCTACTGTTCTTCATACATGAAGCTCCATCTCTGATCTCTATGATTATGCATTGGTGGTCCAATAAACTTGAAATTATCTCCTTCCTCACCTCTACTTTTTAGTTTATCTGGTCTCCTTCAAGACTCAGATCAAACCCTACTATTTGCAGGAGGCCTTACAGGTCCCCTTAGCTGAAAGTATCTCTCCCTTTAAAGGCATCTTCCTTCTATTCTCTATGCATATTGTATATACCTGTTTATTTATGTATACATGAGCTCTTTTGATGGCAAGGATTGTTTTTGCCTTTCTTTTTATATTCATTGAAAATGGTGAATGCTTAATAACTGGGTGATTTATGAAAGGATTCATTGATCTAAGATCAAATTTGAATGCCTTGGTTTGATATTGAAAACCATTCACAACCTTGCCCTAGCTTACCTTTCCAGCCTTATTATACATTAATCCCCTTCACACACTCTGTGTGGCCTTCTTACTGACCCTTACACATGAACTATCTTTTGTATCCCTTCTCTTTCTCCTGGCTATCAAGCATGCCTAGAATTCTCTTTTTCCTCACTCTTCTTAGAACACTTGGTTTCCTTCAAAACTCAGGTCAAGTCTATGATAAATAGTTTAAATAGATAAATAGTTGTCATAAGGAAAGTTCTTCCAGAAGGAACTTTGCCAAGTGGCTTTGAGTCAAGCACCCATAGGCCCATGAGGAAAGCAAGCAGTTTCTTCAACAAGTACAAGTGCTTTTTTCCCCCCTTTCTTTTCCAAAGATAATTCCATAGAACTGTAGAAAATAGAACATAAAGATCTGGAACAAACCTCAACAACCATTGAATCCAACCTTTCTTTCCTTCCTCCTTTCTTTCCTTCTTTTTCTTTCTTCTTCCCATCCTTTCTTTCTCTCTTTCACATTTCCTCCTCTCTTTATTCCTTCCTTTCCTCCTTTACCAGAGACCTTTTAAACTCAAAATGTCTAAAATTGAACTCATTATTCTTCTTAAACTCTCCCCTCTTCCAAAGTTCCTTAGGCACCACTATTCTTCTAGTGTCTCAGACTAGCAATTTTGGCATCATCCTCGACTTTTCATTCTCCCTCACACCACATAACCAACCAGTTGTCAAATCTCACCATTTCTGCCTTCACAATATTTCTTTCTTCTTAATCCCTTCTCTCTACTAAGATAGTTACCACCTTACTTTGGGTCTCCATCACTTCTTATCTATATGATTGCAGCAGCCTCCTAATTGACCTCTCTGCCTCAAACCTCTCCCCAATCCAGTTCTTAATATATACTGCTGCCAGAGTAATTTTCCTTAAGTTCAGCTATGACCAATAATTCTCTTACTCAACCAACCTCAGAGGCTTCTTATTGCCTCTAGAATAAACCAGGAACTCTATTTAGCTTTTAAAGTGCAACAAAACCTGGCTTCAACCTTTCTTTCCAAACTCGTTAAACGTTGTTCCTCCTTCTGCACTTTGAAATTTAGCCAAAATGGAGTCTTTTTTGTTCCTTACTTATGTAGGTAATTGGTGCATTTGATAGAGCTCTGAGCCTGGAATCAGGAGGACCTGAATTCGAATCTAGTCTCAGACAGTTACTAGCTATGTTTCCCTAGGCAAGTCACTTAACCTCTGTCTGCCTCAATTTCCTCAATCATAAAATGAATATAATAGCACCTATTTCATTGAGTTTTTGTGAGGATCAAATGAGATGATATTTATAAAATTCTTAGCACATTTCCTGGAACATAGTAATCATTTAATAAATGTTTGTTCCCTGCCCTTTCCTTCCCCCCTGTGCCATAGTACTGGCCTTCGCCTTGACTAGAATGGTCTCTCTCCTTACTACTATCTCAGAAGTTTCCACATTTCCTTTAAGGCATAACTCAGAGGTCTCTATCTTCTAAATGAAATTTTTCTTGATCCTCCCTAATGCTAATGCCCCCTCCTAAACTACTCTGCATTCAAACATTTTGTATATATTTTCATTTACTAAGTTGCATTTATTAACTTTATATTTATACTGTATATATTTCCATATCCATTTGCTGTCTCCCCATTAGAATGTCAGCTCATTTGAGCAAGGATTATTTAATTCTTGAAACGCATATCCCCAGTGTTTAGCACAGTGCCTGGAATATAATAGGAACCTAATAAATACTTTCTGATTGATAGTGGACGAGCGAGAGCTACAGCCAAGGTCTCTACTATTGCCAGGCCAGGAATTTTTGCAACATAGCATCCCCATAAATAGTGTCATAGAAGGAACTGTCTAAAGAAATAACAGATTGATTGGTCTCTTCAATACTTAGTGACTTCTGTGATTACAGCATTTATTTAGTTGGCTTGTGCATTTTAGAAAGCTAATGCAAAATCTGATTAACTCAGACCCTTGAATGTGGAATCTGTAGTCATTGGAATAAAAGTTACAGTAATTATTTTTATACCACCTATGAAGAAAGGCTTGACTAAGGAATTAACAATGTGAACAAGATTTCAAGATTTCAGAGGGCTATGCTGAATTTCCTTAGAGAATGTACTGTTCCTGGATACTTTGGCAGCAACCATTTTGTATATGTGGCTTTGTACCACAGGGAAGTTCTAGATGTTTAGATTCCTCTAACAGATAGGCCTGGTTCATCTCTGAGGATTTCTCACCTTGTAAGTATTTTATTGAGCTCATGAATACTTATTATCCAAGGATATTCACTCCCTGGGAAGATATCAGAATTTGATATATACTTAGCTCCCTTATTTTGCAAGAAACAAACTCCCAATAATCGTTTGACTATAAATGGGTTACAAAGCAAGTAAATAACAGAAAAGGACTCATAACTAAGCCTGGTTAGCAAGGGGATAGTTCCATTTCCCCCTCAGAGGATCAGTCTCTGTCCTTAAAAAAATAAACTCAATGCCAGAAGTCCCAATATTATAAATGGAGTTAGGTGGATCCAGAGTTGTCTAATTCCCCATCACCTTATTTCCTCCATGGGATCTGTACCTCCTTTGTTTTAATGCCCATATTCACTGCTACCATATTTTAACAGTTGTAAAGTACACAGTTTGGCTCAGAAAATCCTCTCCATTTACCTGGTAACTGCTGCAAGCTTCCATTGCTTCTGGTATATGTGCCCCATCACCATATTTAGAAAGTCTATTTTTCCCAAAGGACTGAAAGCACAAAAGTGAAAGCACGTCATCTTAGAAATGTCCAAGATTATCTGGTCAATCTGGCATGATATACCACAGCTTAAGGGAAATAGTGATCAATGAGAACACCACTGATTAATCATTGTAGCACCTGCCAGCACAGACTAAGCAGGATGGCAAGCAGATACCATCATTATGATTATTACTGTTTCAGTGTTGTTTTATTATATGGTGTATGCAAAGGACTGTGTATGTGATGCTACTCTAGCTTTTCTTTAATGGATAGCTATATATTCAACATAAGTAGTCAGTGCAATTTGTAGGGACTAAAAATTTCTTAACTGAGGGTAAGATGTAACAGATATATGCTGACAGGAAGCTACTCATGAAGTTGCAAATAAAATTGAATCTTTTAGAAAAAAAAACAGGTTAAGAAGGTATGAAGGGAAACTAAGTCTTGTTAAAAGAGGTCAAAAAGCCTCTTCCCATAATGCTATTTTTGTATTTTTTAAATTTTAAACTTAAATACAAAATAAGAAAAGAAAAAAAGAAACAAAACAAATACAAAATAAGAAAAGAAAAAAAACATTTCCATATGGACAGCAGAATATGAGAGGATTCAAAATACAAAGCAATCAATTTCCATTTCAAGAAGCCTATATAATAAATACTACATATTGTGTTCAGAGCTGTCCATCTTTTCTTTACTTCCTTGCAGGTTTGGTTTTGTTCTCTGCTGTACATTTTTACTTTGTTCTTTTTTCTCCCTTCCCCACCACTTCCCCAAGAAGGCTACAATTAAGCTTAGAGATATAGATAGATATAGATGTATGCATGTGTATGTGTATATGTACACATATATATATATATATATAATTCATATACATGCATATACATGCAAACATATATAGACATATAGGCATATATTTACATGCACATATATCTATAATCATACATATGTATACACTATACACATATCTATTCATTTGTATCTATGAAGGACCGTACTATACTTGTTTTTGCCCTGTTTCTCTGAAGATGGATAACATCTTCCTTCATAAGTCCAAGTCTCTCCATATTTTTCTAAATTCATCAGCTCATCATTTCCTACACCACAGCAATATTCCAACCTTGTACTGTCTAGTTATTTTAAATGGTCTGAAACAATATTGATTAATATGGCTGACATATAGTATAGTTTCCCTGTTTTTCTCATTTGATTAAGTCTATTTTAGCTTTAACTTTGTCTGAGATCATAATTATGACCCCTGCTTTTTTTTTCCTAATAAATTCTACTCTTGATCTTTATTTTGTGTTTGTATATATCTATTATTTCCTGTCCCTCCTGACTCTTCTACTTTACTTCTGCCTGCTATCATGCCCTATTACCTAACCTAACCTCCCTCCAAGGATCCCGCCCTTATCCTTCCCCCTCCTTTCCCCTTGCCCTCTTATTTCTTTTTGAATTTTTAAGACATTTATAGCCTTCCAAATATATATATGTCATTCCCTCTTCATCCCATTCCCATTGATCTAGACACTCTTCTATACCCCGTTCTTATCCTATTCCCTCATCCTCTTATTTTTTTATAAATTTAAAAGACTTTTACTCCTTTCTAAATGTATATGTTGTTCTCTCTTTAACCCTGATCTGATATGAGCAGGGTTCCCTCTAAAAATCCCTCCCCCCCCACCACCTTAGCCTTTTATTTCTTTATGAATTTAGAAGACTTTTATACCCTTCTAAATATATATGCATTGTTTCCTCTTTAATCCATTCCTGATGATAATAGAGTTCCAGAACTATCAGCCCTCCCCAACCCCCATCTAATTCCTCCTTGTCAATACTTCCTCTTGCACCTCATTTGGATTATTACTCTTTTTATAGTTTCCTAGACAATATTACTTTCTGGAATAGTATCATACTCAGCTCTACCCCAATCTTTATTTTGAACTGCCCAATTACTAATTACAATCTTAGACATATATATAGTTTACATTTCCTCATATAAAAAGTAAACAGCCTGTCCTTATTTGGTCCCTTGTAATTAGTCTTTCATGTTTACCTTATATTTCTCTTAGATCGTATATGTCAAATTTTCTTTTAAGTGCAGGTCTTTTTTGCAATAAAACCCTGAAAGTCTGGTAATTCATTGAATATCCTTTTCTTTTTCATTCAGAATTATGCTTAACTTTTCTGGGTATGATATCTTCAGCCACAACCCAAATTCTTTTGCTTTTCAATTCATGGTGTTTCAAGACCTCTGGTCTTTTAGTGTAGCTACTTCTGGATCTTCTGTGATTCTAATTTTACCTCCACAGTATTTGAATTTTTTTCTTGTTTCTCAATATTTTCTGCTTGAGCTGAGGGTTTCAGAATTTAGTTATGATATTCCTGTAGGTTTTCTTTGTAGGATCTCTTTCAGGTGGTGATGGGTATATTTTTTTTCTATTTCTACTTTTCCCTCTTGTTCTAACATTTCAGGATAATTTTCTTTAATTATTTATTATATTACCATAGTAAGATTCTTTTTTTGATCATAGCTTTCTCTTCTTGATCTGTTTTCCAGATCAGTTTTTTTTTATGTTTCACATTCTCTTCTAATTTTTTCATTCTTTATATTTTGTTTTATTATTTCTTGGTCCCTTATAACTTTGCTGGCTTCCCCTTGCCCAATTCTAATTTTCAAGGAGTCGTATTCTTCCTTAATGTTCTGGATCTCCTTTTCCAGTTGGTTAACTTTCTTTTCACAATCTTCTTGTTTTTCTTGGATTGTTCTTATTTTTTTTAAAAATTTTCCTCAATATCTCTCATTTGATTTGTAAAGTCTTTTTTAAGTTCTTTTATGAATTCTTTTTGGGAAGGTGACAATTTGATGTTACTTTTTGGGGTAAGAAAGGCTTTTTTTTTCTTGCTTCAGTATCCTCCTCTGAGGATGAACTCCAGTCTTCACTATTCTCATAGTAACTTTTTAAGGTTGGTATCTTTCTCCTTTGCCTGATCTTTTTTTTTTTAATAGCAACTTGTAATCACCTCTAGTCCTGGGGTATGGAACATGGTACCTTTGCCATCTGGTCTTTCTTTAGTTCTCCCCTCTGACCTGGAACCAAAACCAAGAACTCTGTCCTCCTGTAACTGTCCGTAGTGGTGTCCCACCTCACTGTTTCTGCACTCACCTGGTGTGTGCTGATTCCTTCCCTGGGCTGTGTCTCTGAAGCATAGCTGGGCCTGATGTCCCATATCAAGTTCCCTCAATCCTCCCCACATTGCCCAGGAGGTAAAAATTCCAGTGGTTGGGGCTGAGACTACCTCCCCACCCAGCTAGTCCCAGGAATCAAAGCTTGCTGTTTCAGCAGAACTACCTAGATGTGTTTATATTTCCTAGGGACCAAACCTCCATCCTGGGACTTTTCTTCTGGTTGTCTCAGGAGGACTACTGTTCTGTCCCAATTCTCGTTTATTTTTTTTTTACTGTTGTACATTCACCCTAAAGGGCTATTTTGTCTTGTTTGTGGGGGCAATTGAGAGAGCTTGGAATTTTCTGACCTACTCTGCCATCTTCTCAGAATCCTCCCTGAGGTACATTTATAAAAGGGAAGAAAACAATAGGTTCAAAGAGAAAAGATTAGTCAAGCAGAGGAACAGGGGTCACCTGCGTGGTGACAATTAGAAATACAAGCAGTAATATCCAGCAGGGAAAGATTACAAAAGCTCAAATATGTCATTCCTGAGCCAAGCCAGGAGTGAGGTGTTCCTATACTCAATTTCTATGAGAAATGGACTGGGCTCCATCTTGAGGATTTCCCCCTAATAATAATAATCCATGAAGTTCACATTTGCTTCCACCCAGGGTTAGTCAATCCCTGGGAACATTAGAATGTATTTCTTTTGTAGCTCTCCACTACGGATATTATATCTTCCTGTAAGCACCAAGTTTCCACTTTGAACACAGAGCAAGTTAATTACAAAGGATATAATGAGCCTAAAGGAGATTTGTACCTAAGCCTGGTTAGCCATAACCTTTCTCCTTCTCTCACAGCATCAGTCACCTCAAATTAAACTCACAGTAGCGTTAGAAGTCGCAATACTGTGAGTGGAATTGGAGACCCTGGTGAAGGCACTATCATTGTCTCACTGGTTCCCCTAACATTGTGTTGCTTTGACATCTGGGCATGTGGTCTGTATCCCCATCCCTGTGCTCCTAGCTCTGCCAGATATCATGCTTCTGCTGCTCATGGCTTGGTTCATGACCCCTTGCCCCAGATCAGAAGCATATTCACATTGCTTAACGGCCGCTGTATAGTATACAGGTAACTGATACAGATGTAGATAACTCTGACTGATATCACCACCCTCCCCACCCCAAAGAAGCCTGTCCTCCTGAAGTATCCTCTTCCCCGGAAGTCCCTTCCTCCCCTCCTTTTCATCTGTTCCTCAAGCCCACAGCCTAGGAGAGGCAGCTTCTTGCCACCTTTTGGCTTTGCTTCCTTTTTAACTGCTCAAGTCTTCTCCTATCAGTCTGTGTCCTTTATATATAGCGAATGCTCACTGTGCTAATTATAGAACTGAGTAATCCTTTCATTAAAATGGGTCTAGTAGAGCCTCCACCTACACCCATTTGTGTCAGACTCTTAGCATTAAGACCTGGAAAATGACAAAAACTGCATTTCTTCATAAACATGAAAGAAAGAAGGCAGTGCGTCATGGTGGAAAGAGCGCTGGATTTGGAGTTAGAGGATCCAGGTTTAACCCTGGCTCTTCAACTTATTCATTTGTGACCTTGGGCAATAACAATAAAAATATATAGCACTTTTGAAATGCTTTAAGGTTTTCAAGGCCCTTTGCTCTGAAATGTAGGTTCTATTATTATTATTATCCTCATTATTATCCCCCTTTTACAAATGGAGAAACTGAGGCAGTCAGCAGTTAAGTGACTTGCCTAGTCACTCAGCCTGAGGCAAAATGTGAACTTAGGTCTTTCTGGCTCTGGGTCCAGTCCTCTATCCACTTCATCACCTTGTCACAAGTCACTTAAAGTCTTTGGGCCTCAGTTTCCTTATTTGTAAATTGAGGGGGTTGGACTTTGTTGTTCAGTTGTTTCAGTGGTGTCCAATTCTTCATGCCTCACTTGGGGTTTTCATGGCAAAGACACTGGAGTGGTTTGCCATTTCCTTTTCCCGCTTATTTGACAGATGAGGAAACTGAGGCAAATAGGGTTAAGTGATTTGCCCAAAGTCAAACAACTAGTATGTGTCTGATGTTAGATTTGAACTCAGGAAGATGAGACTTCCTGACTTCAAGCCTGGCACTGTGCCTTATGGCACCACCTAGCTGGCCAATGAAGTCAGACTGGATGTCCTCTAAAGTAACTTTCAGGGGCAGCTAGGTGGCGCAGTGGATAGAGTACTGACCCTGAAGTCAGGAGGACCTGAGTTCAAATGTGACCTCAGACCAAACAGTTGACACTTACTAGCTGTGTGACCCTGGGCAAGTCACTTAGCCCCAATTGCCTAAAGACTAAACAAAACAAAACAAAACAAACAAACAAAAAAGTGACTTTGAACTATACATCTGTGATCTTATGGTCCTAAGAACTTAACTGTAGTCAGGGGTGCCCTATGAGGGAACACATCACCTTGATAAGTAATGGATTCCCCATGACTAGAACTACCATAATCAGAGATGCTGTTGAGAAATAAATAAATAAATAATAAAATAAAATAAAATGTTGTAGAGGTGATTCATGATTCAACAGTGGTTTGGGTCAGATGATTTCAGAGGTCATTTCTAGGTCTTAGATTCTCTAAATAGAATTTTTCACCACATGAGACTATATTCTATTCCATGTCTCCAGATCTATGAATTTTGTAGATTTCATTTAAACTACATGAATACCCCCCATCCTCAGCCCAGGATAAAACATCTAGTTACATTAAGGTCTCTATTCTGTATTCCAGCAAGTTCTGGAAAGGAGAAAAATGCTATCTAAGGAAATCAAGAAGGCCAGAACCAAGTCCTGAGCCAGTGAAAAATGGGTACATTCATACCCCAGTCCTAACCCCAGGGAATTAACTCTGAGACTTCAGACCTGGATTTATTTTTTTTAAATAATTAATTGATTTATTTTTAGTTTTCAATATTCACTTCCATAAGATTTTGAGTCTTAAATTTTCTCTCCCTCCCTCCCCAAGATGGCATGCAATCTAATATAGGCTCTATTTATACATTCATATTAAGCACATTTTCCCATTAGTCATGAAATAAAGAAGAATTAGAACTAACGGGAGAAACCACAAGAATGAAGCAATAAAACTAAACAACAAAAGAAAAGGAAAGCAAATAGTTTGCTTCCATCTTTATTCAGACTCCATAATTCTATCTCTCGATGTGGACATCATTTTCCATCGTGAGTCTTTTGGAGTTGTCAGACCTGAATTTAAAAGAGACAAGAGCCTGGCCTTCCTATGAACCTCATTCTTTCCTTTCCACGTTGTATGCCCAAGAGATATAGATAGGATCATAAGTGGTAGGATTTCAGTCCAGAAGAGACTTTAGGGATTATCTGCTCAGAGTCTCATATTGGATAGATAAATTAACTGAGGCCCACAGAAGTTGGAACTTACTTATTGGGAGTAAGTGGCAAAAGCAGGATTTGAACCAGGATTCTTGAGTTGATGTTCAGTGTTCTTTCCATTATACCATATGGTTTCTCTTCTAAAAAAAAAAGCAAAGAGAAAAAAGTTTACTAGTAATAGCCTCTGCACAGCCTATGCAAAACATGGGTCAGCTCACAGGTCAGGGAGATGTATCCTGGACCCTCACTGCAGCTTTTTTCCTTCTTGCACCTGACTTTGTAATAGAAGTCATATGCTACATGTTATCTAAGCTAGGTGGTAGAGTGGATAGGATGAAAGAACTGAGATCAAATCCAGCATCAGATACTTCCGAGCTGTGTGACCTAAGCAAATCACCTCATTTTGTTTGCCTCGATTTTCTCATCTGTAAAATAGGGATGAAAATAACACCTCCTTTCCCAGGGTTGTTGTGAGGATCAAATGTAATAATAATTGTAAAGCACTTAACACAGTGATTTGGACATAGTAAGTGCTCTATAAATGTTAGCCAGAAGTATTAAAATGGGGATAATGATAACATTTACCTCCCATGGTTGTTATGAAGCTCAAATGAGATAATATTTGTAAAAGTGCTTTGCAAACCTTAAAGCACTATATAAATTGTAGTTATTAATATTATTATTATGTTTCATGAAGCTTCCGTCCTCCTACTGAATTTTGCTAAGTTCAGGGAGGCACGGCTGGTCTGTCCAAACTGCAGCTGGCACTGAAGGATGTTGGTGGGCATCCTCCCTCCAGGCCTGGATGGCATTTCACATTTCTGTGACACTAATGCCCAGCCCTGGCTGCTTCCTGAGAGCTTTCTCTCACTAATACCCTAGACTGGTTGGCAGCATTCATCCTGGCACAGACACTCGGGAATGAGACACTTCATCCCCATGGCCCCCAACCACAAAGCCAACTCGAATTTTCAAAGACTGTCTGCTCTTGGCTTTCCAGGAGATGAGGAAGACCACTCACCACTTATCCTAGCCACATCAGACTTCTTCCTGTCTCCTTCCTCCTCAGAGTCTTTGAAAGGTCTTTAACTTGTTAGTAATTTAACTCCCAAGAAACAATGGATCCTTGGAGTCATTAAGGAACTTGCCTTCAAGCTGATGTGGTATAATGGAAAGAGCAATAGTTTTGGTATCAGAAAACCAGGCTTTGAATCCCAGCTCTCCTGTTTACTACCTGTGTGCTCTTGAACAAATCACTTACCTTCTGGGCCTCAGTTTCCTTATTTGTAAAATGAGAGGGTTGGGCTAGATGGCCTGTGAAGTCCCTGCTTTATCTAAATCCTGCCATCTGTGATCTTCGAGTACAAAAGTTTTCTTCCAATTCTAGATCTATAATATGATAAAGATTTTCTGGACTGGGCCTTCTCTAACGCCCCTTCTAGTTTCCAAATTTACGATGGTATCATTTACCATTTCTAGGTGTCAGGGAACATCGGCGACTTGAACCTTCCGTCCCTTAGCCTAGACATTATGTTAGTTGTTCTGGTCAATCATATTTCACTCATGTTTGACTCTTCTTGATCCCATTTGGGGTTTTCTTGGCAAAGATGCTGGAATGGTTTCCCATTGCTTTCTCCAGTTCATTTGACAGATTGAGCAACTGAGGCAGACAGGGCTAAATGACTTTCACAGGGTCACACAGCTAGTAAGTGTCTGAAGCCAGATTTGAACTCATGAAGATAAGTCTTCCTGATACCAAGCCCAGCATTCTATCCATTTCTCCATGTAGCTGCCCCAGAGATGATGTATATTCCCTAAAAGAAACACTCTCAATTTAGGGTCCTGACCCCTGTTGAATGAGGTCCTGTCTCAGGGATCTATCTGCTGCTATTCCTCTAGCCTCCTAGTCTATCTCTGGGCTGAGTCTCCACAGGGTGGAAGGTGTTATCATCCCATTAGGAAGTGAAAGTGTTTCTTAGGAGACAAGACCAGAAAATGGAAATGACAAGATCTGATTCAAGAACAATGCCTGGTCCTAGGGGCAGCCCTAGAATCATGCAAACAGACCAGATTCAATAACAGTAACCAGGCGCTCCAAATTTCTAACCCTGGAAGGAAACAGTTAGGGATGGGGTGCAGTGGAAGCTTAGAGAGAATTCACTCATAGCATTTATCATCCCTCAAATGTCTCCTAAAATCCCACTGTCTCCCTACAGACCTCTCCAATTAATTAGAAGGGAGCTTAAGGCATCTGCTCCTTCCATCTGGACCTAGAATTAATCCAGCTTCTCTTACTGGCCCTTTAAAATTTTATTGACACTTTTTGTTCTTTATATCACAGGTATTTCCTGAGAACATCACCTCCTCTCCCCATCCTTGCTATATAGAAGCTTCCCTTGTCAAAAACAAAAAACAATTTTTTAAAAAGCAGTACAACTGTGTCCAGCAGTGTATACAACATTCAACTCCCATAGTCCCCCACCTGTCTACCAAGAGACCTCTCCACAACTGCTCCGATCATTGATGCTTTCCTCCTTTTTCCTCTCACTCCTAATTATAAGGGGCATAGTGCTTTGGATGGGATTTCATTCTCCTTCACCCCACATAACCAATTATTTATCGAACATTTTCCAGTTGTATTTTAATATGGTTTGAGCTGAACTGGGGAGTTTTGTGGGCCACATGAGGCCAGCTGCTACAAGTTGGACACCTCTGCTGTAGATTACATTAACAACTATACATGGAAGCAGAAATAAAGAGATGGTCCAGCTGGAGTGCAACCCTAGGAGCATAAGTCATCTAAACTATGAATGTTTCCTCTTCTACTGATGGTATGGGAACTGGTGGGAGTGCAACCCTCTGAAAAGGGGGAAAGGTGATATGTCCTTGTTATTTATCTTGCCGTTCTATGGTTCAGCAGAGTAAAAGCAAAATGTTAAATGGTAGCTGATGAATGGTGATTTTAAATATTTAAATACCTCAAACCTGGGTGTAGCTTTCAAAGGGCTGCATTGAGATCAGACTTGGGCTGTGTGGCCTCATCCCTGTCCATTCGTATTCAGTTGTCTTGGTTACACGTGTCTCTATGGCTTATTTGTCTGCTCATCTATAGATGACTGCTGTGAGAGGAGCAGGGGGGATGAGGATGTATTCCCCCCTCAGACAAGGATTGTGCCAAGGGTAGGAGCACTGCCTTCCTCCCATCAGCCTAGGAGTTACCCTGAGAGCAGGGACTATCCTTCCTGTATCATCTAATGATAAAGTTTAGAGCTGGAAAGAACTACTCAAATATAATCAAGTCTAGCTCCTCATTTTACATCTGAGGAAACTGAGGCACAGAGAGGAAGTGACTTGACCAAAGTCATATAGGAAGTAAGTAGTTGAATTGGAATGCAATCCTAGATCCTCTGGATCTAAACCAAGTGCTTAAGTGAGGCAGCCAGGTCACACAGCACGTGTTAGACAGAGTCAGGAGGATCTGAGTTCAAATGTGGGCAAGTCACTCAGCCTCTGTTTGTCTCAGTTTCCTCATCTGTGAGATGGGTACAATAACCTACTTCCAGAGCTGTGATGATAAAATGAGATCATATTTGTAAAGCACTTTGCAAATCTCAAAGCCCTCTATAAATGCTTTTGTTGTTGCTCTTATATAGTGTAGTGCCAACAGGGAGCTCTCCAAGGGCAGAAGAATCAAAATGTCTGCAGGTGGCTCTTAATGAATGTGTGACTTGTGGCAAGTTACTTATCTTTTCTCAAACTCAGTTTTCCTATCTGTAAAATGGGGATAATAACACCAGTAATGCCTACCTCCGAGGGTTATGAGAATCTAAATACACACACACATACATGTATGTGTGCATGTTTGTGTGTGTGTATGTGTTTGAATCCTCATAACAACCCTCTGAGGCAGGTACACATCTATACACATCTATACATATATGTATATGTGTGTGTGTGTGTGTGTATCAGCTAGGTGGTGCAATGTCAGGCCTGGAGTCAGAAAGACTCATCTTCCTAAGTTCAAATCTGGCCTCAGACAGTTACTACCTGTGTGGCCCTGGGCAACTCAGTTAACCCTGTTTGCTTCAGTAAACATCTGTGAGATGAGCAGAAGGAGGGGCACCTAGGTAGAACAGTGGATAGAGCACTGGTCCTGAAGTCAGGAGGACCTGAGTTCAAATTCGGCCTCAGACCAAACATTTGACACTTACTAGCTGTGTGACCCTGGGCAAGTCACTTAACCCCAATTGCCTAAAACAAACAAACAACAACAACAAAAAAAGATGAGCAGAAGGAAATGGCAAACCACTCCAGTATCTCTATTAAAAACAATAACAACAACAAAAACTCAAATGGAGTCATGACATCAGATAAAACTGAACAACAATAAAATGTATGCATACCCACATATCAAACACACACACACACATGCATGCATGGACATATATGTGTGTATGTGTGCACATGTGTATATGTGAGTATAAAATATGGATAATGCACATATATATATGTATACGTATGTGTGTGTGCATGTATATTTGTATCTATGTGCATGTGCATTCACCACAGGGTTGCTGTGGAGAAACACTCTGTAAACCTCAACATGTTTTAGTACTGTGAGTTATTATTGTTTGAAAGGCAGTGGGGGTCAAGGGTAGATTAGACAGATGAACTTTTTACAAACATAGGTCTGAATGTGGTCGCTGTGTATTGTCTTCCATGAGAAGAGATGTCAGAATGGGGAGGGAAGAGTGATCAAAATAAAGATTAGCAGAGAAGAAAGAAGCAAGTATTTATTATGTACCTACTATGTGCTAAGCACTCTATAAATATGATTTAATTCTATCTTTATGACAACCCTGTGAGGTAGTCCATAGTTTATAGTTGAGGAAACTGAGATAGACTTGCTCAGTTAAGTGACTTGTTCAGGGTCACACAGCTAGGAAGTGTCCAAGGCCATATTTGAACTCGGGTCTACTATGATTCCAGGCCCAATACTCTGTCCACAGCGCCACCTAGCTGCCTCATAAGAGAGGAGAAATACAGAAAGGGATGAGCAAAGCTGGGACAAGGGCTAGGACAAGTAGCCCAGTGGGGTCATTATGCAGTGTGGTTAGGAAACGCACATATCTTTAGCATCAAAAAATCCCACTCTCTAAAGTGCTTTGTTACACTGTTACCATGTTAAGCTCAGAGCCTCAGGTGGATAGGGACATGCTTTTTTTTTTTTTTAACACAAGAGGGTGCACTTTCTAAGCCCTGCCTAGGACTCACAATGTCTCCTGCCTCCCAGGCCAGTCAGTGAGTTTCCACTCTACCATCATATTGGCTCTAACCTAGAAGCCCAGAATGCTAGAGCTAGAAAGGACCTGAGATCAATAACTCCACCACCTCATTTTACAAAGGTGGAAACTGAGGCCCAGAGAGGCAAGCCTGAGTTCACCTTCCACTGATGGCTAACTTATCCTTTCACTCTCACTCCTACCCTAGCAACTGTTTTTGTTCCAAGTGAAGTTATTTCTAGTTATAGCTCAGGTGGGGAGAACAGGTAGAATCCCTTTCTAAGTTTACCCTCTTATATGAGGGCCACATATTCTCTGAGATATAAGAATCTTTTTCCATATCTTAGTATCATTGAGTGTGGGCATGAAGCTTGGCTACCTGAATGTCGAGAGCTGCTTCAAAAGGCATCATAATACAGTGGAAAGAACATGAGATTTTGAGTCAGAGGGCAAGTCATTTTGTTTCGCTAAGCCTCAGTTTCCTCTTCTGTAAAATGAGGGAGTTGTACTCTGACTCTCCTGGCTAAGTCTAACCTTGTAAAGTTTACAAAGCCCTTTTCTCACAACTGCCTTGTGAGGTATTAGTTCAAGTATAATTAGTCCCATTTTACAGGTGCAGAGAGTCACATTCAAAGTGGATGCAATCTGCCTGAGGTCATTCAGCTAGTAAATGCCAGAGCCAGAAATTTACCTGAGGCTTCCCGATTCAAAGTCCAGCATTCTTTTCATTATACCTTGCAGCTTCTTAGTAATAAAAGATTTTATATCTTATGAAACACAGTTCTGACATCCTTGGAGCACCTGGGGGAGATGTTGGGGGAGGGAGGGACATGGCAGCCTCACTATGTTCCTGGAATCATCACTCACCCCAACCCACACCACATAGAAGTCCTTGTTGGGAGCTGAGGAAGTCATTTGGAGGGTCTCTTGCTGCTAAAATTTTATCCGGTAAGATCCCCTACACAATGTTTCAGAGAAATATGTGTGTCTATGTAGGGGTGTGTGTCTGTGTCTGTGTGTCTGTGTGTGTATCTGTTGTGGGAGGGACAGAAGTCAGGATTCTAGAAGCATTGAGTATTAAAATCTCATGAGTGCCCTCACAGGCAGACTCAGATAAACAATCCCCTAGAGATACCAGTCATGTGTCATTTGGGCTGACAATTGGGTATCCCATTTAAACATTTAGTCAGCCTGGCTTGTGATCCAGAGGAGAATGAGTGATGCCCAAAACTAGCAATCACTTTCACGCTTCAACCTGGGAGGGAAAGGGGCTGGTCAATTGAGAGCTGTGATTTTCAGTGTGACTAGAGCTGTGTGATGATTTGGGATGCACATGTTCTCTCTCCTCTCCTCTTCTCTCCTTTTTTCCTTTTTTCCTTTTTTCCTTCTATTCTCTACGATTTCTTCCTTCTTTCTTTCCTTCCTTCCTTGTCTTTCTTTCTTAATTTCTTTCCTTTTTTCCTTCCTTCCTCTCTCCATGCCTCCCTCCCTCCCTTCCTTCTTCCTGCCTTCCTTCCTTTTTCTTTCTGGGTCTCTCTCTCTGGGTATCTCTCTCTGTCTCTGTCTCTCTGCCTCTGCCTCTGTCTCTGTCTCTCTTTCCTTCTCTAACTCTGTCTCTCTTCCCTCTTTGATGTTTCTATCTCACTTCTTGTCATCTCCTTTCTTGTCCACTTCACTTGTTCCCTGTTTTTTCTTCCCCTCCCCTCCTTTCTCCTGTTACTCCTCTCTGGCCTCACAATTTCTTCTTTTCCCCGCTTCCTTTTTCATTTCTTCCCTGTTCTCTCCTCCCCAAGTTTACTTCTCTCCCACCATAACCCTCTGCTCCCCCTCCCCCTTCCCACCCTCCTGGCATAGCCTTCAGCTTCTCTGAGGCAGAGCTAGGACAACATTGCTTCATGCCCATCACTCACTCTCCCCTGCTCAGCCCCAATTGCTGTAAATCAGTTGAGATAATTCACCATCTGGTCCAACCCATTAGCAGAGAGAGCAAAGGGAACCAGGCTGAGTACAGGCTGCTGGTGAATCGTATTACAAGGCCTCTCTGCGCCAGTGTCCTGGGGAGCTTCCATCGTTTCTGTAGCTGGCACAACTCTGGGGCGATACCCGCTGCCAGTCGTCCCCGCCATGCCCACGTGGGGCCACGCATCAGAAAGGACGGAGGAGCCTTTGGGAAGCAGGACTACAGGTGCCGAGGCTTCTTGGCCAAGCAGCAAACAGGCGGCAGATGGATGAGTTCTGCAGCAGCAAGAGGGTTGGTGGGCAGCTCTCCCCAGGAGGAGGATGTTCAGCACTTAAAGGCCTTGTTACCATAACTGCAGTCATGGGGACCAGTCAGCTGCAAAAATGTGCAACAGTGGTAGGTGAGATGTTACTCAACAATGATCTTCCCTGCACAGGTTCGAGTGAGACCTAATGCCAGGATGGCCAGGGTACCTTGGTGATTTGAGAGCTCTCTCTTTCCCATAGTTCACAGCAGCAACAGGGAGCTTCAACTAAAGGCTTCAACTAAATCAGTAAAGTAGGCCTTTCCCAGAGCAAATATTGAGAATGAATGGGAACACAGAGACCTGAGCCCCACCTTTGAATGGTTCAGGTGCAGGCCCACCTGTCAGAAGGGACTAGATGACCTCAGAAGGTACCTTTCCACGCACTGGACTTTGAAATTCTTCTCAGAGAGGCAATGTGATATGATGGAAAGCAGGCTGTATTGGAGGCCGGAGGCACCATGATGTAGCGGTCAAGGTACTGGCCTTGGAGTCAAGAAGACATCTCTGATACTCTTGAGCTGGCTTACCCTGAGCGTACCATTTAATTCCTTTTGGCATCAGTTACCCAGCTCAGAAATGAAGAGGTTGGATGACTATTATGGAGATGTTTTGCATGACTACACATGTATAACCCACATTGAATTGCTTATCTTCTCAATCAGTGGGGGTGGGAAGGGAGGAAGGGAGAGAATTTGGAACTCAAAGTTTTAAAAAATGTGTGTTAAAAATTATTTTTACGTGTAACTGGGGAAAAAGAAAACACTAAATAAACAAAACAAAACAAAAATTAAGAGGTTGGAATAAGTAGCCTCTAAGGCTTTTTGCGCCTCAAAATCTATGATGCCTTTGAATTCAGGCTCTTCTAGCTTGTGAATCTGAGTAAGTTACTTAGTCAAAGCAAGTCAACAAATATTTATTAAGCAATTACTATGTGCTGGGCACTTCTCTGTGGAGACAAAGAAGGGTAAAAACAGTACCTGCCCCAAGGATCTCACAGTCTAATGAGGGAGACAACTGGTGAATAACTATATACAAACAAGATATATGCAAGATAAATTGGAGATAATCTCAGAGAGGAGACACTAGCATTAAGGGAGGAAGCAGCAATGGTTACATGTAGAAAGTACAATTTTAGCTGAGACTTTAAGGAAGCCAAGATAGCAAGAAGTGAAGATGGCCTCAGTTTCCTCAGCTATAAAATGGGGAGATTGGGCAGGACGACCTCTGATATTCTTCTAGTTAAGAATCTATAATCATATTACCTAGGTGTGAGTACAAGTAAGTTTGGACACATCACTTAATTTCTCTGTACCTCAGTTTCTTCACCTGTCACATTGTGAAGATTGGGTCAGATGGCCTCTGAACTCCCTTCCACTTTTAGCTCCATGACCCATGATCTTTTGTCAGGAGTTTAATTCTGGCTCTGTGGTTCACTACCTTTGTGACTGTGCAAGGCACTTATCTGGGCCTGTTTCTTCATCCGGATGATATTTTTATTTTCGTTCTCAAATTGAATGAAAGTACCTAGTATTCAGAATTGCTCACTCAAGATGACAAGGCCAGCAGGAATTTTATCAGCCCCACCTGCTCCCTGAGCTGATGTAGGAACAGTTCAGAAAGCCCTAGTTTAATTTTTGTCTCCAGTGATACTTCTTTCCAATGCCCATCAATTGGCAGGGAGATGGGAACAGATTATGCTCATTACACCCTGCATAGTTGCTAATGAAGCCAGATAATGTTCATTTTACCTGCACAAGACTCCTACTTCCTTTCCAAGGAAGATCCAGATGGAGCAGCTCCAGGCACCTTATTTTTCCTGCTTCTTCTAAATTTGGTCTCAATGTCAAGATCCAGAACCAGTCAGGATAAGCTATAAATAGTGAGTAATTTGTTTCCAGGACCTGTGATTTCAACAGTGAGAGGCACTCTGAGGTAGCAAACTCCCTCTATCATTGCACATTAGCAACTGGGCAGCAAACTTATAAACTTAGTTTTGTTAAGCACTATATTAAGTTCTAGTAATACAAACAAGGGTAAAAGACAGTCCCTGCCCTCAAGGAGCTTACAATATAATGGGGGAGGCTAGACACAAACAACTATGTGCAAACAAATTATATACAAGACAAGATGGAGATAATCAATAGAAAAAAGGCACTAGAATTAAGGGGGATTGTGAAAAGCTTCTCATAGAAGATGAGAGTTAGCTAATACTTGAAGGAAGCCAGGAGGCAGAGATGAAGAGGGAAAGAATTCCCTCCTCAGCCAAAGAGGAACAGCTAGGAAAAAAATGCCTTGAGCCAAATGTCCAATCCCTTTCAGAGGATCCTCACAAAAACATACTCACAACACCAGAAATTCCAATATTACAGATGGAGTTAGGGGTCTACAGTCTCATTTCCTCCATGGGATCTGTGACTCCTGTTTTTTTTCCAATGTCTACAGACTTTCTCCTGGCCGCTGTTCACTAGTATCATCTTTTAACAGTCATGGAGTGCACAGTTTGGCTCAGAAAGGAAACTGTGAGTTGTCTTTTACTGTTTTTATTCCTTGTTTCTCCAAAAATAGTGTGAGTACTCTGAATACAAGAATCACAGCTAATATTTCCCTCTAATGCTCAAGGGACCAGTACAATGTTAGGGCACATTTTGGGCACTCATCAGTTTTCTTAGTTTTATTTTATTTTATTAACTTGGGGTAGAAAAGAGGAGAGATCTGGAGGAAATAGAGAGGACTTAGTTTGTTCCAGATAATCCAATGCCCCACCTGGATCATTTTGGGTATTGCTTCCCTTCTAGTTTCCCAGATACCTTCTCTCTCATAGAAGGATAGAGTGATTAATGTGAAGTCAGGAAAATCTAATTTCAAATCCCATTTCAAACACCCTATGCAAGTCACTTAACCTCTCTCAGGTTCAATTGCCTCACCTGAAAAATAAGGATAGAAGGCAGAGCCAAGATGGCAGAATATTAGGACACGATGCAGTTGAACACCCATCCACAATTCCTCCAAATAGATCTAGAAAACGCCAAACCAAATCCTGATAAGGACATCCAGAAAAGGTCATAATGAGCCCAGCTCAGCATTGGGAGATAAACGCAGAGAATGTTAACACTGGGGACAAGGGTCAGGACAGGAGCACTCCAGTACCCGGGAAGAAGTTGTGCAGAAAGGCAAGAGGAGGTCCCAGACCCATACCAGATGCTACCACATACTGGGGTACTTTGATGAGGGTAAGTGTGAACCAGCAACTTTGTTGCTGGTCCTGTGTCACAGATCCAGGGCAGACTGAGAAGGGAAGGAGTTCATATTCCAGGTAGGGAGGCCCTAGGCAGTGTACTAAGAAAGGAGAAAATTCACAAGCAATTAGCAACAAAATGTGATTCAGATACCAGGAGCAGAGTAGGATCCCAGTTGCAGTACCTAATCTAGCTTACAGAGGAGTAACAGAATCTAAGACCAAAGCAGAGCCTGCTGTTCTCACTCTGAAGCCGCAGAACTCCCTACTCGCCTAATAGGGTCTGGTTGCAGTCCAATTGCAGTCTACTCTTGTTTAGACCCAAACTCAAAAGCTCTGACCAAGTAGGGCAGCAATGAGACTTTGCCTTGAATCAGACCATTCTGGGAGTGCTGACTGAAAACTTACATGTCCCCATCCTGTTGCTGAAATCCTGGAATAACACAATACTCCATAGCCCAAGAAAACAGCATCAGGACCAATCTAGACCTTCCCTCCAATTAGAGCTCAGCCCTAATGTCAGGTCCAAAGTCAGAGTATAAGCTTGAAGAATGGAGAAAAAAGAAGAAAAAAACTTCTATAGTTATTACGGTGGCAGAGATGCTCGATACACAAATGTAGAAGAAAATTAGTTCAAGATATCAACAAACAATACCTCAGAGAAAAACACAGCTTGGGCACAAACTGAACTAGAATTCCTGAAAGAGATGAAGTAAGTTTTTTTGAAAAGTTATAAAATGATTTTTATAAATGAAATGAGAACACTTGAGGAAAAAACTGGAAAAGAAGTGAGAGTTATGGAAGAAAGAATTGGAAAGATAATTAACAACATGGCATAAGAGGTACAAAACCTAGCCTAAGCAACACACTTCCTGAAAATTAGAATGGGCAAATGGAAACAAATAACTCCATGAGAAATGAAGAAATACTAAAAGAAAGCCACAATCACTTTGAAAGAATGAGGAACTCTTTATCAGTGCAATGACCAGCCAGGATTCCAGAGGATTAGTGAAGAAATATGCTACCCACCTCTTGATACAGAAGTGAATGAGCCAGATGGGTGTCATTTCATTCAATGCGGAGATTTATTTTGATTGACTATGTTTATAATAGGGTTTATTTTTCTTTAGGTCTCAAGTTGCGGGGGTTAGTTGGGACGCAGGCAGAGAAGGCAGATTTTACTGAATGAAAAAATGAAATGCAGTTTAAAATAACTAAATAAAATAAAATGGAGATTATAATAACAGCACTTGTCTAATGGTGTTGTTATAAGGAATAGATAACATATGTAAAGCACTTTGAAAATCTCAGAGCATTATATAAATGCTAGCTATTATTATAATAATTATATTATAGAGGCTTCCAAATCAGATCCATAATTGCTTAAAATAATTTGATCTATTTGGTCAAATGGTTGAAGGTGGCTGTTGTCCAGACAATGATATAGAGTTGAGTGGACAACTGAGAGAGGTCATCCATCAGTACATATATTGACAAATAAGCAATGAGTCGAGCTCAATGATGAACACAAAGAAATCAAGCTGGATTGATTAGCTTTGGGAAAATTTCATAGAATTTATAACAATTCCAAAGCTCCTCCCTGAAACCAAGACCTGTCTTTTTAACCCAAATACTTATGCCTCTGATGATTTTATATGGCTAGAAGCTATGGAATACTATAAATTTTGAAGAATCTAAGTTGATGATTAACCAAAGACAGATACCTAGAGAGTGTGAAGGATGTCATCTGAGAAATATGTGACCAAATAAAAAATAAAAACATAGTCTGGTGTCGTAGCAAGAGCAAGTAACAATTAATGCTATGTATTCCATTGGTATGGATGCAATGTGAACAGAACTTGAGAAAGGTTCCTACCACACTGAGGGATTGTGCATTTATGAGAGGACATGAATGAGAGCTTCACAGGATGGGCACAAGTGAATGGTTGCTGTATAGTATCATTGGAGGAGGTAACATCAAGAAGAGCACATATCCATTGAATTTGGAGACCTACTCTCTTTTTAGGGACTGGGAGGAGGCAATTAGGATTAAGCGACTTGCCCAGGGTTACACAGCTAGTAAGTGTCAGGCTGGATTTGAACTGGGATCCATCCTCCTAACTTCAGGGCCAGTGCTCTATCCACTGCACCACCTACATGCCCCTACTCTCTTGTTCCTCCCTCTCTCTCCTGTCTCCATAACATAGACAGTAATTTCAAAAGGCTTAAAAGAATTTAGTCTAATTGACCAAGTGGCTGAAGTTTTAAAAACTGTGCTAAGACTTTTGGAACATTGTGTTTACATGCATACACATTCACTTACATATGTGTGTATACACACACACACACACACACATGCATATATACATAAAACTATATGTGTGTATCTCTACTTTAATCTATCTATATACTTATATACCTTCTGCTCTGTAGTATATGTTAACACCTCCTTGACTTTATGTGTCACAAGGACAGGTATACAAATTTACAGTAGGGATTTAATAAATGTTTATTGAATTAAATTATCCAATCACATCTCAGATTAATGTTTTACTCTGGAGTTTCTCTCTTTTATATGGGTCTGTTCCAGGTTGGATGCCTACCCTGACCTCACCTCACCATGAAAGACAGGGAGGGTCCTTTGTCCTTACTTTGTACAGTGGCCAATTTAATGCATGGCTAGAAATTATGGAATACTATAGTCTCTGGAAAATCAAAGTTGACAGTCAACCAAAAGGCAATGGAGAGGTGCAATGGAGAATGGCTTATTTTTGTTGTTGTGTCGTTTCAGTCATGTCCAACTCTTGGTGGCCCTGTTTAGGCTTTTCTTGGCAATAATACTGGAACGGTTTCCCATTTCCTTCTCCAGCTCATTTTACAAATGAGAAAACTGAGGCAAGCAGGGTTAAGTGACTTGCCCAAGGTCACACAGCTAGTAGGTATCTGAGGCTGTAAGTCTCTGTCCACTGTAGCTGCCCCAGAATGACTTAGTCATTCACTAAATGATAGACTGTCTTTAGTTGTCCAGGGGATTGAGGCACCCTGGAATGGGAAAATCTATGTCACTATTTTAGAACTTTGAATAGTTTTCATCCTTTGCATCTTACTTTGCACAATTCAGGTGTCATAGTAATTTGTGTCTTAGTCATCATTGGTCAAGCCTCCATGTCTGTCTGTGTTACAATGCTTGATTTCTATTGGATGCCTTGGGTCTGCCCACTGATTGGTTCAGAGCTCATGATAATTCATGTTGCTTACTGTATGAAAAGCCTGCACCAGCAATTTACCCCTCAGGTCACCCCAGTCAAGTATCATGAGCAGTGTTCAAAGCATCTCCCAGTTGATGAAATATCCAGTGACATCTCTGACACTGTATATCTAAGAGTTCAGGAGTCCTGAGCCCCAAGTCTATCTGCACAACAGAAATAGCACATCTCTAAATGTATCCTTTGACCAATAAACAGCCCAATGTGATCCATTAGGAGTGAGTTTGGCAATATATATTCCTTGGCTCACCTCCGATATCTGAGAGGCATACTGTATTGGGCCAATTGATAAACACATAGACTGTCAGAGTCAGAAGATACTTCATAGGCAATCTAGTTCAACTTGTTTCCTTGTTTTATATTTAACCACCATATACACAAAAGGAAAACTGAGACCATGGAGGGGAAAAGACATGCCCATCCATACTCACACAACTAGATGGCAGAGGCCAAAAAAGAGAATTCAAGTTGCCTAATTCCCAGTCTAGGGCAACTAGGTGGTACAGTCCTAGGCCTGCAGTCAGGAAGATTTATCTTCCCGAGTTCAAATCTGGCATTAGACACTGTGTGATGGTGGACAAATCACTTAACCCTGTTTGCCTCAGTTTTCTCATCTGTAAAATGAGTTGTAGAAGGAAATGGCAAACCACTCCAGTATCTCTGCTAAAACAATAACAACCAAAAAAAAATGGGGTTACTAAGAGTACGACATTACTGAAACAACTGATCAACAAAAACAAATTCCCAGTCTCAAGCTCTTTCTGCTGTACCTCATTCACTGGTGGAAATTCTTGTGATTTAGTGTACTTCACTCTTTCACTGAAAAGGAGAGAGCCTGACTTCTGGTCCCAGCTCTGCCCCTAATTGGCTGTGAGCCTTTGGGCAAACTTTACTATTTCTGTAGTCCTCAGCCTTCTAATCTGTAAAATGAGCACTTCAGCCACACAGTCTTACACTCCCCTTCTGGAATTACTATTTTGTAGTCCTATGATTTTATAATACAAAATGTATTAATTACTGAGCCAACTGGACCAAAAATGAAAGGTGAAAAAAAAAGAAGGGAGGAGGGAACCTACTGCAGCCTGAAAGTGAAAAGGAAAGAATCTGAAAGGAGGTGGAGGGGGAAGCCTGGGCATCCCAGCACATTAATTGGGAATGAAGAGGAGCAGCAGAGCCCAGTGCTAGGGTAGAGGTCAGGCACATAGCCAGGTACTAATTAGCCTCAGTAGCTTTGTCTACCTGTCACCAAAAGCAGGGGACATGCAACTTCCATCCTTCCTTGTCATCGGGGAGCACAGAGAGGGGAGGAAGCAGGAGTTGAAAGAGGCTATGGAGCCAAGAAGGAGAAGCTGGGAAAGCCTACTATCCTGCTGGACCCTGGCTTTTCACACTGACCTCCTCCCGGTTCCCTTCCCTCCTTCCCAACAGTGATGATTGCTGCTCACTAATCTCCCCCCATTCCAGGCTGCTGTTTGGGTTGTTCCAAGTGTCACATTACAATTTAATCACCGTAACTGGCATATTATGAACAACTTGGGGCAGTACATTTATGAAGGGCAAGTGACAAGCTGGAAAGAATCCAAAGATGGGTGATGTGGGTGGTGAGAGGTTTGGAGACTGGGCCATATGTTTATCAGCTGAAGGAACTACATATGTTTAGTCTAGAGAAAAAAATGTTGGAGGGCAACTATGATCACTGTTTTGAAATTTTCTAAGGGTTGTTAAAGGAATATATTCCTCTTGGCTCCAAGGGGCAAAATTAGGAACTATAAGTATGTTTTGATCTGCTATTAAGAAAAGTGTTCTAGCTATTAGAGATGTCCCAAAGTAGAAAGGGCTGCCTCTGGATGTGTAATGAGTACCCACACATTTGGGGACTTTAAACAGAGGCTGAATGACCGCTGGTCAGAGGTAACAGAGGAAATTTCTCTTCCAGCGTTGATTGAACTAGATGACACATGAGGTCCCTTCCCTCTCTGAGACGGAATGATTTCTCCAAACTTGATGATGTTTTATTTGAGGCTTCTGGAAATTCCTTCAATCCACTTTGTTAAATTATTCCACCACCAGTGTTGTACAGTAGAAAGAACATTAGAGCTGAGAATCAGTAAGTCTAATTTCACTTATTTCCACTCAGCATTGAACCCTACAATTGATAATACAAAGCTATGTAGTGTCAGTTTTAGGGTCTGAACTAGCTCCCTCCCTATCTTGAAAATTGGTGGATGATAATAATATATATTTTTTCAGACCTGTGAATGTATTGGCATATCAATCAATCAATTAGTCAATCAATAAGCATTTATTAAGAGCCTACTCTTAGGTAAAAGAATAGAAGAAGGGCATTAAAGGCATGTGAAACAGCCAATGCAAAATTGTGGGGAAGGAAAATGGAGTATCTTATGTGAAGAACAGTGAGAAGACCAGTTTGGCTGGACCAAAGAGGGGGTGAAGAGGAGTAATGAATAATAAGACTGGATAGGTAGGTTGGATGGATGTTGTGAAGATCTTCAAATGCCAGCAAGAGGAGTTTGTATTTGCCCAAAGAGTTAATAGGAAGCCATTGGACTTTATTGAGTAGGGAGAGGAGTGACACAATCCAATCTCTGCTTTAGGAAAATCATTTCGGCAGTTATGTGAAGGATGGTATGGAATCGAGAGACAATTGAGGCTGAGAGATCAATTGGGAGGCTACCGTAAAAGTCTAGTCAAGAGATGATGAGAACCTGGACTAGGGTGGTGGCCATTTGATTAAAAGGAAGGGGACAGATGGGCAAGGAACTTCTAGTGAGGAAAGTCTATTAATATGGAGCTGCAATTCTTCTGTGACTTAGTCTTGGACGCTGGGGTACTGTAAGGTCACATGACTTGCCCAGGCTTAACTACCATAGACTGGCTGCTGTAGTAACAAGTGCCCTAGAAGTTCAGTTGGAAGTTCAGATTCCAACAGGTACTTGAACTGTGTGACATGACAAGACACTTTAAATAATTTGAGCCTCCATTTCCTCATCTGAAAAATGAGGATGATAATGCATGCACTTTGTTGTTTAGTTGTTTCCATCACGTCCAACTCTTCATTACCTCATCTGAGGTTTTCTTCACAAAGATACTGTAGCAGTTTGCCATTTTCTTCTCCAGTTCATTTTACAGATGAATAAACTGAGGCAAACAGTGACTTGCCCAGAGTCACACAGCTAGTAAGTGCCTGAGACCAGATTTGAACTCAGGTAAATGAGTCTTCCTGATTCCAAGCCCAGTGCTCCATCCAGGGTACACTACCTAGCTTTTATTTATTAAGCACATGACATGGCTTTCCTGAATATGCTGTGATATAGATCAAAAGCCTTTTAATTAGTTAGCATAGTAACCCAAATTGAAATATACATCACTTTACTTTACCATCTGATGGTCTATCCACTATTCCACTTTCCTGATCCATTCTAGGCGCCACTCTTGATTGTCCAGATTATCTCTATACTGTGAACTGCTATTGATATCTTCATCATCCTGTCCTTTTCAGCTACTTTTTATGCATTATTTTCCCCATTAGAATGAAAGTGCTTTGCACAGTGTCTAGCTCATAGTAAGCACTTGATAAATACTTGTTGACTTGACTTGCTGTTTCTGACTATGTGACCTTGGGTAAATAATTTCCCCCTTTGTCCCTGGTATATGTCTGTAAAATAATACGGTTGGATTAAATAGTCTTGAAGGTCCCCTCTAGCTCTGTCTGACATTCAAGCTCTAATTGCTTGTGTTCTTAAATAGGGGACTCTAAGAACCTGATCATGGGCTTCAGGGCACCTGTCTGCAGGCATTTGAATTATGCTCACAGCCTGTGGAATTGGAAACACTTCCAAGAGGAGGAAACATATTCTGACTCAAGCTTCTAGGTCCTTTGTTGTTTGAGATGAGGAAAAGGTCATGGTGGTGTCTTCTTCTCAGCTATGACCAAATTTACAGTGATGGAGAAGCTAGAGAAAACTGGAAATCATGAAGAATTGCTAAATTGGCTTGGTAGCAGCCAGAATACAGATTTAATAATGAAATCAGATATGCTTCCCTATAAATCAGTGAAGAAAGAGAATTCTTCCTTATGTATTTTTCCTATTACACATACACACATGCACACACACACACACACACACACACACACACAGAGTGTGTGGGTGTTTATGTATATGTAATGGAGCTTTGCTTTACCCATGCCCAGGTAACATAACAAGGAGGTTCCCATGGAAGAGATGCCATGGACCTGAATTTGGGAGAAGTCATTCTGCATTCCCCTACCATGGGTAGGAGTAGCCACTTTCTGTTGGCTGCATGGTCGTAATAGGCTGATCATTTAAAATCCCCAGATTGGATCACTCTCTCTCCTCTTCCATCACTGTTGGGGAAAGGGGGGTGGGAGGTAGGAAACTGCTCACCTATGTTATGCAAACCATGAACTGAGCTTGGTGAGGGAAAAGACAACCTTCCCCCACAGCCTATGGCCCTGATAAACTGGCTTGAGGTTTTGCCTTAGTCTGTTTCACTTTTACTTATTAATTCTTGATACAGGTGGTACAGTCCCTGACATGAACCGTGGAGACCTTGGAGGGAGGTTACCAGGCTAGAAGTTGCTGTCAGCCCACCGGGGAAGGTCTAAGGTTACAGGGTACCTGGGACTCAAGGCCAGTGGGAGCTCTGGACTTGGAACTTGCTATACAGGAACTGAGTTAATCTGGGAATTTACTTCTTCTCTCCTCTCTAGAGATTGAAGTATTAAAGGGAATTTTATCTCCTTCATGGATTGTGGAAGGAGAGGCGGGGGAGATGGGGTTGGGGTTGATATTTGTATGCTTGTTCTTGCTATATGTTTGAAGTAAATATTCCTTCATAAAATAATCTGTTAATTTATCAATTAGTCAAGGCATGCAAAGGACCCCTTAAGGTTGAGCAAATACAATTGATAGAAGCTGGAAAAAATGTCAAAGACCCCCTAAAGCCCCTTAATGGTACCAGAGAATGCTGGGGGAGGGGTGAAATGTGGCATACCTGGCCTGCAGCCAATATGAGTCAAGTTAGTCAATGTGAGAGAGAGAGAGAGAGAGAGAGAGAGAGAGAGAGAGAGAGAGAGAGAGAGAAAGACAGATAAATAGATAAAACAGACAGATAGATAGTGATAGCAGATACACATACACAGAGCATATACATAAAGAGCTCCCTGAGGAACTATGTCTTCCCTATCAAACTAGGAGCTTCTGAGCACCAGAACCATGCTTTCCCCTTAGGACTAAGAGTAGAGACTGTGTCCTGCCCATTAGACAAAGAGCTTCCTAGGGACAAAAGCTGTATTTCTCTCATCAGACTCAGGATTATCTGCAGGTAGGGACCCCATCTGATGGGGAACTCCCTGAGGGCAAGGAACTGGATGTCCCCCATCAGACAGAGAATTCTCTGAAGGCAGAAATCCCACTCAAGGTTCCAACCATGACATGAGCCCTTAGGGTTAGTTAAGATTTGTCAAGATTCAATCCTCATTCTACCTATTTGCCACTGCTTTCTTAGTGTTTGCCTTGTTGTCTGTTGGGTGTTTGTATGAGAATTAATGAATTGTATTATGCTAACTGAGAACTTACCCTCGGTGATTAAAGGGAGCATCTGTTTCTGGCAGAGATGGACTGTTTACTAGGAAGAAACCATTGCTTTCCACTCAACCAGCAATCAGGAGCCTTGTGGGAATCCCCTCCTCCCCCCCAACCAAGCATTATGGGTGGGAAAGCTGCATGAAGTTGAGGGAAAGGGAAAGGGGACCTTGTCAATCCTGTTCTATTTCCCTGAATTGCTTGCACTGTCCAAAGTCAGTAGTACCGAAGTGTTTGTTGGGAGCGTCAGCAAACTTCCAGTCATCCAGTATCCCAAACTCAGTCATCCTCTATTCTTCTTGTTCAGACTTCTTCCCTTCTCTGTATTTACAGGGCAAACACTCTGCCTTAGTCCCTCACTGTCTTTGCCTAGACTGCAGATAGTTTTCGCTTTATATAAGTGAACTGTTTTGCAGACTTCTACATAAAGCAATTTTTATGTAATGTGAATTTGCCTGTGATGTGGAAAGAGGGAGAGAAGAAAGGCAAGAAGGGGTCTCTACAGCAATGGAAGTAGGGGGTCAGCACAAATGTGGGAGACACCCAGTGGCCGGGAACAGATACAAGGTCCCCACTCATGCAGGGACTGAAAACAGACACAGGGCAAATACTTAGGCAGGCAAAATGGGCAGTGGAGGTCTCACACCAAGCCAATCTTTCAGTGGCGATGGGAGTGGTGGTCTTTTTGCACTTTAGTTCTGCATTCATTTGGGGGGTGGTCTAGGGTTTTTTTTGGGGGGGTGCTAAACACCATGCATGGGGGAGGGGAAGGAGAGAGAGAGAGAGGCAGACAGAGACAGAGAGAGACAGAAAGAAAGAGACAGAGAGAGAGAGAAAGAGAACAGTATTGTATAGCGCAGTTAACATACGTGTTTTTGTGGAATGTGGATTTATTTCAGAATTTTTTAAGTAAAGTCAGATTTGCATAAAGCAAAAACTGTTTGTATTGTAATGGTCTTTGAATCCATCTCCCTGCCTCAGGTCTCTACCCACTCCAATACAGCCTTCACTCAACCGCTGAAAGGATCTTCCTAAACCACAGGGCTGACCGTGTCATTTACCTGCTCAAGAAGCTCCTCATTATCACTAAAATAAAATGCAAACTCAGAATCAAACTTGGAGGTTTAGTAGGCACCTCAGCTGCCAAATAGTCTAACCCATGCCCAGAAGTAATCTTCAGTATATAAAGCCAGCCCCTGCTTGAAGACCTCTGCCCCTCTTGAGGCAGCCCACATTTGAACAGCTTGAATTGTTCTTATGTCTTTCCCAACATCAAGCCTGGTTGATGCCATCTGAAGCCAAACAGAACAAGACAAACCCTTCTTCTACAGGACAATCCTTTAAAGAACATACATGTCATGTTGTCCTGAACCCTGACACCTTCCCCCTCCCACCTTGACAATCCAACTCTAGCCCACCATTGCAGGCTTATTGCACATGACTTGGCTTCACACATACTATGTTCCGGCCAAAATGACCAGCTGCTGTCCCCTTTCCATGAAATTTCATCTCTTGATGGCAATACTCTGTGATTTCAATGTACTCCCTTCTCATGTCTGCTACATGAGAACCCTGCCTTCTTCGAGACTTGGTTAAGATATTTCTTCCTACTGGAAGCCTATGCTGATCTTTCCAGTTGCTAGTGCCTCCCCACTAGGAATTACTTCGCATATATTCATATATATTTAATTTTCTGTGTGTATATTACTTTCCCCCAATACAATATTAACACTTTTAGGGTAGGGACTGCTTTTTTTTTTCCTTTTGTTTTTGTATCCCTAATGCCTAGTACAATGACTGGAACACGGTAAGCAATTAATATATGTTTGTTAAGTGAACAAATAAATGCACAGGGGAAAGGGGCAGAAGGTGGAGTGAAGCTATGACACAGAGAAGTTCTATAGTCCCCCTAATCAAATTTCATTCACGTTTGTGGAATAAATGTAGGGAGAGGCAGAAAAATAAAAATACTGCATCTCTTCTGATATTGAGGGGAGGATTCTTGGAAGAAGAGACAGACTGTTTTCCACTGGAATCCCTCATGCCTTTGATCTTTTCCTGGTTCCCACCTGTTAATCATTAGGGTGGCCCCACCTTTTGAATTACAGCAGCCTGCAAGTAAAACTCACCCATCTGCCTCTTCTGAGTGCTGCTGGGGAAAGCCATGAAACTGAGATAAGTTGATCCATGAAAAATGTAGACTTACTATGAACAACATTGTGAAGTGTATAAATAATCAGTCTCAAAGGTCCCATTGCCACTTCCAGTCTCTCCCTGTCATCCCTCAGTAACCTCCCATCCTGTGAAGTCCACCCTATCCAAATTTATCACCCAATCCAGAACCTGGTGGCTATCATGTGCAGACTCCCAGGACCTTCCTATCTCAATTGGTTCAGGTCCTAGGTTAGAGTCTTCCTCTTTATCCCTTCATACCCTCTGCCATCCAACTGCACTACCCTATTTGCTTTTCTTTACATGTGATATTCCATATCCTGACTCCACACCCAGCTCTTATGACACATGAAAATTCCAATACATAATTTCTGGGTAATTAACAATCATTTTATTAGCTATGGCTAGTGAATAATTAATAAAAGAGGAGAGTGGCACTCTTGGAGACCAAAGACAAATCAGAGAGGCCACTCGATGCCCCTGGAACTATGGGTGTTCCTGACAGGCAGAAATCAACTCTGATTGGTTAACAATTAATGAGACAAGGAATATTATGAGAGGTGGGCCTATTCTAATGAGGGGCTGGGTACATGATTCTGATCATGTCACTCATGGACAAAGAGACATTTATCTCAAATCAGACTACTCCCCTGGGCAATCGATACAAAAGGATCTATTCTCCACCCAGTCAATGCACAATGAACAATGGTGGGGTGAGAATTCCACCTAGATCAGATTCTCTTTGTCAGGTCTTCTGGTTGGGTGGGGAGACAAGTATGTACTGGGAAGATCTGGACAATCTCATCTATCAGCAATGTCCTTCACAAGGACTGGGCTTTGAATGAGGAAATGGGGTGGGGGAAAGCTGTATTTCCCCAATATTAATTGGTTGCTAATAATCATTTTTCTCACTCTCTGTTGTGTCTGGAATGCTCTCTCTTCTCACCTCCAGCTCTTATTTTCACTGGCTTCCTTCAAGAGTAAGCTTAGATCCCACCTTCTTCAAGAAACCTTTCCCAGCCCACCCGCTAGCCCTTCCTCCCACCAAATCACACCTCAATTATTAGTGCTTTCCCCCTGTGACTACTTTCCATTGACTATGTATGTGTGTATGCATGGGCATATATATATATATGTATATGTAACGATAGTAACAGCTAACATTTATATAGCATTTACTATGTGCCAGGCATAAGTGCTTTACAATCATCTCATTTGATCCTCACAATAACAACCACCTTAGAAGGTAGGTGTTGTTTTTATCCTCCTTTTACAGATAAGGGAAATAAAGCAAACAGAAGTTAGGTGACTTCCCCAAAGTCACATAACTAGTAAGTGTCTGAATCTGAATTCAAATTCAGGTCTTCCTAACTCCAGGTCTGGCACTCTATCCACTGAGCCACCCAGCCATTGCCCCATATGTATATAATGACTTAATTATTTTCATATTGTCTGCTCCATCAGATTGGAAGCTCCTTAAAGTCAGGGACCCTTTTTGTCTTGCTTTGTACCCTCAGAGCTTAGCACACTGCCTGACTCATAGTAAGTGCGTAAGAAACGTTTGTTGACTGATTAACTAATGCCTCTAACACATATTAGCTGTGTAGACCTGGACAAGTCATTTATTTGCCTCAGGTGACTCTCTAAGACTGCAAGTCACAAGACTTTTTCAGTTCTACATTGGTAGAGGGAGTTTTCTCACTATTCATTCTCTACACTAGGGGTTCTCAGTGTGGTCCCCCACTTCGGGGGTTTCTGAGGTCAAAACTATGTTCATAATAATACTAAAGTGTTTTAATTGCCAGTGTGTTAAACATAGATGGATATGACTCAAAGAAACAAAAGTTCTTTGGGATCCTCAGTCATTTTTAAGAGTGTAAAGGGGTCCTGAGACCTTTGAAAATCTATGTTCCACACCAATGAATTTTCAGTTCTACGTCTTCTCTTCTCTACCCTCCCCTGAAAAGAACCTATGGAAAGCCTTGGCTATGGTGCTAAGGCAAATTCAAAGATAAAAGATAAAGTGTCCCTGTCCTCATGGAGCTTACAATTTGTATTAGACCTTGCTGCTCTGAAGTTATAATCAAGTTGTACAATGTCAGGATGAAAACAGTATTCAAGGGGCAGCTAGGTGGCGCAGTGGATAGAGCACTGGCCCTGGAGTCAGGAGGACCTGAGTTCAAATCTGGCCTCAGACCAAACACTTGACACTTACTAGCTGTGTGACCCTGGGCAAGTCACTTAGCCCCAGTTGCCTAAAAAAAAAAACAGCATTCAGAAGAGATGAAATCATTACTGAGTAACAACTACCCAGAATCATTCAGTTCTCTTCTCTTGAAAGGGAAATACAAGCTGGAGTAGGATGAGGAAACACCAAAGGTACAAAGCATCTGTTGCTACACCAAGCCCATAAGCAAACCCAGCCCTAGAGACATGCTTTCTCCTTCCTTTAAGCAGATAATTCTATATTGTGATATGGACTTGAAGTGTCATCTAGATATCACCTTTGGTATTGCCAGCTTGTGATTTCCCGAGAGCTGGAGCCATGAGCCGCTATCCTGGGATGACCAGATTTCTGGTGATGGGGAAAATCAGTGGCATAAGACCTCAAGCCCATCTGATGGAGAATAATAGATATGCCTTAGTAAGTTGCACAGTCCTTGCCCAACTCCTCACATTTTCTCCCCACTTTTTCTAAATCATCACCTCTCCAAGAAGCCTTCCTTGACTAATGAGGAGTGGAGGGCATTTTCCTCTAACCTTCTTTAAATTCATTATCTAAATTGTTCAACAAACACAATAAATGTCCACTATGTGCAGGACCCCATGCTAATCTCTGTGTAAAGTATAAAGTTAAGTTGGCCACTAACCCTGTCATCATGGAACTGATTCTACTGCAGGAGTAGAGGAGATAAAATGTGTACAATCAACTACAATAAAAATAGAATGTGATAAATGCTGAGTTCCATTGATCCCTCCCTATTCTCTCAATACATCATCCCTGATCTGACCAGCTATTTCAATGATACTCTTCTCCAGCCTGAAATTATCTACTTTCTTGACCTTCATCTATTACCAAATTCAAATTCAACATTTATTATGCACAAGGCCATGGAGACAAAAAGAAATAACAGTCTTGCCATGAAGGAGCCTGCATTCTAATGAACGATACTACATGTCACCAGTGATAAGATGCACTGTACTGGAAGGAACGCTGAATTTAAAAATGGAGGACCTGGGTTCAAATCCCAGCTCTGCTATGTATTACTTGCATGACCTTGGGTGAGTCACTTCACTTCTCTTGCCTCAGTTTCTTCATATGTAAAACTAGGAGGTCGGATTAGATAAAATCCTGAAGATAATTAGAGGAGGGAGAAATCATGAAAAACTGGGGAAATCAGGAAAAGTTTTGTGTGGAAGGTGGCACCCTAAATGAGCCTGAATTAAAACAAAAAAGTTAGAGTCTGAAGGTGATGGGGGAGTACATTCCTGCTGTGGGCACAGGCGGCATAAAATTTCAGAATGAAAGATGGAATGCTGAGTTAAGGGAATATCATGGAGACCAGTTTGGCTGAAATGTAGCGTGCATGAAAGAGAATAATGTGAAATGAGCCTGGGAATGTAGATTGGGGCCAGTGTGAAGAGATTTACATCCTAAATTGAGGAGTTTACATTTTATCCTGTAAGCGATAGGGAGCAACTAAGACTTTATGAACAGAGAAGTTATAGTGAGGTTTGCATTTCATGAAGACCTAGGCCAATACATGGTTCTGGGTAATTCCCCTTACTTCTCTCCTATGTACACTACTGAAGAAAGTTATCAAGCTTCATTGGCTAGGTGCACAACAAATTTAGGCTATCTAATCTTAAATGAGTCCCAATTGTTTCTCAGTAATCTTTCTATGCATCTGTGGTTGACAGCAATATTCCCCACATCAACCTTTTCAAAACCTTGTTCTCAGTCCTTCAGCCCCCAACTCCAAGAATCCTCTCATTCCCCCAATGATGTTCTCACTACCCACCATTTCTCTTCTTTTACTACTGAAAAAGTTGAGGTCCTCTGGCCAATTCCTTTATATCTCCTCCACCCAGCCTTCAAAGCTTCTCTATGCTCTTCCCCATTTCTCTTTCCTTCCCTCCAGTTTCAAGGGATAGGGTAGCTCTCTTCCTTTCTAAGGCTACCCACTCTGCTTATGTCCTTTCTACCATCCAATCTCCTCCTCTCTTTTGCCTTCTAGTATGTTTTCCTTTCTCTGTTTCTCTTTCATTTTTGCCTTTGATATTTCTCTTTCTATTGTCTCTACTCTTCATCTTCTATCAAGTCTCTTTTATGGTTAAAATTGACAAATTAAAAAAATTACCAACTCAGAAAGAAGATACCTTATAGAACTAAACAAAATAATGAAATTCTTTAGAGCAATAAAAGGAAAATAACAGGGGGAAAGTAGTTATAAATAGCACTTCCAGACCTCAAATTAAATCATGAAGCAGAAATCATCAAACTTGTTTGCTACTGTTTTTTTTTAAATAGAAAAATAACACAATGAAATAGATTTAATCAAACTCAACTGAACTCAACAACTTAGAGTTTGGTAACTATGACTATGTCTATCTATATCTATATATATTACTTGAGGAGTCTTTATTAGACAAAAACTTTTTGGGAAAATTAAAAATCAGTCTGGCAGTAATAGGTTTTCACCAACATTTTATACCATATGCTACAATAAACTCAAAATGGATATTCAAGCAAAACATTAAAGATCACATAGATTGAACCAAATTGTATATCTTTCATAGCTATGGTGAGGAGGAAGATTCTTAACCAAACAAGGGACAGAAGTGATCCTAAAAAGTAAAATAGATTATTTTCATTATGTGGAATTTGAAGGCTTTCGAGACAAGGCAAATAGGATAATAAAGGAAGCAGTCAAATGCTTAATGAGGTTTGGGGATGAAATATTACTAATCATAGTCAGATAGCTAAAATATATAGGCCACCATGATCCTTAGTTACAGCAGAGAGCTGATGGGAGTCCTGGAAGAGGCTGCTCTCCAGACTTGGCATACTTAAGGAATACCAAGCTATTAGAACTCTTTAAGCTATGGGTAGAATGCCTGGGTCTAGAATCACTCGAGACAAGCAGAGTAGCTTAGGAAAATGGGTGAGTGGTATGGTTTTCATGGGAATGGATGGGTTTGTGCTTAGACAAATTTGAGTGGTTACACATCTGTAATGTCACTATCAGGCAAGTGCTAGGGGTTGGGCAGAAAGGCCAAGTTCCCTTTCCATCTCTCCCACTCTCTAGTATGACATAGCTCCAGAAGTTTCCAACAAGGCAAATTTAAGATATGCATATTCTAGAAAAGAGGCAAGTCAGGAAGTGGGAGCTATTTAGAGTGGAGGCTGCCTATCTATGACATCTATGTCTTATGGATCTCAAAGGAATATAAAAGTTATCACAGTGCCTTTTATTACCCTGAAAAGGGACAGTGGCAAATAATAATAAAAACTGACATTTATATGGCAAAGTTCTACAATAATAATAATAACTGACAAAATAATAACTAGCATGTATGTAGCATTTCTATAGCAAAATGCTATAATAACTGACATTATTATAAGTGCTATAATAACTACCATAATCATACCTGACATTTCTATAGCATTTACAGTATAGCAAAGTATTATAATAATAACTGAAATGAGTATTATATTAATGACATAAGTGCCATCTTAATAACTGACATTGCTAAGAGTTCTATTATAATAATGACAATGATGAATGACATTTATATAGCAAAGTGCTTTATAAGTATTATTTTATTTAATCCTTAGAACAATTCTATGAGTTATTAACCCCATTTTACAGATGGGGAAACTGAAGCCAAGGGATGCTGAGAGATTTATCCAGGGTCCCACAACTGGTAAGTGGCAAGGGCAGGGTTTAAATCCAAGTACCCTTTCCAATATACCATACTGCATCACATGGTATCTCACATGAAGGTAGACAGGAACTCAATTGCAAAGGGCTTTGAATATCGGCACAGCAGGTATTTCTGCAATATGCTTCATCACTAGGGCAAGCCAAGGAGCACTCACTACAGCAGATTAAGGACTCTGAAACACTGTATACTTTGTATACATCTCTGGATAGAAAGCACCTACAGGGTCCTGGCTATGTAAAGGAAATGTTTTCCCTTTCTGTTTGTTCAGTTGTACACATCTGTCCATATGACAGATGTTTATTTTTCATAATAGAGCTCAAAATCACTCCTCCATTTCCTCATGTTGAAGTTTTCATGACTGCCAAAGCGGACTTATGACACTGATCTGTTTTTATAGAGGAGCTGATTGAAGGCATAGCCAACTGACCATTGCCTAGTGAGCCATTGGATTTTCCACAACCTTTTGGGCAGGACAGAACATTTGCTACCTGGTTTCCTAGTGTCCTTCCAGGTGCCTATGGTGGGGAATGAATTTATTTCATAGTGACACAACCTTGACCAATAAGGACAGTTCTTCCTTTCCTTCTGCTCTCCTCTGTAGGCAGAAGGTTGGAGAAGAACATCATCATACAATACTAGACACAACAAATACTGTATGGTGACTCCCTGCTGTATTACCAATTCTCTCCTACCCTCTTCTTTATTGCTGTCCCCTCCAAAACTGGGTATCTGCTTTTGGAGTTTTTCTAAGGTGTCATATCCTGCTGTCGTCCCCTGGCAGCATGGTATAACATTCTGGAAAGAATACTGGATTTGGGGTCAGAGGACATGAGTTCAGATCCTAACTCTGCTACTTTTACTTGTGTTACCTTAAGCAAGTCCCTCAACACATATGAGGCATCAGTTTCCCTATCTATAAAATAAGAAAGTTGAACAAGTTGATCACAAAAGTCCCTTCCAGATCTAAGTTATCCCACTTTGGGCTCATCATTTTTCACCATCCCAGAAACTTGCCCCATTTCCTCATTGCAACATGCAACCCACAGATGAAAGAAGATGGAGTTCCAATAGAGACATCAAATGAGTCATTCTTGGAGTGATCGCTCCCAGGTGCTGGCAAAGTGCTAAGTGTTAGTGATTCAAAGAAAAGCTGAAACACCACCCTTGCCCTCTATGAGCTCATATTCTAATGGAGCAGACAGCATAGAGGTAACTAAGTACATGGGGATGCATGAGCTGTTCAAGGAGAACTAGCACTTCCAGTGGAGGGCTTACCAAGCCCTTTTCAGGACTACTCATCCACCTTTGCTGTCCACCTCTCTCTCACCCAACTCTCACCTGTGGCTCCAAGAAGCTATAGAATTTGCAGAGGCCATGTGCCATAAAACCGTCTCAGAAGATGTGCTAAACCAGGTTGAGGGTAACGAACAGGCCTCCAACCCACTGGTGAGTTAGGGGCATGTCTACCCCAATCATGTGGAGACTTCCCCCAGCAGAATGAGCAGATAAGTACAATTTATTCCAACGTCCATGAAGGTGGAGGATGCAGGTGCTGTGTAGAGCTTAGAGCTTGGTCAGGCATCAAAAATGCCAAGATCAAGCATTGCATCCTGGGTTATCACCAGTTGTCCTGACTTTTGTCTTTCAGTGAACTCCAATGACACTGGGGAAAAATGAGTGAGGCTGATGACTTTATGCAGCTTTTGTCCTTTCTTGAATACAATTCACGCGTGAGTCATCATACCTATGATGTCACTGGTCCCCTTCAAAAATAAAGGATGAATAACAACTAGGTCCATACAAGATAGATGTGGTGTAAATGGGAGGTATCTCAGAGAGAGAGATACAAGCAACTGGGGAAACTGGGAAAGGATGCTTGCAGAAGGTAGGATTTGAGCTGAATCTTGAAGGAATTCAGGGAAGACAAGAGGCAGAGATGAGGAAAGAGATGACACATTCTATCTTATATCACAGGTAGCTGGTACATCTTTGATTGCCTAACTCCCCTTAGACCATAAATTCCTAACTTTTTAATCATGCCTATTGCCTGGCATAAATCCCTACCCAGTTGGAGTCCAGTAAGTGTTTGTGGAAGGGAAAGAGGATAGGTTGAGTGACAGTGGAGAAAGTGGGGAGAGCTCTGGATCTGGAGTCAGGAAAATTAGAATTCAAATCCTGTCTGTGAAATATTCTTATTGTGTGACCCTGGGTAAACCATATAACCTCTTTGAGCCTCAATTTCCCCAACTGTAAAATGGGGATTCTAATAACAACTACCTCAAAGGATTGCCATAAAGACCAAAATGTTGTTGTTGTTGTTGTTCAATTATGTCTGACTCTTCATGACCCTATTTGGGGTTTTCTTGGCAAAAATACTAGAGTGTTTTGCCATTTCCTTCTCCAGATCATTTTACATATTGAAAAACTGAGGCAAACAGGGTGAAATAGCTTGCCCAGGGTTACACAGCTAGTAAGTGTCTGAAGGCAGGATTTGAACTTAGGTTTTCCTGACTTCAGGCCTGGCACTATCCGAAGACCAAAAGGAGATAATAAATATTAAGCATTTAGTAAATGTTACAATAGTGTATGTTATTCATTATTGTTGCTCTAGATTATGGTCCATAGTTTTCAAAGAGCGTGCTTGTATATGTGTTTGTATGCATACACTTAAATACATGTACACAAGCTTATGCTTTGCAAAGAGGCTTATACCTTTCTTTCTTTCCCTGATAGCGACAGTTTCCTGAGACCCCAGGGGAAAATCACTTTAAACATAACAATTTCTTTTTACATATGTCTATTGACTTTTCTCCAAGTTCTATTGGCGTTTTCTGATTCTTAACCAACAAATAGCCCAGTGACACACTTTCCAAGCAGGCAATGATAAGCATATTTATCACTGCCCATGGCACTTGAGCAGGGACTCAGGGCAATGCTGGATTCCAGGCTACATTCAGGCTGTTAGTCAAGTGTTGGTCAGCTCATCTTCTACACATTCTTCTTATTTCTAGCACACAGAACTCCATCTCTTATCTCCACACATTTTCACTGGATATCCCTCATGTCCAGAAGGCACTCTCCCCTCCTCACTTCCATCTCATACCTTCCTTTAAAACTGAGCTCAAGCAACTCATTCTACATGAGGACTTTCCCAGTCCTTGAAACTGCTAATACCTTCTTCTCAAAATTACTTTGTATTTGTTTTACATGTATTTTATATATTCTTATATTATCTCCTCTTATACAACATAAACTCCTTGAGGGCAGTCTCATTTCTGTATATCTGTCCCCCACACCTAGAACAGTGCCTGGTATGTAGTAGATGTTAATAAATACTTGTTGACATTTGTGTATATATAGACAATATACTCTCAATGGTACTCATGTACCAGCCAATGCCATAGGGCACTTTCTCTGGTTTTCAGAGAGCTGGTTACCTGTCCCCTTAGTTATTCCCTTTGGTTGGAAGGTTTACTGTCATTTTCCCCAAGTCACACAGCTAAACGTGTCTAAGGCAGAATTCAAACTCAGGTCTTTCTGAATCCAAGTCCAATCCATGCACCACCCAATGTGCTACCTAGTCACCTCTGTTAAGTGGCCATTAATCTTGCTTAGAAAGCCCTATAATTTTCCATGGCTCAATGAATTCAATGTAATGTCAGCCATAAACAAGAGCATTTGGAGAATATCACTATTCTTCCAGAAGTTTTCTTCCATTTTGACTTTATGTAAGACACTGAACATGAAACTAGTAAAGATGCTGCTCACCTTCAGAATGAATGATCAATGGATGGATGAATGAATAAGTGAATGAATGAATGAATGAATGAAGCTGCCAGAGGGTGGGAACAGAAATGGGTGCCAGTCACTATGAATGGAAATGCAGCAACAGCAGATAGTCCCCAATTCCCAAGTTCCCCCAGTCTGGCTGGATTTTCACGAAGCCTAGAGGAGGACAGTGCATGGGGGAATTTTTTGTCATTTTCATACTGACTGAAATGGATATAACTTTGGGGGCATTTTCTTGATCCCTGTGGGAGTATCTGAGTCTAATTACCTATACTATGTCTGTAAACTCCTAAATTGGGGGGAATTGAGGTCACCCTATGGATTGTAAAGGGATGCCTAGGTCTTGGAGGAGCCATGAACCTGGAGCCTACAAGGTACTTCTTTTAATATATTTTTATTTTATTCCATTAGATTCTGTCTTCAAGATAATATAAAAATTGATTCATAAAGGACTTTGAGGTTATGTCCCATCCAGCACAGATTTCTCCTAGATTTCTGTCAATGAATAAGCCTTTATTAAGTGCCTGCCATCTACTAAGCCATGCACTAAGCACTGGGGATACAAAAAGAGGCAAAAGACAGACTGTCCTCTCAAGAAGCTCAGAGTCTAATGAGGGAGAAAACATGCAAACAACTATGTGCAACCAAGCTCTGGAAAGGACAAATTGAAAATAATCAATAGAATGGAGACAGTAGCCTTAAGATGGATCAAGAAAGATTTGCTGTAGAGCAGTGATGTCAGACTCAGATAGGAACAAGTTCTCTAAACCATAATAAGGATCCCTACAGGCCACATATTGACATTCTCTGTGTTCTATTGTATTTTTATTTATTTTGTCAAATATTTCCCACTTACATTTAAATCTGTTCACACTGCTTTTGGGAGTGTTGTGGGCTACATGTGATCCCCTGGCTGCTCATCTGACACCACTATGAAAGAAGATGTGATTTTAGGTGAGACCTGAACGCCAGGAAGCCTAAAAGGTAGGAATGAGGAGGGAGGGAATTTCAAGCAAAGGGAAAAGCTAGAGAAAATTCCCGTAACCAGGAGAGAGAGTGTTTTATATGAGGAATAGCAAGGAAGCCGGGGTTGCTGCTTCACAGAGTATAAGAGGAAGAATAAGAAAGGAAGACTGGAAAGCTAGGTGGGAATAGGGCTGTGAAGGGTCTGAATGTCAAACCAACCAACAATTGTGCATTTCATTCTGGAGGTGATAAGAAGTCACGGGAGCTTGTTGAATTAGGGGTGGGGTGGGGTCTGACCTGGTCAGATCTTCTTTAGGAAGATAATTTTGACAATCTAGTAGAGGATGGACTGAACTGAGGAGACATGAGGTAAGGAAACCAATCAGGAGGGTAATGCAACAGTCCAGGCATGAGGTGATTTGAAGGGCTGGTGACAGCGTTGGAGGAGAGAAGGGGGTGGACACAAGACGGATATTTAATCAAACCTAGCTCTTACAAACCCAGTCATTTTATATACCATTACCACTTCCTCATATAGCACATTGGTTGGTCACTAAAGTGCTAGAGTCTGATGTAGTGGTGGTAACATTGTCCTAGATGACGAGAATCAATCATCACAGAAAGGCTAAACATTTTCACTTAACAATACTGTTGTGATAATATGACTTATTTGGGTCTCACTCCAAGCTTCCCCCCCCCACTCTGCTGCTTTGGGCTGTTTTATGAGGGAATACAATTCTTAGTCTGTCATCTTTCTTTACCATGTTTGACAAATGCATTTGTGTTCTAAACCAACATCGCCTTTGGATGATGTGTTTCTCTGGCAGGGAAACCAATTGTTTACTAGCTGAGGCAGTTAGAGGACTCTCTCAGTCTCTGCAATCTGAGACTATTTTCAATCAGTTCATTTTTGTTAAAGAATTGGTGTTAGAATCAATGTTTTTACCTTTACCCTTTCTCCTCTTACCTCCTCCTTTTCTAATAAAACATATATTTAAGCAGGTGGGATTGGGGCCATTGTTATTACATTCAGCGCCTTCTAATCTTTATCCTTTTTTTTCCAATGTGGCTTTAATATTCATCCTTGCTCCAACCAGTTAATGATGTGTTTCCCAAAGGTAACAGATTCTGCTATGAATCCCAAAACCATATTGGAAACCAGTTCTTTCTATGCTGAGAGGCAGCGTGGGGTAATGGATAAAGAGTTGGCTGCTGAATAAAGAATTTGACAAGCATGTATTAAGTACTCATTTTGTGCCAGCCATTGAGGTTAGTGCTGGAAATACAAATTTAAGGGGAAAAAAAGATAGTCCCTGCTCTCAAGGAGCTAACGTTCAAATGGAAGATAGACAACATATAAAAAGGGAGCTGAAAAGAAGGAGGAGGGTTGGAGGAACCCATGAGGAGTCATGGTAGAGAAAGCCAAGAGAGTCAAAGAAAGATCCTAGAGATGATGAAGACATGGCTGTCATGGACTCTTTCTTTAAAAATGGATATTCTGAAAAAAAATGGATATTATGGGAGAAATCATCCAATCGAAGGAAGAGGCTGCAGGGGTGGATTGTACTGCCAAAGAGAGAAAACCAGGGGTGGAGTCTACTTCACGAGTAAGTAAACATCACACCTATCAGATTGGCTAATATGACAGAAAAAGAAAACAATAAATGTTGGAGAGGATGTGGGGAAATTGTGACACTAATGCACTGTTGGTGGAGTTGTGAACTGATCCAACCATTCTGGAGAGCAATTTGGAACTGTGTCCAAAAGACAATGAAATTGTGCATGCCTTTTGATCCAGGGGCCATCTCCAGTCATCATGATCTATATTTTGCCACTGAACCCAGATGGCTCCAGAGGACAAAATGAGGCTGGTGACTACACAACCTTCCCTCACTTAAATCCAATTCACTTTCCTGATGTCATGGTCCTCTTCAAGAATGAAGGACAAATAACAACAACAACACTTTTATCCAGCAATATCACTCCTAGTTCTGTTTCCCAAAGAGATCATAAAAAGCAAGAAAGGACCTACATGTACAAAAATATTTGTAGCAGCTCTTTTTGTGGTGGCAAAGAATTGGAAATTGAGGGGATGTCCATTAATTGGGGAATGGCTGAGCAAGTTGTGGTATATGAATGTAATGGAATAATATTGTGGTGTAAGAAATGATAAGCAGGTGGATTTCAGAAAAACCTGGACTTACATGAACATCAATGCTGAGTGAAGTGAGCAGAACCAAGAGAACGTTGTATACAATCACTTCAACATTGTGTGATAATTTACTATGATAGACTTAGCTCCTCTCAGCAATACAATGATACAATGATGGAAAATGCTGTCCACATTCAGAGAAAGAACTGATGGAGTATGAATGCAGATTGAAGCATACTATTTTCACTTTCTTATTTTTGTGTTTTTTTTCCTTTTGTTCTGTTTCTTCTTTCACAACATGACTAATGTGGAAATACGTTTTACATGATTGCGAATGTATAACCTAAATCAGATTGCTTGCTGTTTTGGGGAAGGGGGATGGGATGGGAGGAGGGAGAAAAATTTGGAACTCAAAATCTTGTAAAAATGAATGTTGAAAATTGTCTTTACATGCAATTGGGAAAAAAATACCATTTACATTTATTTTTTTTCAGCCAAAGATAAGATTTATTAGAACATCCATTATATTGGACAGACTCTTAAGGAGTCTGAACGTTAATAAGCTATTGGCTAGATTATAAGAATCTGAGCACCTTAATGGAGACAAGATGGACCTTATATACAGAAAAACTATGGGAGGGACCAAGGAGTGGCCAAATATTATTTACATTTAAAAAGGGTAAGGAAACTACTGAGAAACTACTGAGAGGAGCCTGAGAAGAATGAATATGTTGCTGATCTGGGCTCTTTCCTTAAAAAGAAAGAAGAAAGATGAGAGTTCCAGTCCTATCTCAACACATACTGGCTGAGTTCTCCTAAATGAGTCACTCAATCTCTCTGTGTACCTAGGAAACACTGTAAGATTATAAATTTATGGAACAATCACCAGTCTGCATTGGTAGAAAGAGGTTCTGCTCCAACCTTTCCTTATATCAATCAGTCAGCAAGCATTTAAATCCCTACCATGTGCCAGTCATTGCACTAAGCACTAGGGAGACAAAAATTTTAAAAAAACCCAGTCCCTGTCCTCAAGGAGCTCACAATCTAATGGGTGTGTGTGTAGAGATAATGTGAAACAACTATGTATAAACAAGATATATACAGGGTAAATTGGGGGAGATCTCAGAAAAAAGGATTGGAATTAAGGAGGACTAAGAAAGACTTCTTGCAGAAGGTGGGACATTAGCTGAGATTTGAAGGGAGCCAGGGAAACCAGAAGCAGGGTGAAAAGCATTCCAGGCATGGGGCACAGCCAGTGAAAATTCTCAGTCAGGAGGTTGGGTGTTTTGTTCATGGAGCGACAAGGAGACCAGTGTCACTAGATCATAGAATATGTTTAGAGGAGTAAAGCATATTGTAAAGGCAGGAAGGATTAGGTTCTAAAGAGCTTTAAAATCCCCAAAGAGAATTTTTATATTTGATCCTGAAGGTAGTAGGGGAGCCATTGGAGTTTATTGAGTGAGATGGGGTGGTGATATCCATAGATTTGAACTTTAGGAAGGTCATTGTGATGGCTGAATGGATGGATGGACTGGAGTGGGAAGAGAGTTAAGCCAAGGAGAACAGCCAGGAGTCTATTTCTATGGTCCAAGTGTGAACTAATGAGATCCTGTACCTTGGTGGTTTCAGTGTCAAAGGAAAGAAGAGAATGTATTTGAGAAATGTTCCAAAGGTAGAATCATCAGGAACAGATTGGATTTGAGAGGGAATGGGGGGAGAGTTGAATGAAATTACAGATCTAGGCCAAAAAGAAAATAAAAACAACCACCTATAAAATTTATTTCATTTGTATGACATTTGGTATTCAGCATGTACAATACCTTCTGCCTCATTTATACGTGTATGTGTGTATGCATGTGTATGCATATATATACACACATAATATACATGCATATATGTATATACTATTTGTATATTAATATTTCGCATGTATGTGTGGGGGGCTTCTGTGTAATATAAAATTTTTGCTCTTTTTTATGTCTTAATCCCTGTTTTTCCAACCTTGTGTTCACCTTCACACTGAAAGCGCCAAGGAAGTCAGAAAGGAAAACATCGTATTACAGAAATATCAAGATATATATGCATTTGTTGTTCTGTCATTTCAGGTGTGTCCAGCTCTTCGTGACCCCATTTGGGGTTTTCTTGGCAAAGATACTAGAGTAGTTCACCATTTCCTTCTCCAGTTCATTTTATAGATGAGGAAACTGAGGCAAACAGGGCTAAGTGACTCGCCTAGGATCACACAACTAGTAAGTGTCTGAGGCCGGATTTGAACTTAGAAAGATGAGTGTTCCTAACTCCAGGTCTGGTGCTCTATCCATTTGTACCACCTAACTGCCCCATATATGCATGTGTATTGTCAAGTTCTTCAAATACTTCTCCACTTTATTTTCTCCAGCAGATGTTGGCAATAACCTGCACTTATCTTTATGCTGGCCTTTTTTTTTTATTATTATTATTGCTAATTAGGAGCACTGCAAAGCAAGATGACAAATCATTCCACGAAATAATGTTTTTTTGCTGTTGGGTGCACAATGAAACTATCTCCACCAAATCTGTTTTTTGACAGTACAATGAGAACTAGTAAGCCATTTATAGGGAGAATATCAATTTGTATCTGATTTGAATCCTACCAGAATTATATCGACTCAATTCAATAAGTGTAATATATAGAGAACATGGTTCTAGAACCTGAGGACACAAAGGGAAAAAAGAAGAATTTCTATCCTTAAGGAGTTTACAATCATTGAATCAGAAGGTACCTTAGAAGAGAACCTAACCCAACCTCTTTATTTTTTAATTGAAGAAACCAGGGCTCTGAAAAGTTATTTACCTGAGGAAATACAGTTACTAAGGGACAGGGGCAGGGTTTGAACTCAGGTCTTCTGACTCCAGAGCAAGAATGCTTTCCATTGTACCCTCCCTCTCACTCTACAGAATTGTAGAATGAGATGTTCACTGGTCATTAGGCAATGATCTCACATTTCCATTGTGATCTCACATGCCAATATTTAAATTGGTATTCGTAGATTATTTAAAACCTAAGTGATTTTTTGTACTTCTTTTTCTTGCCATTTCAACACCATCACTGCAGAAGAGGAGGCCACACAGAACTGAGAATCCTTTGGCATTTTTGTCTGTTTCATGGATCATGTTAGTTGATGCCATACTCATCCTCATTGAAAGCATCTGATGATATTGATGAAAACATCATGCTAAAAAGCATGGCACCTGCTTCACTCCACTGATCAACATGGCTAAAGGATCACAAAAATACACAGGTGGATGGGAGCTCCACAGGCATCTGGATGGTCCATATACAAAAGGAATCTAAACTATAAGATACCCAAAGTAGTGTGGACATCCTGCTTGAAGACCTGCAATGAGGAGAACCCTCCATCTCCAGAAGCATTTCATTCCACTTTTAGATAGCCAAATTGCTAAATTGTTGGATTTTTAACTCCTCCACTCCAGTGTCTTTGCCAAGAAAACACCAAATGGGATCACGAAGAGTTGGACATAACTGAAATAAGCAACAACAATAAAAATCAAATCTAAATTTGCCTATTTGCAATTTCCTCTCATTTCTCCATCCTATTCCACCTATCCTCTCTATCATATCCACCCTTGAGACTTCTCTTCTCCAGGCTAAACACACCTAGTTCCTTCAACCAAGTTTCACATGACATGGAAGCAAGGTCTCTTTACTATCCATACCGGCGGTCCTCCCTCGCACACCCTCTAGCTTAGATATCCTTCTTAAACTCTGGTGTCCAGAACTAAACACAGCATACCTTATCAAGGCAAAGTAAAGAGGAGCATAAGCTTCCATAGACCTGGAAACCATACTACCATTTTGTTTTGGCTGCCACATTATACTTCCAACTGTTCCATTAATCACACCTCCACCAAGATCTTTTTCATACATACTTTTTTTCTGGCCATTTCTCCCCCATCCTATACTCATGAATTTTATTTTTGAGCCAAATATGATTTTATATTGTCCCTCCCAACTTTGGGTCATCCAAAATTTTGATGAAAAATAACGTAGGCTATAGCCAGGCCTTTGCATTTTACATAGCTCTCAGCAGACCCCATGACAGAAAGAGAATGTCAAGAATGGGGTAGAGTCCCTAGGCTATGGAAAAGATAGGATTACAAACTATGTGGGAATTAAGGGATTCTTCTGACCAGTAGCTCTCTGTTATATAAATAGCTAGAGCAGAAAGATTTCTTTGTTTCTTGCATAATAGAAGATTTTGTACTGGTGATGTGGTTTCTAATATCTTTCCTACCCTGTATAAACCACTCACTGACACAGCTTCCTGCCTTCTCAGACCTGGCAGATTCTTCACTCTGTGCTTACCACATTGCCACCGTTCATGTGTCTCTTTCCAGAAAAAGGGAGACAAGGGAAGATCTTAGTGCTCAGCTAAAGTAAAACCAGAGCTATCAACAGGTAACCAGCATGCACTCGTCCTGTTAGGACTGATAGGACTTGCTCTAACGGAACTAATATGTACCAGTAGTTCCCTGAACAATGGATAAGGCCCAAGCCCCTCTTCCCACTCCCCCCCAAAAAAAACCCATGGCTTAGTCCCACCCCTGCTCTTCTAATAACTTTCACCAAAAGTCAGTGAAACTCTCCCTAGAATTTCATTGGCCCCTAACTCCCTTGATACAGCTTCCTACTCACTGAAAGGCTTTAAAAGATCCCACCCAAGTAGAGTTGGGTTCCTCAGATTCAGTGAATTTTGGAAGACCATTTGAGGAACCATATCTTGTCTGCCCTGCTGAGAAGAAACTTTTCCATATGGAGATGAGGAGGACCAACTCCAGAAAAGCTAAGTGCCACTGTGATCTTGTGTATTCTTGTTGTGTTAGGGCAAAGTATACCTCTTTTGATTAATTGTTCAATGACTTTCAAGCGCCTCATTTCATCCCAACTTCAGTCATTTTCAGTTGGGTCTGACTCTGTGACCACATTTAGGGTTTTCTTGGCAGAGATACTGGAGTAATTTGCCATTTCCATCTCTAGCTCATTTGACAGATGAGGAAACTGAGTCAAATAGGGTTAAGGAACTTTCCCAGGGTCACACAGCTAGTAAGAGTCTGAAGCCAGATTTGAATTCAGGAAGATGAGTGTTCCTGACTCCAGGCCTGGTACTGTATCCATTACAGCACCTCACTACCCCAACACTGAGCCTCCAATGAGGGAGTGATGATTTTAGGCCCATTTCTAACACCCTGAGTGTGATGGCTGTACCTGTATAAATAGATACCTTTACTGCCCCTTACCAGGATAGCTGATGTTAAGATGGCTGCCAGCAGCAGCTGCCCACTGTACATAGCAGCCACCTGTGCCTCTTCAAGTAATTGATAAAAATGTTAAGCAGCACAGCACCAATCACCGATCCCTGGGGCACTGCACTAGAGACCTCCTGTCATGCTGACATGAAACAATTAAGATGATTTATTGAGCCTTGCTATTCTGACACTTTCAGTTCCACCTAATTGTATAATCATTTAACCTACACCTCCACATTTTCTACAAGAAGAATACGATATGCTCTATAAAAATGCTTTGCTAAAATCTAGTTAAAACTATAGTATCCAACATTTAACACAGTGCCCAGAACATAGTACATACTTAATAAATTTACTGATTAATAGTTATTAATTAATAAGGAAAAACTTACTGATTAATTGATGGTTATACATAGAGTATGCATCTGATCTACCAGTGTAGTAACTTTGTCCAAAAAGGAAGGCAGGTTAGCTAGTCTGGTGTTGTCTAGTGGGCAGCCAGCTGATTCTAAGCCTCTCTAAACTTAGCCAGGCTACTCTTCAAACAGCAGATGCAATCTGTCACTAGGATTGTATTCAATGCTTTTTCCAGCTTGGTAGAAGCTTCTGCCAGAGCTTCTATCTCATTGGCATTCGTTTCAATTTAATTCAACAAGTTTTAATTAAGCGCTTACTCTGCTTTGGGGACTATGCTGGGTGCTGTGGATAAAAAGATAAAAACTAACCAATCCCTGTCCTCAAGAAGCTTTGATTCTTTTGGAGGGAAGCAACCTACATGCAGATAAGAAAATACAAAATGTATTCAAAGTAGATACAAAATAATTTTAAGGTATGGCACTAGGAAATAGGAGAATCCAAACAAGTCTCATGTAGGATGTGGCATTTGACTCTTTAAGAATGCAGGGTCAACTCTGCTACAATGAGGAATAGAAAGAGGACATGTGTGGAGAAGCAGGCACTCATGAGAATGTTTATCAGACTGAATTGTTCGATGACTATACCTGCTGCTTCCCATATCTTCATCTCCATGTTTCCACTCCCAATTCTTCGTTTTCCCCTTTGATTGGTGATTCACTTGGCCAGATGACCCATGACTATCTCCCTACTGCAACTGATTAGCTGGAGGGCTTCACTGAGATGTGCTCAAGCCCCCCTCTTTTTTGACCAATTCTTTGATGAATGGTTGAACAGAACCCTAGGAAGCCCATATTCATAATAAGACCCGTTCTCTGGTCACTCTTCCCTTTACCTCTGAGGTGTAGGGGTAGTCCAGCCCATCCTCCACTTAGCCATCAGAGTGATGTTCCTAAAGCCCAGGTACGACCATGTCACCTGCACCCACACATGTTGTTATTTAGTTGTTTCAATCATGTCAAATTCGTCATGACCCCATTTGAGGTTTTCTTGGTGAAGATGCTGGAATAGTTTGTCATTTCCTTCTCCAGCTCATTTGACAAACGAAGAAATTGAGGCAAACAGGTTGAGTGACTTGTCCAGGGTCACACAGCTAGTAAGCGTCTGATGTCAGATATGAACTAAGAAGATGAGTCTTCCTGACTCCAGGCCTGATGCTCTATCCACTGTGCCACCTAACTAACCCTATACACACACACATGCTCAATAAACTCCAGTAGCTCTCTATCACCTTCAGAATCAAATTTTTAAAATCCTCTGGTTGCTTTTGAAGCCCTTCATAACCTATTTGCCTTCACCTTTCCAGTCTTATTACACCTTCTATCTCCCTCCTAACCTTACGCTTTCATCCAGTGATCTTGGCCTCTTTTCTATTTCTCAAGGCACTCTGTCTCCAGACTCTGGCCAATCTTCCCGGTTGCACCTCAGAATATTCTCCTTCCTCATGCCTCCTAGCTTCCCCTGGCTTCCAGTAAGACTCAGCTAAAAACTTAACCTTCTGCAGGAAGCCTTTCACCATTCCTTCTAATTCTAGTGACTTCCCTTAATTGTTTCCAATTTATCCTCCATAAATTTTCTTTCTATGTAGTTGTTTGCATGTTGTCTCCCCCATTAGATTACGACCTCTTCAGGAATAGGGGCTATTTTTTGCCTTTCTTTGTATCCCCAGTATTTAGAACAGTACCTAGCACATAGTAGGCACTTAATAAATGTTTATTGCCTAACTGATATAATCCCAGGTGCTCAAAGAGTAGCAACTTCCAGATGATGTCACAACCTTTAAAAGTAAAGCTCTCTATATATGTGAGGCATTCATAATATCATCATGGAAGATGGGGAGGGAATCTTTGGTAAGAGGAAGCATGGAATGATGAGAAAAGCACCACTCCACAATACATCTGTTTTACATACAAAGAGTTTGAAGCAAAAAGAAATGTCTTGCCCAAAGTCATGTGGGCACTATCAGAGATAGGATTGAACTTATATCTTCAGGCTCAAAATTCAGTGCTCTTTCTATTGTCCTTTGTTACCTGGTGCTAGACTTGGTTCTCACACTGTGGTAAAATCAGGTAAGTCTCTTCTTCTTTCTGGGCCTCAGTTTCCTCATCATGAAATGGAGAGGTTAGAACAAATGACATCTAGAGATGCGATTTTAGCTCTGGTTTTCAGATCTCTTAACAAGTGGAATCTAGCTATAGCCCCTACCTCTGTCACACCTAATCCCTCCCCTCCTCAGGTAGAGAACAAACTGTTCTCTCTCTCTGTCTCTCTCTCTGTCTATCTCTCTGTCAGAGGTGAAGGAAGTAAAGGGGAAGTGAATGAAAAAAAGAAGTTGGCCATGCCCAAGGTCACCCAAGATGCTGTAGATACAAGGAACCAAGGCCCCAGAACTCCCCATCCTCCCCATGCCCCTAGATAGAACTACCTAAGTAGGTTTTCTTCTGCAAGGAAACAAAAACCACACTTTCCAAGCTCCAAATGCTTTCACCTGCTGGAAAATACATAACAATTAACAGCCCCTACCCGGGAAAGACAAACTTGGAATCTGCTGAGATGGCCCCAGTCACTGGTATGCCTCAGCTCCAGTGAAAAATTCTGAAGGAGCATTGGCATATGATATGAGGCTCAGTCTTTTACTAAAGAGATTTAATGGCCCACAATTCAATTTGAACTGAAAGAATCCCCCCGATGACTCCTTATAAAGTCTTCCGAAGGCCTGAGTCGATATCTATGGGGCTGGCAAGGTTCAGTCATTGATTACCTGTCTCAGCCAATAAGCGTTACGAGCCAAGGAGATTGGAGGGAGAGTCTCAGCTGCTGTTATGCAAGCGGCACCTAATAAGATCGGCTCCTATTGACTAGGCCACCATACAGTCCAGGAGCAGGAATAAAAGATAGCTAATTTGGGCTCAGAAAGCTAATCAGAGTCCCCTACACTATCATCTATACATGAATCGATCATCCTCTTTTATGATAATCCACCAGGCCTTACATTCTTGACTTTCCCTAGTCTCAAATGTTTCATGCTCAGGAGTATATGGAAAGAATCAGTGGGGGGAAGGTGGAGGTAGAGTTTATTCAGAGGCAAGCAAATCTGAGATAATTTCCCAGCTGCTGAAGAGAAGGGGTAACACATAAGTTGCTATGTTCAAGTACTGCCATCCAAGAGAAAAGGGCAGTTACAGTAATACAATAACAACAATAACGATGATGATAGTGAGCATTTATATAACACTTTAAGGTTGCAAAGCCTTATTGAGAAAAATTTACATATACTATCTCACTTGAATCTCCCAACACTATGTGGTTGTTTTTTGATTGTTTTAGTCGTGTCCAACTCTTCGTGACTCCATTTGGAGTTTTCTTGACAAAGATACTGGAGTAGTTTGCCATTTCCTTCTCCAGCTCATTTTACAGATTAGAAAACTGAGGCAAACAGGGTTAAGTGACTTGCCCAAGGTCACATAACTAGTAAGTGTCTGAGGCAGACTTGAACTCAAGAAGAGGAGTCTTCCTGACTCTAGGCCCAGCACTCTATCCTCTGTACTACCTGGCTGCCCAACAATTCTATGAGGTAAGTGCTGTTATTATCCCTACTTTATAAGTGAGGAAACTGAGGTTGAAATAAATTAAATGACTTGCCTGGGGTCACACACCTATTGAGGATCTGAGTGACAATTTACCCAGAAGTCATTTAAGTAGGACTTTCACCAGTACAGGTGGCTTACCACAACAATCCAATCAAAATATGACTGCTTATCCCTCTACAAGGGTTGTCTGTCCTCTCATTTTTAGCACACTCCTTAGGAGGACTCATAGTATAGTAGGAAGAGTACTAGCTCTCATGTCAGAGGACCTGGGTCCAAATCCTGCCTCTGACATTTATCTGTGTGACCTTGAGTAAGTCACTTAACCTCTCCATGAACCAGTTTTCCCATCCGTAACATGAGAAATAAAGATGGGGTGCCAAGTGGCCTCTAAAGTCCCTCCCTGTCTAGAAGACTTAAAGAACCAGGAATGACCCTGAGGATCCCACAATGTTCCCATGAAAGAATTTGTAAGGCCCACATCATATCACAGATTTAGAGTCAGAAAGGATCTTAAAGATCATATAGCCCAACCTCTCATTTTACAGATGAGGAAACTGAGGCCCAGAGAGGTTGAAGGACTTGACTAAGGTCAACAATTCAACTCAGTAAGCATTTATTAAGTACCTCCCATCTACTAGGCACAATGGTAGACACTGAAGGTACAAAGATGAAAACCCGCAACTATCCTAGACCTCAAGAAAAGTACTTTCTACGGGGTAAAAACAAAGCTCACATTGCTGATCAGTGGCAGAACTAGGACTGTACTCAGGGCTTCTGACTCCTGATCTAACATTTATGTCATTATGCCATACTGCCTTCTTAAGGCAGAAGAGATACCTCTCCAGGTCCCCAAATACACCTAGATGATCTGAATGCTGTCAGAGCTTTCTAAAAGGGACTTGGTGATTAACTAGTCTAACTCAATCCTTTTATAAAGGAACAGAGACCCAGAGATTTAGCATGAAGCCATCTGATTGGACCCAGGTAGTTTCAGATCCCTTGAAGTTTCTCTCCAAAATACAAAACATCAGCCCTCCATGTACCTGGAGGTCTCAGTGGTATACAGAAGAGGTGTTGAAACATGCAGCTCCCAGCCCATACACTAAAATGATCCAAGAACTAGATTAAAATATAATTGAGAAATATTTAACAAAATAAATTAAAATATAGTGGAAAATAAATAACATTAACATGTGATTTTCTAAGTCAATAGGAAGCCTGCTAGAATCCTTATGTATATTTTAGTGGTCCCAGTTTCAAGTTGAGTTTGACACCATCGGCATACAGGAAAGTAAAGCTCCTAGTTCTGCTCCACTGTCCAGGGTTCTGCCTCTGGTCTCTTGACATGGGTCTCTGAATTTTTTGCTTCTCAAAGCTTTGGCTTCACTAGACCTTGGCTCTCCTAGGTTTTCAGATCCATTGGCTCACACCTTGACCATGTGGGAAAACACTATGATCTTAGGAAAGGCTTTAGGAATCAAGTGACACAAGTTTAGGTCTCAGCTACACCACTGACTTTTTGCAAGTTTAATCAAGTCACTTTTACCACTCTGAGCCTCAGTTTTCTCAATGGTAAAATGGAAGATTATGACATTTATACCACTCACTTCAGAGAGTTGTAAAGAAAGTACTTTGTAGATGAAGTGCTAAATAAATGTGAGTTATTCTAGTAATCAAATAAGATGATGGATGTGAAAGTGCTTTGGGGAAGTTTAAAAGCTTGGTACAAGGATGAGACATCATTTTGCTCCTAGTCCAACATCCAAGAATTACATTAGTCTCCATCCCATCCATAGATAGTAATAAGAAATCCTGGTATTTCACCTACACACAGTACCACACCCAAGTGTCTCATGGCCCTTACTGTCATCTTCCTATACTGTGCCTAGGATGTTCTGGCTGAAAAGTGTAGAGCTAGAGAATGATGGAAATAGTAAAGATCTTTAGTCCTAAAGCAGAAAGGACTGGTGGAGACTCCATATAGGTATCTTAAGCATCCCAGTTCAGTTAGGTCCTGGACTGAATATACTTTTACTTTTTTTATTTTTTATTTTTTGGCTAGGCAATGGGGTTAAGTGACTTGCCCAGGGTCACACAGCTAGTAAGTGTTATGTGTCTGAGACCAGATTTGAACTCAGGTCCTCCTGAATCCAGGGCTGGTGCTCTATCCACTGCACCACCTAGCTGCCCCTGAATATACTTTTAAATAAAGATTTGGCTTTCTCTCTTCTCTGATCCTGATACAGATTGGTCAGATCAATATGTTAACCCAAAGATAAAAGTTGCTCAAGGGACTGAGTGTTCATGAGTTTACCCTCTGACTCCAAAGCAACTTGAAAAATTTTGCACTTAGCTTCATCTGACCTGCTCAAAATTGGCACATTCCTTAGAGGTTCCAACTCTCATTGTGTACCTCATTATAAAACCACACAGCCCCTAGAAATTCTGGTGGTTGAACTATTAAACGAATAGAGCTGAACTTCTGGGAACAGTGTCTTATAGAGTTCTATTTCCTGGAGTCAGGCAAAGATAGGGACTCAAAAGATGGCAGTGAGGTAGATGAAAAATAAGCCCATTTCTTCTTTTACCTTTCCATATAAGCAGGTACAATATTTTGTATATCATTAAATAAATAAATTATAGGTAGATTAACAGTGTACATTTGTCTATGTTCCTTGAAATCCCAAATCTAACTAGCACAATTCTTCAACTACAAATGATTCCCCAAAACATAGACTCTCCAAAGGGAACAAAAGACAGTCGTCTCATGAATGTTTTTTTCTTAGTTATAGCGAAGGTGGGATGGGTCAACTTGATGAGTAAGCAGTCATGTACTTGGTTGGATCTGAGGGACTTCAGGAAGAGTTCACTGTTCCCCTCTCTCAATTTCTGGCTTCATTAGGCTGTTATCGTACCTGAAATGTTAATCATGCCTAAGTTAATTTCTCTGAGCCTCAGTTTCTTAATCTGTGAAATGGGGATAATAATATCTGCACTACGTGCTACAGAAGGTTGTCAGGGGAAAGCTCTTTGTTTTACCAAAGCAAACTATATGGACATGGACTTTTGTAATTTCTAACAGTTTTTGGATCTTCAAGATTTACCTGTCCAATTGCAACTATCTTTAGGAGGGATAATGTCTTAGACAGTCATCCAATCAAGAGCCTTATTTACCAACTTTTTCTTTTTAATGGAGAGCAAGGCTTTTCAGGAATGGGACACAGAAGAGCCAAAAATCCAGGAAAGATATCATGACACAGTCTGATAGATTTGAAGTTGGCAAATCCAGACTCCAATGCTGGCTCTACCATTTAATACCTGTGTGACCTTGGAAGATATGCTTCAGTGCTCTCTACCTCTCTTTCTTTATCTATAAAATGAGAATGTTGGAGTAGATGACATCTAAGTTCTTTCTAGCCCTAACCCTATGACCCTAAGAGAAAGCTACACCAAGGCATTCTAAATGTATAATCCTAGTATATGTTGTCCCACTTAATTCTTCTTGCATCATGTGTTCTGAAAAGAAATTGAACTAGGCACAGGAATTCTTAACCTAGGATCCATAAACTTAAATGTCTTTTGGGTTGTTTTTAAACAAATGATTTTAACAAATAAATTTTAACAAACATTATTTCAATATAACAGATTTTCTTTGTAATCCTATGTATTTTATTTTATGTGTTTAGAAATGTTATTATGAGAAGGGAGAGAATGAGTATTTATGTAGTGCCTACTATGTGTCAAGCACTGTACTAAGTGTGTGTGTAAATGTATATCTATCTCTATATAATTATATTTCATATATATATATATATATATATATATATATATAACATACATACATACATATATAAAATCTCATTTGATTCTATCTCACAACAACCTTGGAAGGTAGGTGCTATTATTAAACCCATTTTAGAGTTGAGGAAACTGAGGCAGACAGAGGTTAAGTGCCTCACCCAGGTTCACATAATGTCTAAGGCTGAATTTGAACTCAGGTTTTCCTGATTTCAGGCCCAACACTATATCCAGTGCCTCACCAGCTGACTCAGCTCAGAAGGGACCCATAGGCTTCACCAGACTGGCAAGAAGGCTATGACACAAAGAAGTTTAAGAAGCTCTTCACTAGAGATAGGCCAGATGGGCAATTGCCCAAGGGTCAACAGGCAGGTCACAGTGAAGGTCAACTGTTTTTAGAATAAATTTTTATATGTGTGGATGCTGTTGCTGATGCCACTCTCCACAGCTCTTGGGGATTTGTGGGATAGGTCAAGTCTCACATGTACAATAAAGGCTCAGAGCCTCTTGTGGACAGAACTACATGGAGGTGGGAGTGGAGGAGCGGGGGAGGGAGGGTGAAATTTTCAGATCTTGTAAGGCAAGCACAAATGCCTTCTCCCTAGGCATGGCCCCTGCAAGGCAGGCATGAGCCCTTGTTGCTTTTCTCATGGAGGGCTGAGCAGGCTCCATTTGCAGTGTCCCCTGATTGAAGATCCCCACGTGAGTTTCCTCTTCTGCCCCCAGAGAGGTTCTTTTTGCATCAAATAAAGAGGCCTCCTTTATTAGAGCTTCCCACCAATGGGAGAAGATCCAGGTAGAAGAGCCAGTACTCCCACCATGCTTCTCTCCCACACCTGCACCAACTGATTTGCACCAAACTGCTCTAATTAGCACATTTCGAGCTATGATTAGAGCACCAGGGGAAGCACGCCAAATGCCATTAATTATGGATGTGATCTTAAATTATTCACTTGAAATGTTTTTTTTCTTGATCTGCCCCTTTCATCTCCCACTAACTTTTTGTCGCATCCAAGAATAGATCCAATTAAGCCTCCCAAAAGCCTAAGTTTGTTATGTTAAAGAAAAGGTAAACTGGAAATTAATCACTCCCCCCTCCTTCTATCCTTAGTGGGTCAGCCAGAGGCAGAGAAAGAAATGCATGTGACTTTTTGCTCCCTAATCCCTTTTCTTCCTACATGACCCTGAGCCACCCAACTCCACAAGTTTGTTTATTTGTTGTGGAGGATTAGGTAAATAGGTCCACAGGACCCTCAGTTTAGAGTTGAGAACAGGAGAATAAGTCAAATCAGATGTTAGTATGGCATCTCCTAGGACACAGGAAAGCCAAAGAAGTGACAGAAGCAAGGAGAAATGCCTTGTGAGTGATCGGGGCTGTCATCCTGGACCTCAGAAGCAGTATTTAGCTGAGACATTTCAGGGTAGAACTATGGAAAACTGGCCACAATGCTATTGCCTTCAGTTAAAATTGGTTCAGCAACTGAGAGGAAAGCTGATTCAAGTAAGCCTTCAGCGTTCAAGGAAGGGCACAGCTGCCGTTGAGTGGATATGTTGGGAGCCTTCCCTTATGTGACAACTCTATGTGTTCCATTGGTGTGCTGATCCAGTGAGAAAGCAGCTGGGAAAGACCACTGTGGTGTATGTCTGTATCTCTTCCTCCCTTCCCCTTCTCAATCCCCAAACCCATTATTCTTCATCAAACTTCTCCTGAACTGTGACTATATGTGGTAGCTGCAGAATGATATCACCAGATGGATGAGCTTGTAACAGTCATTTGGATACAGGTGGTTGGATCATAAAATTAGATTTGGAGCTGTAAGGAATCTCAGAGATCATCTAGTACAAATCTCTTATTTTGCAGATGAGGAGACTGAGGCCCAAGAACATCTTTGCTAAGGTTCATTACTCTAAATGCAGTGCATTTACCATTATTCTATTGTTCCACTTGACAATCATAGCATGAGGCTCACCACCCCAAAACTCTGAAGGGGGGTGGGAGACTGCTGAAGTATCCCCATGTATAATGAGGGTGAATCAGGGGGATTCCCTGATCAATTTAAGTATCTCTCTCCCAAGAATATGACAAATGCCATTGGTGCCTTTTGAAGAAGATAATTGACAACTTCTGATTGGTTTCAGGGACTGGGGCTGCCCCCGAGGTGATTTGCTGACTGGAACTCAGGATGAACTCATATATGACTTGATTCTTTACACCAACCTGTAAGAGAGAGCAACAGTCTGTTCTCAGCCCTTTCATCCTTTTTTTTCATCTTTTCTCTGTTCAGAGGACAGATAAAAGTGCGACAGAGCAGACTTGTGCTGGAGGTAAAGAACCTTCACCTACAGTGTCTGCCTCTCAGAAACTGGTAATGACTGCCTTGGGAGAGAAGCAAATAGAAGTTACATGAATATGTTCACATGGCCTAAGAGGATGGATACTGAGAGAAGGTCTTCATGGCCCAAGAGTTGGCCCCAGCTAGGACACCAATAGATGTCCTATAGAAGCAAACAGAAAGAGCAAACATGTCTATACCCATTTACCTCAAGATTAGATTTTGTGGACAATGTCCCTGAACCCCAATAGAGGAAGAGGGAGATTTTTATTTCCTAGCCAGTCAGTGATCCAAGAATCTAACTTTCTATCCAGAGAATGGAGATTTCCTGAGCAGCGTCCATTTGATTAAAGAAGAGCACCTACATAGCTTCCATGACTAGACAAGTGATGAAGAAGACCTATGACATAAGGAACCAAAAGATACAGATCTTGCAACCCCCTAATATTAACTTTAATATTAAAGTTGAGTGATTCAGACCACCTAGGTCTAAGGGGACAGGGTATTTCTTACCCCAAAAGATAATTACCCTCTAATGGATTCCTATGAGCTATTTGAATCCTTTCTATACTCTTTGCATCTATTTATGTCCTCTGGTGAGTCCTTTGAGGATCCTGTGTATTTTCTCTATCTATCTATGTGAATCTTTTCCATATTCTGCATCTTCTATGGGGAAAAATTTGCATTTGTTACTTGTATGGGAATGCTTGTATGGGAGCTTGAGGACTTTTACTCTATGTGTGCAAACCTAGAAAAAAGTCATGCTTAAATCCTATTAAGTAATTTCCATGTCTAAACTCTAGGTAGGAGAATAATCAGCCAAAGTGAGAAAAATCACACTTTTGGGTCAGCTCCCAGCATTATACTCAATTTTTGGGAACCCAGAGCCTTAGGGTAGAAGACTGGGCCACTGGTTGCACATGGAAGTACCAGATTTATTTTTGTTGTTGTATTTTTAATTTGGTATGGTATAACTTAACATTTACTTTCAAGCATTTCCTATGTGCCCAAGGCCAGTGGGAACATACAAGAAAAGCACGAAACACTAGGAGCTTATAATCTAATTGTAGAGATAAGATTATGTATTGTTTTACTTATTCTGTATATGCTTATATGTGTATATAACATCTCTATCACAGTGTAAGCCCTTTGAGAAAAGGGAATTTTTAAAAAATCTGTACATTCATCACCTAGGATAGTACCTAGCATACAGTAGATACTTAATGTGTTTTATTTAAAACAGGTAAAACAGTTAAGTAATACTAAAAGGGAGTAAAGGCTCATGTCACATGTGTACTCTGAACTATACATGGTCTAAAGGGAAGGTCAGTGAAGGTTAGAACATTCATGGAAGGCTTGATGGGAGAACTGGAAGTAGAGCCGGTCCTTGAAGAATACATAGGATAAGGAGAGTAGAAAGAGAATATTCTAGGAAAGTATGATCAGAGGTCTGGACACAGAAATTAAGATGGATTATGTAGGAATAGTAAAAAGACCAGCTCAGTTAGAGTAAGAGGTTTACACTGGGAAGTAACGGGATGCAATATATATCCATATGCCATTTCAAGTTGGGAAAAAAGAGTCTTTGTCTCAGATGGAGTACATAAAATGGAGATAATCATATGTGGAATGTCAAATAAAAACATCTGAGCATCTTTAGCTGACTGTATACACTAGATTATTATTATTATTATACCAGGAGCTAAGCAGCAGGGCAGTACAGGTCCAAAAGGTCCAGATCCAAGTTGAATCCACAGTGATATAAAAAATCAGGAAAACATTGTGTCTGGAAGGCAAGAATCCAAGTCCCTAAAGACTAGGTGACTGAAAGGATGAGGCAAGAATGAAACTGAGTCCAGAGAGGCCAACCAAGGCAAGGAGGAAGAGGTAAGCACTACAGGTCTAGGCAGGTGGGTTCCTGAGTCTGAAGGGTCAGAAAGTTAGTAACAAGTGCATTTGTATTAGTGTAACACCAGTAGACTGTGAGTTCCCCCAGTAGACTATTATTTTTGTCTTTTTATTCCCAGGAACTAGCATAATAACTGACACAATAAATGATGTTCGATAAATTGAGTTCAATAAATCAATAAAAGTTTGTTAAATTCAAATGGGTTATTTGCTCTCCACAGTCTTCTGTATTCCCAGCTATGTAGGAAGGTCAGGAAGATAAGGTAGCAAGATGATAGCCTTCAAATATATAAGAGGCTGTTACGTAGAAGAGAAAGGAATCACTCTTAATATTTCTCCAAAGGGAAATAGTTAGCAACTTTAGGAAGTCAGATTTGAGTGCAACATTAGACATTTCTAATAATTAAGTGGGACAAACAAAGGAAGAGACTAGCTAGCCAATAGTGAGCTCACCCTCCAACTCTGGAGACACTGGATGACCATTGTCAAGGAATCTCAGGATTCCTTAAAAGCTGTACTTAGCTTCTAAGGTCTCTTCTATATCTATGATTTGGGGATTCTAAGATATATAGGGGGTAGGCTTATAGCCAAAGGAGGAACCTCCTTGGTACTACTTGCTATTAGGAGACAGTATGATGTAGTGAAAAGGACACTAGACATAGAGTCAGGAATCCTGGGTTCAAATCCAGGTTCTGGATTAGATTCTGATCTGGAACAAATTAATTTCTCAGAGTTTCAATTTCATCACTTATAAAATTTAAGCCTTAAAGCATTATATAAATATAAACTATTTTTATTAAGACAGACATAGAAGGCTAGCAAATTCCTATGGATGCCTCTGTAGCTAGCCCAGGACATGCACATCTGCCAGTGATGGTGCTGAATAGGTAGTGAGCTTTCAACAAGAACTTGCTTATTGGAGTGAACTAATGGCACTTGCCATGGGGGTCATTGCCTTTTAGTCATTCTGGCTATAGCCGAAATGAACTTGGGATGCAACACTGCGTCAAACCCCCTTCTTTGACTCTGTCTTTAATGATGCTATTTTCTAAATAGAAAACAAATGGAGGATATGATAAAGGGCTTCAACCTTTTTATTTGTTACTACATGGGAAACAAGGACCAACAGTCCATAAAATATAACAAGGAAAAAATATTAGACATACTATGTTTATTGACTGAGGAGGGACCAAAGTTTCAAAAAGACTTGGTTCTTGACTTCAAAAAGCTTACAGTCAAGTAGTCCAGGTGGTAGTTGGGGGTTGGTGGGAGGGGGGCAGAACAAAAAGGTAAGATGGATTCAAGATAAGTATGAAGAATTGCACCAGGATGGGGTATCTGCCCTAAATAAGCTTTGGAAATTGTCCTGTCTACATGTTTCTGTCCACTGAAAACTTTGAGCCTTGCCTGTAAAACAAGCTTAGACTTACCACAAAATAAATAACCAGGGACCACAGAGTGCTGAATTTCCTAGCATTAGAGTAAGTTTATTTATTAAAAAGCAATAATCTAAAGTAGTTGTATCACTCTCTGTCCCCTCCTCTCCACTTCTACCATGGTCTTACTCCTAGGTAAATTTACTCTGGTAAACTTTAAAAAAACTCCTGGTGGAGAAGGGTATAAGGCTCTAGAACACATGATCCAGAGAGGCTAATGAAATTGTAGATTTCTCAGGGATCTTTTTTGAGACTGAGTTTACTTATCTAGACCAAGATGCAAGTACCGTGGTCACTCATAGGGCCATTCCCAAAAGCAATTAGCACGGAAGCTTTAACTTGCTCCACTTTTCTAACCTAGGCCACTTTGACCCTTCTAAGACAGACTAGTGGTAATCCACTTTTAAAGATTCTCCATATTAGCACCTGACTAAGTGTAGACACCCAAATGGTTTTTGGCACTGCTACACTTCAGATCTCCTAAACTCAAGCAATCCATCAATTTTGGCGTCCTCAGCAACAGGGATTGCAGCTATGTGCTATGATGCTCAGCTCCCAGGCATCTTTTAAAATAGGAAGATATAAAACCTGCCCCTCACCTCCTAAATCTATATATGATGTTTAGGACCTAGTTGTTTTTGAAAATAAAATCACGAACCAAATGACCTCTTGAGATTCAAGAACCTATAGGTAAAATGGAATGAAAGAAATTGAATGGCAGGGCTTTTTCAGATGCATCTCTAATCAGTTGCTACTCTCTTCTTATGAAGTAACATGGGATTAGAAAATTAAATACAACTAGATTCAGGACATTGGAAGTCTTGTTCAGCAAGGGTTATGTGCTCCAACACCACATCCGTCTTTGCACAAACTATCTCTCTTGTCTGGAATTCTTTCCCTTTTAACCTGTCTCTTTCACTACTAGTTTCCTTCACAACTTAGCTTAATTACCACCTCCTTCAAGAAAGCTTTCTGATCCCTTTAGTTGTTAGTACACACACACACACACACACATACACATACACAAACACACACATCATGGTGTGTATATGTGTCCTGTACTTACCTATCAGCAAGATAAATAAAATAATTAAAAGAAGATATAAGGATAAAAATCAAAGCACCCAAAGAAGTAATTTTAGAAAGGCAATTAATTGACTAGACAACCTATAACTTAAGACAGAGAGCATTTCTACAACTTCATAAAGTCTGAAAAATATCATGGTAAATTTGAATTTTTAAAATATAGAGGTGAAAGAAAATTTGACAGAACAGAATAAAAGGATAACAATAATAGAAGGACACTTGCTGTATGAGATAGAATTGCAGGGTTTCCCAGGGGGAAAAAAAATCTAAATATAAATCTTCAGAAAATAACATGGCAATTTCCCAGAAGTTTTAGAAATTGAAGTCAAATTGCAGTACAATAGAATCTACAAGGCACTGAAAGAAAGAAACCTTATGTTTAAGTCACAAAGAAATGTAGTGATCAAAATTCAGAATTTAAGTGTCAAACAAGATATATTGTAGGTAACCAAAAGAAAGTCCTTCCCTTACTAAGAAAAATCTGTTCAAATCAATTTTTAAAGAACCTCATTTATGAGAAATCAAAGAAGATATTATTGAAAAAGGTATATTTTGAAAAAAGGAAATTACTTTACACCTCAAAATATGAACTCATACATACCTAGGCCTATGTAAAATATGTCATCTAAACCAAAAAAAGGCAACTTAGTCTTTATTTCTAAAGCAATCAGAGATGAGTCAGGTATTTGACATGCAAACATTTCAAATAAGAGAACACAGAAAGATAAATGATTCAAGTTAACAAGAAAATAATCATCATAATAATAAAATAAATGCTTTCATACTTTTCAAGCTTTATGTGGCTACTCTTCAAATTTGTTAAGGGTCAATGAGAATGAATAGCTAAAGATAAAATAATTTAAGAAGAAATGGACTTAAAGGGGCAAAAAAAATCAGAAGAATTCAGAATCAGAATCAGAGGAAGAATTCAATTTAAGTTGTTTAGATTAAAAAAAAATCAAAGTGAGCTGAACAAAATGACTCCTTCTTGAAAGGTGGTAGAAGGTAGGTAAGGGAGGAAAAGAAGTATCATGGTACAGTGGAAAAAGCACCCACTGGCTCCTAGAGTCAGAGGACCTGGATTCTAATTCTGCCTCTGATGTTTACTACTTGTGTGAACTTGGGGAAATGATTTAAGCTCCCTAGGTCTTAGCTTTCCAATCATAAGATGAGGAAGTTGGATTTAATAGCCCCTGGGATTCCTTTCAGCTCTAGATTTATGAATTTCTATGATCTTGGGTCAAAATTTCAAGAAAATAAGAATGGAGATAAAGTTGTTATCCCTGAAAAGAAATGCTACCCCAAAGAAGAAGGTATTAGCTCACTAGCCAAAATGGCTGCATTTGCCACATGTGGCCAGTAAGCTCCTGTGACCCCTCTGCCCCAAAAGCAAACAATAAACATTTACCACATATAACCACATATAGCCAGGCACCATGCTAACTGCTAGGTATACAAAGAAAGAGTGAAAAAAGCCATTGCCCTCAAGGGGCTCACAGTCTAAAAGGGGAGACAACATGTGAAGAAGTATGTACAAGTAAGATATATTCAGAATAAATCAGAGATAATTCCTGAGGAATGGCACTAAGGTTAAAGAGGGTTTGGCCTCTTGCAGAAGGTAAAAGGTTAGCTGAGAGTTGGAGAAAGCCAGGAAAGCTAAGAGGTAAAGAGGAAGAGGGAAAGAATTTCAGGTATCAGGGCCACCCACTGAAAACGCCTGGATTCTGGAGACGGAGTATCTTGTTAAGGAGCAGCAAGGCATCCAGCATTGTTATATTATAGAGTACTTACAGTATAATAAAGTATAAGAAGACTGGAAAGATAGAAGGGGACAGGCAATGAGGGCTTTGAGTGACAGAGAATTTTATATTTGATCCTGGAGGTGACAAAGAACCACTGGAGTTTATTGAATACATGGTCAGGTCTTTGTTCAGGGACTTGACTCTGGTGGCTGAAAGGAGGATGGACCGGAGTAGAGAAAAACTGGAGTCAGGGAGACCAACTAGATGGCTACTGTAATAGCCCATGTGTGAAGCGATCAGGGCCTGCACCAAAATGATGGCCATGTCAGAGGAAAAAGCAGGGGAAGGAGTCATAGATGAGGGAAGTTATGAACGTAGAATCAGATTGGACTTGGCAACTGGTTAGATATAGTGGGAGAGAGACAGTAAGGAATCGAGTGCAACACCTAAGTTACCAGCATGGATGAATAGGAAGATTCTGGTAACTCCACAGTAATAAAGATGTTGCATATGTGATGGGGGGGGGGCAGGTAGAGGAGAGTGATGAGAGGAAAGATAATGAATTTGGTTTGGGACACATTGAGTTTAAGATGTCTATAACACATCTAGTTTGAGATATACAATAAGCAGCTGTGATACTAGAGGTAGAAAGAGAGGTTACAGCTAGACAAATATATCTGAGAGCCATCTGCATAGAGGTGATCAATGAATCCATGGGATCTGATGAGATCACCAACTGAAATTGTATAGAAGAGGAAGAGAAGAGAATCCAGGACAGAGCCTTGGGGAATACTCATAGTTATCAGGAAACACCTGGATGAAAATCCAACAAAGGAAATTGAGAAGGATTAGTTACTTAGGAGAAGAACCAGGAGAGATCAGTGTCACAAAAACCCCCAAAGAAGAGAAAATCAAGAAGACAGTTATTGACAGTGTCAAAGGCTGCACAGAGGTCAAGAAAGATGAGAAATGAAAAATGAGGATTATCATTGGATTTGGTAATTAAAAAGGTCACTGGTAATTTTTGAGAGAACAGTTTCAGTTAAATGATAAGGTAGAATGTCAGATTTTAAAGAGTTTTAAAAAAGAGAGGAAAGGAAATGAAGAGACCAAATACAGATGGCCTTCTCAAGGAATTTAGCCATGGAAAGAGGAAAGACTGAGATCAACGTCCCCAGGGATCAGCCTTATCTGCTAAGAAAGAAAATATGTTGGCTAAAGCAGTAGCCATGCCAATCAAAAGGAGAAAACAAGAATGTAGCGAGGAAGAATGTCATACTATCTGTTCTCCTTATATGACATTTGAATACCCCACCTCTGAGCCTTTGCCTCCATCTTTCAGTTTCCCTAGCTTCCTTCAAAACTCAGCTCAAGTTCCCCTTAGTATGTGACAACTTTCTTTATCCACCCAGTAGTGTTCTCTCCCTCCTAAAATTACTCTGTGTTTGCCTTGCACATACTTTTTATTTCCTTACTTGTTTCTGTGTTCTTTTTCTCCAAAAGAATGGAAGCTTTCTGAGGGCAGGGACTTAATTTTGTCTTTATCTCCTCACTTAGTTTGGTGCCTTACATCTAGCATGTGCTTTACAGTGTTTGTTGAATTGAAGTTTGCCACCCAGAACATGAAAACCTGAGCTATGCCAGCAAGAGGAGACTCTGAGAAGTAGAGATGGAGGAAGCAATAAGGGACATGCCAGTCAATGCAGGCCCCCGAAATTTCATCACATGAAATCTATCCTTATGAAAGCCAAGGAGACAGGAAGCAAGAGGGATTAAAATGATGAGAGTGAGAATGAACACAGAGCAAGCAAGGGGTTAACAAGTACTTAGGAAAAAATCACTGAGAAAATAGAAGGAAATCACCAGAAGAAGCCTGAAGATAAAGCCCCTTGAAATTAACCCCATCCAAAAAATTATATACACACACATATGTGTTTGTGTCTGTGTATTTATATTTATACATATATACATATGCATACATACATATATACATATACATACACACACGCACATACATATGTGTGTGTGTGTATACACATACATACAACAGCAGCAGTTTAATCGGCCAGCTTAGTCCTAGACCAGGGGTGGGGAACCTTTGGCCTCAGGGCCACACGTGGCCCTCTAGGTCTTTGGGTGTGGCCTTTTGACTGAGTCTAAATTTTACAGAACAAATCCTTTAAGGGAATTTGTTCTGTGAAGTTAGGATTCAGTCAAAGGGCTGAACTTGAGGACCTAGGGGGCTATATGTGACCTCAAGGCTGCAGGTTCCCTACACCTGTTCTAGACCCAGCTCTTCTATGAAAGTGTTAAGTGAATTTGGGCACGTCACTTAGGACTACAGATTTAGATATGAGATCTCAAAGGCCATATAATCCAAAATCCTAATTTTACAGAGGAGGAAATTGACAGTTGGGCCACTAGGTGGCACGGTGGATACAGCACTGGGTCTTACCTTCCTGAGTTCAAATCTGGCCTTGTATGACTCTGGGAAAATCATTTTCTCATCTGTAAAATGAGCTGGAGAAGAGAAACCACTCCAGTATCTTTGCCAAGATAACCCCAAATAGGGTCATGATGAGTCAGACACAACTGAACCACCACAACAAATTGAGGGCCAGAGAAGTTAAGTGACTTGCCCAAGGTCTATATTATCTGTGAGGTCTCTTCCAGTTTATTCCTTCTAGATTCTATTTGTTCATGGTGGTTGGCATGTTGTCTCCTCCATTAGACCATGAGCTCCTTGAGAGCAAAGATTGTTTTTACCTTCCTCTTTTTTTTATTCCTTGCTCTTAACGCAGTGCCTGGCCCATATTTAGGCATTTAATAAATGATTGTTGATGACTTTCCAGAAGAATAGACTTATGAGCCAATAATATAAATCTGTAGTGAGGGGGTGCAAAGAGCACTGGATTTGGAGTCAGACAGTTGGGACTCAAATCTCATCTTTGTTACTTATTATTTGTGTGACCTCAGACATTTCACTCCATTTGTAAAATGGGAGGATTGAAGCAGAGGCTCTGTGATGCTATGATCTTACAATCCATTTCTCAGGCAAGAATTAAAAAGCATTTGCAAGATTATGCAGGTGTAGTAAAGAGCAGAGTCAGGATTCAAACCCATGCCTTCTGACTTCAGGTTGAATGCTTTTGCAAATAAAACCTGCTGCCCCTCTGGTCTGCAATTTTACCATCTATTAAATGAGAGGCTCAAACTAAGTGGTCTCTAAGGCCCTTTTCGGCTTTAAAAATTCTGTGATTACAGGAGGACCTGGCTCCCCTCATCAGTATCCCTTTTCCCTATTTCATCTCTGCCATATCCCTACAAAGTTCTTTTGGAAGAGGTGGTAAATGCTAAGAATCTTAGGGACAGGCAGGGTACCAAGTTGGAAATGTTCTTCATTTGGAAGAGCCAACTCCAGCTAATGAAAGAAAGCTATCATGGAGAGCCCTCTCCCTCTAAGGACTGGATGAGACAAGAGATAATACCCATACCTGAGATTTGCAGAGAATGTGACTGGATCAATAGGGTCCACTTCTTTTTATTAATTCATTTCCACTAGCTGACATCTCATTTTCTTTGAGGTGACCCCCACAGAGTGCAGCTCCCTGTGCCTCCCCTCCATAATAACCCTTCCTCTAAATTGATCTGCTATCCAAAACAAAATTGTCCAACTAAGAATAGCAAGGAGATAAAACTTGGCAGAGTTCATCTTGATATTCTAGCCCTAAGATGATTTAAAAAATTAAATCGAGCCCTAGTTCTCCCCAGCCCTCTGAAAGTGGCAGAGCCAGGATTAGAACCCAGGTGGTCCGACACCACATTCGGAGTTCTTTCCATTACAACACACTTGCCTTCCTACTGCCAAGCAAGAGTAGACAATGGTCACAGAACCTCTTCTCTACAGTGTCCCTCTCTGGCCCCTGCATCCTCTCTGGTTCTTGTCTACAGCTCCTGCAGAGCTGATCTGAGCCAGGAGCTCTCTTTGAAGTCTATTCTCAGATCCTCTCTGTGGGGAGAGGAGACAGGAAGGAGGGAGCCAGGATCAGAGTTGGCAGAGAGATGAGGTTTTTTTTTTTCCACTCTAGATAAGCAGGTATCACTGAATAGGCATAGCTCTTCCCCTATCTTTGCTCCCTCTATCTCTTTCCTCCAGACCCATTCATTTGTCTCTCTGTATCTCAACTTCCCCATTTAGCACACAAACAACTCTAAGAATCCAAAATATAATTCAATTCAGCAAATCTTTATCAAACACCTACTATGTGCTAGGCTCCTAAGGCATGCAAAGAGAAATAAGCTACTGTCCTAGTTGTTAAAGAGTTATTTCCCTCTCTTCTGTTTCTTTCCACTTAGAAAACTATGACCTTCAATTTAAGCCTTCATAACCTCTTTCTTGCCTGGACTATTTCAGCAGTTTCCTAATTGGTGTCCCTGCCACCAGTCCCTCCTCACTCCCATCCACCATCCACAAAGCTATGAAAAGAATAACCCTAAAGCACAGTTTTGACCACATTATTCCCATACTCAACAAACTCCAGTTTGTTGCCTTTAAGATCAAATTGAAACTCCTCTGTTTGGTATTTAAATGAAATACAAACTCCCTTATTTAGCTTTTAAAGCCCTTGGGCCCTTCCAACCCTTCCCGTCTTCCTATACCTTACTTCCCTCCATTTGCTCTTTAATCTAGTGACACTGGCCTCCCTTCTGTACTTCAAACAACAAAACATCATCTCCATGCATTTTCACTGGCTGTCCCCCATGCCTAGAATTCTTTATTCTCCTAGTTTCAAGTACTGACTAATTTCCTACATTCTTCAAGAAGCCTGTCTTGGTGGAGCCAAGATGACAGAGTAAAGGCCAGAACCTAGCTGAATTTTCCCAATATTCCCCTCTGAAAACCTTAAATTAATGCCTCAAATCACATTTTGGAGCATCAGAGACAACAAAAGATAAAATTTTTTTAGCCTAAGATAGCTTAGGATGTCTGCAGGAGAGGTCTGTAAAAAAGAGTGGGTAAAGGTCTGGAGTACAACAGGAGCACCAGAGGGAGGCCTTGGAGGTGGCTACAATAGTAGCAGCAGCAGCTTTGGAAACTTTAAGCCTAGAGATGATAAGTGGTTGGGATAACTTGCCAGGAAGAGATTACAGAGGATCCTTTACTGGCCCTGGGTGAAGCTGCCCTTGATTGACAACACTATTGCCCATAAGCAGTTCTGGGACTCAATTCCAGAATGGAGAGGAGAGATTGTGATTGGTCATTAAGTGATCTGGGGCCCTAGCCACAGTTCTATGGCCAAGAGGAGTGTGAGTGCTTGCAACTGCAGGGGACCAGGTTTTCCTGGGTGAAGACCAGAGCACAGACAAGAAGAGCAGTGACTATACTTCTCCCAGGATAACGCCAGCTTGGAAGCACCAAAAATATGCAGAACCCCAAGACTAGCTCTGAAAACAGCAGCACCAAAAAGAATGAAGCTTGGCTTGGTGTCTTCCCTCCCCCAGGTAATCAGAACACAACTTTTGCATGAAGTTTAAAGTGAAGAAATAGGCTGAGTAAATAAGCAAACAACAAAAAAAGAACTTGACCACAAAAATCTACTATGGCAGCAGAGAAGACCAAAAATATAAACTTAGAAAAAGAAAATGTGAAAACAGCTACAAGCAAAACCTCAAAGAACAATGCTAATTGGACTCAAGGCCAGGAAGGATTCCTGGAAGAGTTAAAGAAAGAGACAAGAATGGGAGAGGGAAAATTAGGAAGAGAAATGAGAGTGATAAAAGAAAGTTAGGAAAATAGAATTAACAGCTTTGTAAAAGCATGGAAAAAATACCAAAGAAAATAACACCTAAAAAAACCATAATTGGAACAATGGTAAAAGGGGAAGAAAAAAATTCAGTCAGGAAAAGAATTCATCCAAATGGAAAAAGAGATACGCAACTCATTGAAGAAAATCCTTAAAAATTAAAATGGGACAAGTGGAAGCTAATGACTCCATGTAACATCAAGGAACAATAAAACAAAGTCAAAAGAGGAGAAAAAAAGAAATGTAAAATATCCCAAAGGAAAAACAACTGACGTGGAAAAAGATTAGAGAGAAAAATCTAAGAATTATTGGATTACCTGAAAGCCATAATCAAAAAAAAAAGCCTAGATATCATATTTCTAAGAAATTTTAAAAGACAACTGCCCTGATATCTTAGATCCAGAAGGTAAAATAGAAATTGAAAGAATCCCCCTGATCACTTCCTGAAAGAGATTTCAAAATGAAAACTCCCAGAAACTTTATGGCCAAATTCTGGAGTTTCCAGGTCAAGGAGATAAACTTGCAAGCATCCAGAAAGAAATAATTTAAATATCATAAAGCCTCAATTAGGATGACACAAGATTTAGCAGCTTCCATTTAAAGGAATAGAGAGCTTGGAATATGATATTCCAAAAGGTAAAGGAAGTGGGATTACAACCAAAAATGGCCTCCCCAGCAAAACTGAATATAATCTTTAAGGGGAAAATGTATATTCAACGAAATAGAGGACTTTCAAACATTCCTGATGAAAAGACCAGCGCTGAATAGAAAACTTAGCATTCAAACATAAGATTCAAGAGAAGTATAAAAAGGTAAACATGAAAGAGCAATCATAAGGTACTCAATAAAGCTAAACTGCTTACATTCCTATATGGAAAGATGATGCATATAAGTCCTAACAACTTTATTATTATTAGGGCAGTTAGAAGGAATCTACATAGACAGAAGGCATGGATGTGAGTTGATTATGTTGAGATGATCTCCAAAAACAACGTAGGGTGAGAAAGAAGGATGCACTGGGAGAAAAGGGAAGAGAGAGGTAGAATGGGAAATTTTTCTCACATAAAAGAGGCATGTAAGAAAGAGCTTTTACCGTGTGACCCTGGGCAAGTCACTTAACCCCAATTGCCTAAAAATAAAAATAAAAAAGAAAGAGTTTTTATAGTGAAGAGGAAAATGAGGGCAGGAGTGGCAGGCAGTACTTGAACCTCTCTCTAATCAGAATTAATTCAAAAAGGAAAGAATATATAGACATAGATAGATAGATAGATAGATAGATAGATAGATAGACAGATAGATAGACAGATAGAGATATGCACACACACACACAATTATGTATAGAAATCTATCTTACCCAATAGAGAAAAAGGAAGAGAAGGGGAAAAGAGATATGAGGGGAGGGTGATAAGAGTGAGGGCAGATTAAGGGAGGCAGTGGTCAGTAGCAAAACAGACTTTTGAGGAGGGACAGCAATAAAAGAGAGAAAAATAAATAGAAGAAAATGGAATGAAAAAAATACACAATTAGTAATCACAATCGTGAATGTGAATGGGACAAATTAGCCCATAAAACAGAAGTAGATAGCAGAAGGGATTAGAAAACAGAATCCAACAATATGTTGTATACAAGAGGCACGCTTGAAACAGAAAGACACACACAGAATTAAAATAAAGGACTAGAGCAGAATCTATTATGCTTCAACTGAAGTAAAAAAAAGCAAGAGCAGCAAGACCTAATTAAAAGAGATAATCAGCAAAACTACATTTTGCTAAAAGTTAACATAGAAAATGAAGTAATATAAAAAAAATTACAGCAGGTTTCTCTGATAAACTCCTAAGTTCTCAAATATATAGGTAATGCAATCAAATTTATAAAAAATACGAGCCATTCCTCAGTTGATAAAGGGTCAAATGATATGAACAGGCAGTTTTGAGAAGAAGAAATCAAAGCTGTCTATAGCCAAATGAAAACATGTTCTAAATCACTATTGATCAGAGAAAGTTTTCTTCTCTTTTTAATAATGTTTTTTTCCTCAATTACATGTAAAAACAAATTTAACCTTCATGTTTTACATTTTTAAATTTTAAATTTCCCCCCACCCTCCCCACCCCCATCATTGAGAAGGCAAGCAATTTGATAAGACTTATACATGTACAGTTATGCAAAACATATTTCCATATTAGTCATGTTGTGAAAGAAAACAGACAAAAAAGAAAAATAAATAAAATTTTAAAAAAATAGTATGCTTCAACCTGCATTCAGATTCCATGAGTTCTTTCTCTGGAGGTAGATAGCACTTTTCATCATAGGTCCTTCAGAATTGTCTTAGATTATTGTATTGCTGAGAAAAGCTAAGTCATTCAAAATTAATCACCATATAATAACACTGTTAACATGTACAATATTCACTTCACTTTGCATCATATAAGTCTTTGATAAATTAAAACAACTCCTAGGTACTACCTCACACCTATCAGACATGGCAAATGCTAGAGGGAATGAGGGAAAATAGGTACATTAAAGAACTGTTGGTGCAATAGTGAATTGGTCCAACCATTATGGAGAACAATCTGGAACTATGCCCAAAGGGTTATATAACTGTGCATACTCTTTGATCCTGCATTACCACTATTAGGTCTGTACCCCCAAAGATGTCAAAGGAAAAGGAAAAGGACTTATACGTACAAAACTATTATTACCAGTTCTTTTTTATGGTGGCAGAGAATTAGAAATTGAGGGGATGTTTATTAATTGGGGAATGGCTGAACAGGTTGTGGCATATGATTGTAGTGAAAGTTTGTGGTACTATTAGAAGTGACGAGATAGCTGGCTTCAGAAAAACATGGCAACATCTATATGAACTGACACAAAGTGAAGTGAAAAGAACCAGAAGATCACCGTAAACAGTACCAGCAATGTTGTAATGATTATCAGTTGTGAAAGACTTGGCTACTCTGATCAATACAACGATCCAAGACAATTCCAAAGGACTCAAGATGAAAAATTGCTATCCACCTCCAGAGAGTACTGATGAACTCTGAGGGCAAATTGAAGTATATATTTTTTACCTTCTTTATTTTTCTTTTTTATAAAAAAAATATGTCTAATGTGGAAATCTGTTTTGAATGATTTCACATGTATAACTGATATTACATTACTTGCCTTCTCAGTGGGTGGGGACAGTGAGGGAATCTGGAGCTCAAAATTTAAAAAGCATGTTTAAAAATAAATATTAAAAAAATAGAGGTAGAACATACTAAGTATACAACATACTGAAGCAAAAGAATCTTTATTTAAGAAACCCAAAAGCCCCTAGCTACTAGTGTAAGGACTTACTATTTGGGAAAAAACAAAGCAAAACAAAAAAAAATTCTTCTGGGGAAACTGGAAAACAATCTGACAGAATTTGATTTAGACCAATACTTCATACCATATGCCAAGATAATCTCCAAATGGATACATAACTCATATACAGCATGTCCCTAGTGTCTTAGTGCAATTTTAAAGCTTTAGTGATTTTGGAAGTACAAATGCTACAAACTTCAAAAAAATCATTTGAAAGCTTAATTACTTATATCTCTTTTATACTTAATTTTTAAAAGGGTACATCTTTTATTTTAATTTTAATATGAAGGCGCACCCTGTCATTATGTGCTGTATGTGTCAGTTTCTGGATGACACTTTTTCAGCGCTGGATCAGTAGAGGAGGTCCTGTTGCTCAATAATCTCTGTCACCTGGTCTATATCCATTAGATTTTTTCTTGTGGGGTCACATTAAAACTGTCATGTATGCATCAAAACCTCATTTTTGAATAATTTTACCGCTAATATTAAACATACAATCCTTTTGGTTACTGAGCAGCAGCTGATGAAAGTTTTTATAAAGTTCAAAAATGACAAGTGATATATAGCCCAAAATGGTGGTTATTTTGAATTTTAATAAGAAACACATTAATATTTTTAAAATGTAAATAACCAAGCTTTCAACATTTTGTTTATTATTACTTTGAAGTTATTAAGGTTTACAATTACACTGGCTTTTGGAATACCCAGCATAAACAAATTAGAGGAAAATGGAAGAAATTACCTTTCAGATCTATGGATAGGGAAAGAGTTTGTGAGACCAAACAAGTAACAAAGAGAATCAAATAAGTTAAAATGAACAATTTTGATTACATAAAGTTTACATTTTTTGTAAACTATGAAGTTTATAATTTTTACAGAAATAAATACAATGCTGCTAAGATTAGGAAAGAAACAATTAATTTGATTTAAAAATCAACTTTGCAGTGAGTTTCTTTCATAAAGGTCTCATTTGCAAGATATTTAAGGAAATGACCCAGATTTATAAAAACAATCTTCATTATCCAATTAATTAATGGCCAAAGTATTTAAACAGAAAGTTCTAAAGAGAAGAAATCCAAGCTATCAGTGGCCAAATCACTAACAAACAGAGAAATGCAAAGTAATTCTGAGGTCCCACTTCTTTCCTGTAAGACTGGCAAAAATGGACGAAAAGGAAAATGGCAAATGCTGGAGGAGCTATGGCAAAATAGGTACACCAATACACTGTTGGTGGGAACTAGGAAGTTATTTAGCTAGTCTGGAAAACAATTTGGACATATTCTCAAATAGTTATTAACCTGTGTATGCTCTTTGACCCAGGAGCACTATTTTAATGCTATACTCCAAAGAGATGAAAAAATAAAATATCCTATATTTAAAAAAAAATTTATAGTGGTTCTTTTCTGTAGTGGCAAAGAGCTGAAAACTAAGGAAATGCCCATCAACTTGGGAATAGCTGTTCAAATTTTGGTATATGAATGTAATGGAACACTACTGTGCTATAAGAAAGAAAGATAACTTCAGAAAAAGAAGCCTGTCTCAGGGCCCTTTAGTGCCTTCCTTCTAAAAATACCTCCAATCTATCCAGTATGTGCCTTGTTTGTTGTTTCTCCCCACCGAGAGTGAGCTTCTTAAGAGCAGGAATTTTTTTGGGGGGGTGTATATTTCTTTGTGTCCCCAGTGCTTAGCACAGTACCTGGCATAGAGCAGGCAATTAACAAAGGTTTGTTGACTTAACTTGACTTGACTCTACTTTAGGCAAATAATCACTTTGGCAGAGGTGTAGGGGATGGTTTGAGGCAATAAGACCAATTAGGAAGCTGTTTCAATAGTTCAGGCAAGAAGTGATGAAGGTTTGGACTAGGGTGGTGATATCTGAGTAGAAAAAAAGGGGACATGGGTAGGGAATGCTTATTGACTTGACAACCATCCATACTAGCTTTATTATGCATTACTACTCTTATTAGAGGTAGCTAGGTGGCATAATGTATACAGTACCAGGTCTGGAGTCAGGAAGACTCCTCTTCCTGAGTTCAAATTTGACCTCAGACACTTACTAGCTGTGTAACCCTGGGCAAGTCACTTAACCCTATTTGCCTCAGTTTCCTCATCTGTAAAATGAACCTGAGAAGGAAGTGGCAAATGACTCCAATTATCTCTTCCAAGAAAACCCAAAATGGGGTCATGAAGAGTAGACTATGACACAAATGATTGAATAACAAAAATCAACCCTGATCACATTCTAGGTTGTAGCCAAAGTAGCTGTCTTGCTGTTCCACACACAAGACATTTCCTTGTGTTTACATTGGCTATCCCCCATGTCTATACTGCATTCCCTTCTTACCATCACCTCTTAGAATCTCTTACTTCACTTACTGTTGATGTCAAGAATTAGCTTTTAGGGGCACCTAGGTGGTGCAGTGGATAGAGCACCAACCCTGGAGTCAGGAGGACCCGAGTTCAAATGCAGCCTCAGATACTTGACACCTGCTAGCTATATGACCACGGGCAAGTCATTTAACTCCATTGCCCAGCCAATAAATAAATAAATAAATAAACCCTTGTAAGGAATTAGCTTTTAAATGAAGCCATTGCTGATCTCCCCAGCTACTAGGCCTACCTCTCCTCCCCCAGATTACCTTATATTTGTTTGGTATAGATTTTGCATATGTTTATATGTGCATTTGTCCTCTCTGTTAGAATGTAAACTTCTTGAGGGCAGGGACGGTTTCATTTTTGTCTTTGTAGTATCTAGCACAATGCCTGGCATATGGTGTTTAATATGTGCTTGTTTGACTTACAATCTAGGGGAGAGATAAAAGATGGAGTCACAAGTACTTCTAATAAAAGGCAGAATGTGTCAAGTGCCATAAGAAAGGTACAAGATATTTTGGGAGTTCCTAGAAGGGAGGGAATTCACTTCTAATTGAGCACATCTGGGGAGGTTTCACTGAAGAGGCTACATTTAAACTGGGATAGGATTAGAATTATAGTAAAGGCAAAAAAAAAAAGCCCTTAGAATCCATCTATTCTAACCCTTTCTTTTAAAAGATGAGGACATTGAGGCCTAGCAAATTGCCCAAGGTTATAGAGTCAGTCAGTAAGTAGCAGGGCAGGAACTCACACCCAGGCAATTTAACTAAAAACACCCAAGTCTTCCTATTACACTTTTCTAACAGGTAGAGATGCGTAGAAGCAAAGGCACAGCGTAAGCAAAGATCCTGAAGCGGTAAAGTAATTGAGTTTGATTAGCTGGTAAGTGGTCCAATCAACTTTACTCCCCAACTTTCCACACAAACAGGAGGAGAAGTAGAATCATTTCAATCAGCAGATAGTCCTAAAGTCATTTCAATCTCTTTTGGAATGCAGCCTATGTTCTTTATCTGTGACTGTTTTATTCATTAAAATGAGTTTGTCTTTCCTGAGTAGCCTCACAGACTTATGGTTTACAGGCAGCTTTACAGTTTGTTTGTTTTTTTAATGAAGTCATATATTATGCATGGTCAGTGTATCTGATTCAGGATGGGTCAAGAGTCCAATACCCAGGTCTGTATCATTCAGCTGAGAGGTTTGATGAAGAACAGATGACAGAAGAGAAAAAGAGAGGGTGGAAGAGGAAAGGAAAGCAGAGGGAAAGAAGAGGAGAGAAAAGGAGGGAAGTGGGGAAAAGAAAGGGATGATAGAAGAAAAAAGGGAAGAAAAGACAGAAGACTTGTGATTTATGAAGGAGGCCCAGAAGAATACTTCCTAGGGAGGGGAGAAACTAGCCTTACTCCAACTAATCCATAAAGAAGATAATGGAGATATTAAGAATCTTTTTGTAGGGCTAGCCTTCAATAGAATTGCAAGATGGCAAAGTGAGGCACTGAGTGGTTATCTCGCCCAAGGGCATACAGTGAGAGATACCAAAAGATTGACTTTGTAATGTTGGAATTTCAGGTACCTTGACAGGCTGGTTTTGGAGGGCAGGAGCCTTTTTGACATGTCCCATATAGCAATAGTCAAGCTTGCATCTATTCAGTCTCATACAAGGGAAAGACTTATATGACAACTATGTATTGTGAGGACCTACACTATAAATCCTAGAAAAGTACAGGACCCTACCATGTCAGAGCTAGAAGGGACCTTAGTGATCATCTAGTATCATGGCCCCATTCTACAGACAAGAAAATAAAGACAGAGAAATGAAATGACTTGGTCACACAGCAAGTTCATAAATCAAGCAGATGTGGGGTCCCAAGGCTGGTTTGGGCTGTCTACTCAGAATATCTTCACACAGAGCCCTCTAACTCATATCCAGCCAGAATGCATACTGTCCTTCCTGGGAAGAGATGTTTCAACATCTTAACAGAAAAACAAAATTATTTTTTTTTCTTTTTTACATGCCATGATTGGGCTGTAAGTTAGAAAGGCGTTAATAGAATTCTAAACATCTACTTAAAAAATTAAATCCCTATCTAAACACAGTATAGGCTTCTCTCTTTTTTTTTTTCAGTAGAGAGAAGATAAAAATCTGCCATGCGTGTCTGCCTGACTATGGGCCCGTTAAACATCGCCAGTAATGACTAAGCGGCCTGGGTTTTATCTCTTCTCCATATCTCAATTCTTCTTCCTTTAAAAAAGCATCCTCAGGGAGCAGTTGGGAAGAACAGACATAGAACAAATTGGTAAAGAGGGGCGGAAAGGGGCTTCGAGGAAGAGGTCGAGCTGGAGAGAAAAAATGGCAAGAGGGCTTGAGGTTCAAAGGAAGGAAGAGTAGAGAAAACCCTCCCTTCCGCCCTCCCTCTCTGTCAGTTCATAGCAGTGCTCTTTTAATTGAAATCTACCCTCTTGCCCTGCCTCCATTTATTCCTTTCTTCTCTCTCCCTTTTTTTTTCCTTTCCCACTTCTGACAACTTCCTTGCCTTCTCTACCATACTTTTTCTATTCCTTTCTTCCCTTCCCCTGATTTTCTCTTCTGTCTCTTCTTCCCTCTTTTTTTCTATCATCTCTTTCTTTTCCCCGCTTCCCTCCTTCCCTCTTCTTTCCTCTGCCCTCCTTTCCTCTTCCATCCTCTCCTCTTCCCTCATCTGTTCTTCATCAAGCCTCTCAGCTGAGTGATACAAACCTGGCCCTGACCCATTCTGAGTCAGATACACTGGCCATGCATGATATATGACTTAATTTAAAAAACCACAAAGCCTTCTATATCTGTTGCAAACTAATGCAGTGCAAATTCTAAGGACTGAGAGGTCACTGAGCAAAGAAGTAGCCAGTAGTAGTAGAAAAAGTGTGGAGTCAGGTTGTTTTTCTTTCTTTTTTTCTTTTTTCTTTTTTTTTTTTAAGAATGGGGATGGGATAAGAGCTGCTAGGTGGCACAGTGAATAGAGCATCGGCCCTGAAGTCAGGAGGACCTGAGTTCAAATCCAGCCTCAGACCAAACACTTGACACTTACTAGCTGCGTGATCTTGGGCAAGTCGCTTAACCCCAATTGCCTAAAAATTTAAAAAAAAAAAAAAGAATGGGGATGGGATGGGAGAATATTTACGCATAGCAGAAGGGATAGGATATATAAGAGCAGAGATTCTCAAACTTATTTGCCCTAACACCTCCTTTTCAAAAAAAACTTACTCAGCACCCCCTGGAAATGCTTTTTTTAACCCTTTAGCTTTATTTTTTTGAAATTTGCATCATTTCAAAAATGTATACATATTTTTAAATGATACATCTTAAATTTAATAATTTATTGTAAATTGGTGCATTTTTTTCCTATTTTGAAATTTTGATGATGGAATATTGTGTCATGTAACTGTATAGTATCATACTGTAAACAAACCATTACATGCACATATTCCTTTCAATGAATGTTGGACTTCCTGACAATGTGTGATGTGCTAGCCTGCCAACACTTGTTTGTTAAGACCTATCAGCAGGCTTGACCACTGATTGGTTATAACTTGCATTTTGTGTGTTTATTTGGAAAATAATATAATCGCTACAACTTTAACTCTGCTACACAACAGATAAAACATGCACAAATGGTATTTCAAAATTTTCTTCTCTTCTCTTCTTTCCTTATGCTTCCACCATTTCCTTATTTTTATTCAATGCCCCCCAATTGTACCCAAAGCTACCACTGCCCCCCCAACTGTTCCAGTGCACCCAGCTGGAGATATCATCCACTTTGGGAATTTATGGGTAAGAGGAAGAAAGAGAAGAGAAGGACAGAGATGAGGGAAGGAAAGGGAGATGGTGTGATGCGGTGGGAAAAACACTGGCTCCTGAGTGGGAGGATTTAATTTCAAGTCCCACTTCTCATGCTTGCTCCACGGGCAAGTCACTGAACCCCCTCTGGGCCAAAGCCTCATTATCTATAACAGAGGGGTTGAATTAGATGTCCTCTGGGGTGGAACCAGGGGCAAGAAAATGAGGAGAGCGATGGGAAAAAACAAGAGAGCCAACAGAAACAAGGAGGGATGGGAGAAGAGGAAAGAGAAGAGGAGAGAGTGAGAAGGATACACTCCTCAGTTCCTGAGAACCCTCAAAACCTGTCTTTCAACTCCAGGGCTTTCATCTTTTCTGTGCTTTCCAAACCTCTTTTCCTAATCCCTGAACTTTCCCTCCCCTCCCCCCTACTTGAGCCATCCTTGTCCCTGAACCCTCCTGGCAAGTATATTTAAGCAGAAAGAACAACAGACTGGGAGGAAAAAGACCTGAGCTGGAATGCTGGCTTTGCTACTTGGCTATGTGTCCTTGGGAAAGTCATTTAACCTTTCTCTGCTTCATTTTCCTTACCTGTAAAACAAAGGAGTTTAACTAAATGACCTTTAAGGTCCTTTTTTAGTTCTAAATCCTAACATCCTCCCTGAATGCAGAAATCTATGGCATTTCATACCTCTATGATATCTGCATTTATAGACATAAATACATACACACATGCATACATGTGTTTACACATGGGTGTTTTGTGTATACATGTATATGTATTCATGTATGCATCATGTATGCCTGCAATGTGTGCGTGCATGTGTGTCATGTGCTGTATAGATAGAAATACAGCCACAATATATACATATGTGTGTATATGTATATATATATATATACACACACCCAGGATCTATGATTTCATTAGTAGAAAATTCCTCTACTAATTTCTTAGTAGGGAACTCCAGATTGAAGAAATTCTCTTCACCAACTCAGGTCAGTACTTTTTTTTTTCAACTTAATCTTAGATTATTGAGAGGTTAAATGATTTGCCCAGGATCAAGCAGGTGTTATATGTCAGAGACTGGACTTGAATCCAGGTCTTTCTGGTTTCATAATTAATATTCTTCTATCCTCCTTCCTCTCTCTCTCCATATGAAATCTGTAGGGTAATACCTAGCATGTGGAGTGGATATTCCAGAATCTTATATAGGATCATAGACTCAGAGCCAGAAGGGACCTTAGAGGTCATCAAGTCAAGCCCCCACACAGTAGGTGATTAATATATGCTTATTGAATTGAACTGGGGGAGAAAAAAGAAATGGCTTAAGCCACAGATAGCAGGCAGAAAGAACGCTGCAGGAAAACAAAGCTTGACAACACTATTTATATTGCATACAGACAATAAGTCAATGCATTCATGGGTCAGTGAGTAGGGTCAGGGCACCATGTTGGGGCAGGGAGAGAGACTCTCATTATTCACATATCTAGCCCTGATTGATTAGGAAGATCAAGTCTGTGCAGAGAGAATCAGAGAATACTGTTGGAAAACCCCAAATCCATAGCTTCCTCCAATGAATCAATCAACAGGCATTTATTTTATGTTCCAGACATCTTGCTAAGCACTTAGGATGCAAGACAACATACACACACACACACACACACACACACACACACACACACACACACACACATGCACACACACAGTCCCTGGCTTCAAGAAGCTTGCATACTAATAGCAAAGACATTATGTAAATAAGTAGGTATATAAAGTATAAGATATGTAGAGTAAAAATAAAACACTATTAAGAGGAAGGCACAAATGACAGAGAGGCCTCCAGGAAGCTTTCTGTGATCTCCTACAGTTCTGCTACTCCTTTAAGCTCCCCTTACCAATTATGTATTCAGTGCCCTAATTGCCCTAGTTGCTCCCTGATCAAACAGTCACTTTCCTAAGGGCAGGGCCCATGTCTCCATAATCAGATGGGAAGTTCTCTCAAGGCAAGGACTCTCCTACCATCATATTGAGACCTTCGTGGTGGCAGAATGTATTCATCAAACAGGGATCTCCCTGAGGATAAGGAGTGTCTTGATTCATAGACTAGTACCACTTTATCCCAAAGAGCTCAAAGGAAAAGGAAAAGGAGCCACATGTACAAAAATATTTCTATCAGCATTTTTATGGTGGAAAAGAATTGGAAATTGAGAGGTTGTCCATCAATTGGGGGATGGCTGAACAAATTATAGTATATGAAAGTGATGGAATACTACCGTGTTTTAAGAAATGATGAAGGGGAGGGTTTCAGAAAGACTTGGGAAGACTTATATGAACTGAAGCCAAGTGAACTGAGTAAAATCAAAAAAACGACATTATCAGCAATATGAATAATCAACTGTGAAAGATATAGTAACTGAACAACATAATAACCCACCACAATTCCAAAGGACTCATGATGAAAAATGCCATCCACCTCCAGATAGAGAACTAATGGACACAGAGTGCAGATAGAAGCAGATATTTTTGCTTTTTTTTTTCTATTCTTTTTTTTCAGAACATGGTTAATGAGGACATTTGTTTTGCATAACTTTATATTCAATAATGGATTTTGTATTTCTTGCTTTCTCAAAGGATGGGGGAGGCAGTGGGAGGAGGCAGATAATCTGGGACTGAAAATTAAAATAAATTAAATTTTAAAAATATGATTGGTACCTTCCTGAGGTTAAGGATTGCATCTCTCGAAGCAGAATGAGACATTTCTGAGAACGGTAACTATGGGCACCCCCATCAAACTGAGGGTTCCTTAAGGCAATGGATTGCACTCTCACCATTAGAGTGGGATACTCCTTGAGGGCAGGGATTATATCTCCCCATAGTTCTTGGAGATTACTGAAGGTAGATATTAAACCTCATTCACCTAAGTCCTATAATACCCAGGATTAGGCTCAGGACAAAATGATGGTTGATTACAAGGACTCATTTCTGATCTGCTTACTACAATCCAAGCATTAATATCATGCTGCCCTAACCACTAGACTCAGGAGGATAATGGGCCTGTCACTCTGATATCACCCCACCCATCCTAGCAGCCACAAGATGTTAACAACCGCTGAACTCTGGGATCTTTCCCAGTTCTGTTAGTGAAGACTTTACCCCTGGAGCCTAGCCACAAATATTTTCTTCTTGAAACAAAATCTTAATCGATTTGAGGAGGTCACCTCATTGATCTGACATTTTGATATACTAGCACTGGTCACTTGAGAGATATGGAGATTGTGACTTAGAAAGGCAGTCTTCTGTCTCTCTAGCTAGAAAGGACAATGGATTGGGGGATTTAGAAACTTGGGTTCAAGTCTCTACTTTGTCATTGTGACCTTGGGAAGAGCATTGACCCCATCTGATCTTTATTTTTCTCACTTACATGGTAAAGATAATAACAACTTTAGACTACCTGTCATATGAGCTTACTGGGAAGTAAGTGCTTTCCAAATGTTGAAGAGCAATAGAAACGTGAGTTAGAATGATTATAGTGAGGACCTGACTCTGGAGATGGTCATTCTTCCTTTCTCTCCTCGGGGTAAGCTTTTCTAGATCCTCAAGCTATTCACAGACCCCTCCCTTCCACAGTGGTACTTGCTTCTCAGCCTTTGCTGATGGTAGCGTACTGGCAAGACTGAACTCTGGATTAGGAGTCAGAAGGACTGGGTGTGAATACATTAATTAGCTCTGCTACTTATACCACGTTGTCTTCAGAGACAGCAGGGACATACCCTTCTGCCTTGGGGGAATTAATCTACTCCGTTGAGGAACTCTACCTTGGGACTGAGCTGTCCTGATTGGTAAGTGAATGAGTGAGTACAAACTCAACTAACATGTTATACCTAGCATCTCACTTCCTATACACTGTGGATACCTTATCCTGTCACAGAGTGGGGTGCCTCCTCCATATATACACCCCCTACAGGTACATCCCAATGAGTTTGAATAATGAATCCCTTTAAATATTAGCATTCTTCAAATTTACATGGCGTATTTCCATTGGGCTAGAACCAATTATCATATTTTATATAATTATAACTTCAAACAGTGTGAATTTTAATATGTGGGACCGCTTCAGGGGATTTATCCATGTACCCTAATTGGGACCTAGTATCCATCTACCTCTTGCTCTGGAAACAGTAGTCAAATCGATTTTCCCCTTGCTTCTGGAAAGTTTACAGCAATTGACTGATGTATGACTCCATTCATCATTTATGTGATGCCTTAAGAAAAGCTTCCTTCCCTAATCACCACTCCCCTATATGTGATAACTCCCCATATTAAAAAATATATATGGCAAGGACTGTCCCACTTTTATATTTGTATCCTCAGTGCCTAAGACAGTGCTTGGCATACAGTAGGTATTTAATAAATGTTTCATTCTTTCCTTCATTCACTGCCTCTCTCTTGGCCTGTTTCTTCATCTTTAAAATGGGAGGGTTGAACTAGATTTTTCTGAAGTTGGGGTGAAGATAGATCTAAGATCTTACCTTGGAGTAAAGAAGCACTAAGTTAAGATAGGGTTGTCTCTCAGGTCCATTCCAGCTCTGAATCCTATGATCCTATAAAACTTATCCATTCCTAATGCCTAGTTCGAACCTTACTTCCTCCATACAGTTTTATGCCCTTTGACCTCTCTCTATCTCTCCTGCCACTGAGAGCCCGTTTTGGCAAAATAGGCAAGACCAGGACTCCCATTCATGAATCCATGCTGCCATCCCTCACCTCATGCACTGAGGTCGTATTGTCTGTACTGCTCATTTGGAATACATCATACCCTGCTGTACAGTCTTCTGTGTGAACAGATTGAGGGTAGAGGGAGAATGCTGGAACTGGTATCTAGAGAGCTGGGTTAAAAACTTAGGACTGACACTTACCAGCTGCACACCCCTGGGCAAGTTACTTACTCTCCCAGCAAATATTTAATTTTTTAAAGTGCTTAGCATAATGCCTGGCACATAGAAGGTGTTACATAAATATTCATTCCCTTTCCTTCCTGTTCCCCTTTTTGGGTGTCAACTTCCACATCTCTAAAATGGGGATAGTAATGTAATGCCTTTACTTTGTAGCTCATGCTCAGAAGGGCTTTGGGCTGTGGGAATGAGAAGGAAATGATCACAGAAGTAATGGCATGAAGTTGGTATGGGGGAGTTATGCTCAAGGTCAAGGTGAAAGAGGGATGTTAAGGCAATGGAGGCAGCAGACTTTTTCCTAGTGGCCCATGCTGCATCCCATACTTCATTCTAAATCCAATGGGATCCCCAAGTCTAGGTTCTGTGCCTTACATCCCAGGCTTAAAGTTCCTCCAGAGCTCTGTCTCTGCTCTGATGACAAATACAATTATCCCTTCCACATCTTAACTTTCCCCATTGCAGTTTCAATGTTATCACTGGTTGGCATAAGAAATTAAATGGGAATTTGGGAAAATGTGGAAGAGGGATACAAATGGTAAAAGACTTGGTCTTTCTGTCAAAGAAAAAGGAAAGCCTGAACAGAAAGCTCTAGTTGCTAGATGTGGCTTATTCCCATTTCTGCATTCTCTCTGTTTCCTTGGTCTAAAAGGCTTTCAGAAGCACCCTAGTGTAGTTAGATGAATGGTGCACTGGGAGATCAGAGATCTCATCTGGACTCTTACATTTATTCACTGTGTGACATCATCCAAGTCATTGCATACCTCAGACACTCAGTTTCTTCATCTGTGAAATGAAGATTAACTAGATTCTAGTAACAGTTGACACTTACATAGCATTTTAAAGCTTACGAAGCCCTTTGCACACAGCTTGTTTGATCCTCGTAACAATCCTGACAGGTGGATAATATAGCTGTTATATTTATTCTATAGATGAGGAAACTATGGCTCAGAAGAGTTAAGTGACTTACCCAGAATCATACAGTTAAGTGTTAGAGGCATTATTCTAGCCAAGATCTTTCTGACAGCAAGTCCAGCTCTGGACGCCCAATGCCATACTACATTTGAGGTTCCCTCCAGCTCTGACAGTTATGTTATATACCTTTTTATTTATTATATTATATTATTTTTATTATCATGTTTTATTTATTTGTTATATTACATACCTTTTGGGATCCCTTCCAGTTCTGAGTGCCCCTCCAGACATTATTTATGATACCAAGGAAATAGAAGGCTTTGTTTTAATACTACTCTTCTCCAATTCAAACCACGTACAGCAACTAATAGAGAAAGCTAGGGAGAGGCTGGGTCCTGGGGTCAGAAGCTAAGAATACACTGAGCTGATATTCTGTTTGAATTAACTCAGTTCACACACCTTTACCTTTTCCAGTCTATTTAAGCATGGGGTCTGGAAATGCCCTTCCCACAGCTGACTCAGTAACCCTCAAGAGCCTGGGACCCAGGGCAGAGGGTCTGCTATTCACCCTGCTATTTTCTCTCTCCAGAAAAAGATAGCCAAGCCACAAATTCTAGTATCCCCTGGATGCTCTCAGAGCAAGGGCATGGTATCAGGGATGGCAGCATGGTTTAGTGAAACGGGAACTAGACTGGAAGCTCTTCCCTTGGCTGAACCACTATCTTTCTTTTTGACCTTGAGCAAGTCACTAGCTCCTCTGAGCCTCACTTCCCCTTTTTGTAAAAGAAAGATAAGAGTGAAGGTTTCACCTAACTTCATAGCATGGCTTTAAACATCAAATGAGAGAATGGATATTAATGTACTTTTAAATTTGCAAAGCTCTATCCTAATGAAAATTGTTCTATAATGATGACGATGATGATATTTATGATAATAATAAATGAAGATGGGTTAACATCTCAATACTTTAAATCATTTACAAAAAGCAATCTTTTTTTTTTTTGCAATCTTTCTTTTTCCAATTACATGGTAGTCTATAGAACATTAAACAAAAGAATAATAGCTGAATGGGCCTGTCTCATAAATATTTGTGCCTGAACTTCTTCAAGTAAGATGAGAAGAATAAGATTGTTATTAGGAAGAAGAATAGCTACTCCAAGAGGTAAGTGCCATTACCTCTGGGCAGGTATTTTACAGATGAGGAAACTGAAGCAAACAAAGATTGAATGTGTTGCTGGATTTGAACTCAAGTCCTCCTAGGTGGTGCAGTGGATAAAGTTCTGGGCCTGGAGTCAGAAAGACTCATCTTTCTGAGTTCAGATCCAGCCTCAGACACTTAGTAGCAGTGAGATCCTAAACAAGTCACTTAACTCTGTTTGCCTCAGTTTCCTCATCTGTAAATGAGCTGGAGAAGGAAAAATGGCAAACCACTCCAGTATCTTTACCAAGAAAACTTCAAATGGGGTCACAAGGAGTAAGACACAAGTGAACAACAAAAACAACCTTTTACCCTGAGGTATAGCATTATAGCTACTGTTCCACTTTGGTGCCTAGTAGTAGTAATAATGAAGGACAATGTGGCAGTGGATAAAGAGACAGGTTCAAAGCCTGGAAGACCTAGCCTGGAGACCTGCCTCAAATAACACATCCTGGCTGGAAAACTCCCACTGAACAAGTCCCTCCCAGTGACTCTCAGAGCACTCTCAGTTTTCTTGGCTATTCTCTAAGATTGTCACTTGCAGAGAAGGTGCTGACCTGCATTGCTGGAAGAAGTTTCCTCTTTTGAGAATTCCTTATGTCAATGAAATTATAGGTCCAGTTCCTAGCAACAGCAACCACAACCACCACCCTCACAATAACAATACAATTCAAAACCAAGTCATTATAACCAGATTGTACAGAAGGGTTATCCTTAAAGAGTCCAAATTTAGTACTCAGTGGAGATTATGCAAAGAAATTTGATGGAGACTGTTCAACATATCACAATAGGCTGTAAAACATGAGTACCTTCCAAATTCTTGGCAAGGCATGACCTACAGGTCAGAATTTTACATCAAAAGTTCCCTATCTATCATGGACTGCCAGATGACAAATCCACGTACTATAAATACAGTCTTCAAAATATCCTGGAGAATTCCGTCAATAAAGCCATACTAGAACTGAACCATTATCACAGACCAAACTATTGCCCACCATTGCCTGGGAAACATTGATTCATGAAATCTTAAAAACAATCCTTTAAAACATATGTTGTTATCTCCAATGCTCACAATCTCCAAGTTACATAAAACAAAGAACTTTCAGAATCAAGAGACCCAGCCAAAGAGAATAAAAACAAAAACTGGAGGAATAGCATGGGTAGATACAAATAATATCTGGCCTTTCTATGGTACTTTAAGATTTGCAAGGCACTGGGAATGCGTTATCTCATTCGACCCTCACAACAACCCTGGGAGGTAGGTGATACAATCATCCCCATTTTACAGATAAGAAAACTGAAGCTAAGAGTTAAGTGACTTGTCTAAGGTCACATAGCTAGTAAGAGTCTGAGACAGAATTTAAACTCAGGTCTTCCTAACATTACATCCAGCACTCTGTCAACTCCACCACCTAGCTGTCTTTTCATATCAACATGTTATACCTGTTGTCCTCTCCGCTTCTGAATTTATGCCAAACATGATTTCAGGGAAACTACAGAGGATGAGCTTGCATCCTAATAATTTTATTCAACTACAAAAAGCAGTTATTTCTATCCACCTCTTTAATACTAGTCCCTAGAACATTTACTATAAAGGAATGTTGGCAAGATAGTGATTTATCTCAGGACTATTTCTATCTGAACCACATTGAAAAGGATAAGAGGAATGGATGATGAAGATGATAATAGTGATAAAGACAATGAAGATGAGAACAACGATGATGATGATGATGATGATGATGATGATGATGGTGATGATACTTTACTCACTACTTCCTTGGAAATTTCCCTTACCATTCCTCATCTATACAACCTCTTGTCCTAAGCTTCCAGGTTCCTGCTTCTTGGTGCTTTCTTAAACCTTAAAACAATTCAATTCCATTCAAAAAGCATTTATTAAGGGCCTGATGTATGCCAGACATTGCACAAGGTGCTGAAATTACAAAAACAAAACAGACAATCCCTGCCCCCAAGGAGCTTACATTCTGTTGGTGGGACACAGCACGTACATAGACAAATTTTACACACACACATATATATGTATATATGCACACACACATACATGTACGTATATATGCAGATGCATATGTATACATGTATACTCATGTATATGTATATATACATATATACACATATACACATACATATACATCCATGTATGCATGCATAAAGTAATTGAAGAGGAATATCAACAACTGGAGATTCAGGAAAGGGCTCTTGTAGGGGGTGACACTGAGGGGTAGCTAGGTGGCTCACTGGATAGAACTCCAGCCTTAGAGTCAGGAGGACCTGAGTTCAAATGTGACTTCACACACTTGACAAAAACACTAGCTGTGTGACTTTGGGCAAGTCATTTAACCCCAATTGCTTCAAAAACAACAACAAAAGAAAAAGAAAAAAGGGGCCACTGGATATGAGCTATTATATAGAGACGAGTTGTTTTTGCTTGTATAGGTCATCCCTTTGTGTTCTCTAGCTCCTAGTCTATGTTTTACTCAAATGAGTTTGAATTAGAGATCATTGTTTTAATGCTGCTGGGGACCTTAGAGGACGTGTTGTTCAATTCCCTCATATTTTACAAATGAAGCAATTGAGGCTCAGTCTCTTACCCATAGTCACATGGGTAGTCAGTTGCAGAGCTGGTATCTAAATGTCTCCTCTGGTGCCAAATACAGTGCTCTTTCCACCATAGAATCATACTATATTAGAACGAGTAAGAGTTTTAAGAGACCATCTCATTCAACTCTCTTTTTTTGCAAGTAAGGAAGTTCAGAACCACAAGGAAAACATGGTCTCCTCAAAGTCACACAATGGATCAGGAGCATAGCTGAGACCAGAATCTAGGTCTTCTGGCAATTCTTTCTTGCCTCTTTCTATTTCTCTATCTTTTTGGACACTCTGAGAACTAATGCCCTTGCACCACCTCCAAAGATAATCAACAAGAGAAATGACATTTTAACATAGCTATCCCCTTCTATTGAGAAGTGGTAGAAACGACTATGCTTCTCCAGCTGCCAACTTCATAGATGATACCTATGGACTATCCACCACCCCATGACAAAAAAGTCTGAACTCTCTACCTCTGGACATAGCTTTTCTAATGATGACGATGATAACTTGTGCTTATAAAACACTTTTAAGTATATAAACCACTTTGTTTACAATGGCCTTTTGATGTGGGTGGTACAAGTATTATTTTTTAAATTTGTGTCTCTTATTTTCTATGACTCATTTGCCACCGACTTTCCTTCTCATTATAGAACACCTTCCCTCCAGTAACAATTAGAGTTCAGCAAAACAAATCATTACATTGGCAATGTCTAAAAACGTATGCCTCATTCTGCACCTCTAGTCCACCACCTGTCTGCCAAGAGGCAGGAATCATGCTTCACCATCAGCCCTCTGAAACCATAATTAGACACCATATTGATTAAAGTTCTGAAGTCTTTCAATGTTTCTTTTATTGTGGATACCATGTAAATTGTTCTCTTTGTCCTGTCTACTTTGCTCTACATCAGTACCTATAAGTCTCTCCAAGTGTCCCTAAATGCTTCATATCTGTCATTTCTTGAAGTGTAATTATTATATCCATTCTATGGATGGGGAGACTGAGACTCAGAAAATTTGAGTAAGTGACTTGCCTGTTGCCACACAGGTATACATGTTATAACTGAGCTCTAAGCCCAGGTGTCTCCTGATCCCACATCTAGTATTCTTACTACAACACACCAAGCATTCCAACCTCCCATGAATAGAAGGTGTCAATAATTACATTTCTGCTCTTGCCTTACTGTGTAATTAATAACTGCAATTAATCTTGAACACTTAGTCAAATAACACAGAGCCTAATTGGCTGCTACACCATTCCCTTTTTGTGTGATTGAAACAATCCTGTTCTTGGCAATTATGTTCCCTGCTGTAGTTAACTCAGCAGGGTCTGTCAAATGCTCAGCAATTTGCCAGTCAACTAGGGAAGCATCGTGCTAAGGGTGGGAACCTGAATCTGTGAAACTATGGAGGTTGGGAGGGAGACAAGGAAATTGTCCCTTGTTCTGGACCAGGCCTGACTCCAGCAGATCCAATGATTCAGCCGTGGGATTGGAATGAAATTAGACATTTAGGTCATATAAAATTTAACAAAAGGAAGTAGAATCAATAGTAGCATGGAAAGCATATTTAGCAAAGACACAGCATCGGTTTAGTAGGATGCAGCCTCTAAGTCCTCTATGTTTTCCACAAAATGGCAGCATTCGGTGAGAAGAATAGACATATATGTTCATGGGAAATTGTCAAGTCTGAGAAGCCCTGTCTACTCGTGCACTCAGATTTTATGTTTTAGGTGACCAGAACATCATGTCAGTAGTTCAAGACTCAATTCCCTGGATCAACTTAGTCTCAAAGATGTTTTTGTTGCATTTATGTTGGGAAAAATCATCTTGAGTGGCCAGAATTTTCCAGTCTTCATAAGTCAGGAATTGTCATTTTCTAACTATGAAATTGGGCTTATAACCAAGAATACAAACAAAATTAGTAATGATGTTACTGTCATCATAACCTTCACACTTGTGAGTCTTTGTCCTAGACCAAGGTTTGAAAATGTCAGCACACTAAGATAAGCAAGAATGTAGGTCTTTGTCCCTGGGATTCCCCTCCTCAAATCATGATGAGACTCCAAGTAACAATATGGTAACTGTCATGGGGTATAGGCAAGGCTGGACTCTCATCCCTTCCTTTTTTTTCTAAGAGGTCCTTTAGCTCTGGACACACACTCATGGACAGGTTGTTGTTTAGGGTCTTCCAAAAAGAGAGTAGATAAGTACTCAATGTACAATGGCAATCAGTTATAAAACAACTCTACCTATTTACCCCTATTATGCTAGGATGAAAAGGCTTCAGATTTTCATTTAATCCTGCCTCCCACTCCTTCCTGTTTCCTATCCCTGAATGGTGCAAATGGGGTGATAAACAAGCAGACTAAATTATGCTTCCATGATGACCATGGTCTGATCATCACTGTCCCAGCCAAAGTAAGCATCACTATTAGGTGGAATAGTTGACTACATCATGATGATGATGATGATGATGATGATAAGAACTTATTTTTATACTATTGTGAGGTTTGCCAAGAACTATCCATTGGGTCATGAAGAGTTGGACACAACTGAATGACTGAACAACAAAAGTCCTCACAGTACTTCTGTGAAGACAATTAGTGAAGGTATTATTATCTCCACTTAAAAAGGAGAAACTGAGTCTCAGAGTAGTTGAATTTTCCTTAGTCACATAGTTAGGAAGTATCAGAGGCCACACTTAGGACTTAAAGCTAGAAAGAACCTTAGAGATCATTCAGTCCACCCCTACTCCATCTCTTGTTTTATAAAATAGCTGAGTCTCAGAGAGGGGAAATAACTTTCCAAAGGTCACATAGCTAGTGTGAATCAGAGCCAAGGAATCAAACTTCAGGCCCTCTGATTCCAAATCATGTTATTTATACCATAGTATATATCTTAGTGAAAACTGAGTGACCAAGTCAGATCCCCTAACTATAACCCTATTTTCCACTGCTTGTCAAAGTGTCTGAATTTCTGCTATGAGAAAATCACTCCTTTGACCCTTAATAGATTTCCCCATTTTTTAAAGAAGAGAAGAACCGTAACATAATAGGAAGAATGCTGGCCTTAGAGCAGAGGACTTAATGCTTATAGGCTGTGTGAACATGGCTAAGTTATTTTGTTTGCTGAGCTTCAATCTCCTTATTTGTAAAATGGAAACAATAATATTAACAACACATTTTTACAGGGTTACTGTGATTTGAATGGCTTAAATTATATAAAGGTGATTTTCATCATCATCATCATCATCATCAAATCTAGCAGGTCAAGAATCTATTAATTCTATGTTGTTGGTATTCCCTCCACAAAAAACCAAATATGACTCATCTGCATTGATGGCTAAGTCTTAAAAAGTTAGTATTATACTCATCACTATCACCACCACCACCACCATTATCATCCTCATATTCAACCTTATTTCTTTTTGTTCTTGTTTTGTCTTATCAGCTAACAGCCTATCTGAGAGCAAATCCTTCCAGGAATAAGACAAAAGTTTGGGGGAAATGGAAATTTGTACTGAGGAGAACAAAGCTCCCTGAGAGGGGAAGCAGAACTTCTAGGGATATATCCCAAAGAGATCAAACAAATGGGAAAAGGAACCACATGTACAAAAATATTCATAGCAGCTCTTTTTGTGGTGCCAAAGAATTGGAAATTGAGAGGATGCCCATCAATTGGGGAATGGCTGAGCAAGTTGTGGTATATGAATGTAATGGAATACTATTGTGCTATAAGAAATGATGAACAGGCTGACTTCAGAAAAATCTGGAACGACTTATATGGTCAGATGCTGAGTAAAGTGAGCAGAATCAAGAGGACTTTGTACACAATAACAGCCTCATTATGCGATGACTAATATTGTTAAACTGAACCCTTCTCAGCATTACAAGGATCTAAGACATCTCCAGAGGTCTCGTAATGGAAAATGCTGTCCACATCCAAAGAAAGAACTATGGAAGTCCAATCGCTATCACTTATTTTTGCCTTCTGTTGAGTTTTGTTTCATCTTTCTGATGGTTCTTCCTATTGGTTTTAATTTTTACTTACAACTTCACTAATGTGAAAATACGTTTAATAGGAATGTAAATGTAAAGCCTATATCAGATTGTTCACCCGTCTTGGGGAGGGTGGCGGGGAGGAAGGGGGAGAAAAATTTTCAACTCAAAAGCATATGGAAGTGATTGTTGATAAATCAAAATAAATTAATAAAATTTTTTAAATTTAAAAAGAGAGAAGGGAAGCAGAAATGTGCAGAAGATCCTTTCCTCTTTTGCACAGAGTACACTCTGGTCCCAACCTCAATATGGTTATGGCATCAGGATAGAGAGAGCGTTGCTCCTCAGAATTCATAATCCATAATTCATAATCCGTCTAAACTTCAGGGGAAACAATGCCAACTCTGAGCTGCTCACTCATTTTTATACCCTGCTACAAGGAAATAGTTTCTCCATCAGTATGGTGGGTATCTTTGATTTTACTTTGTTCGTAAGTATTGGAGCAAGAGGACCCCCGGGAAATAGCGGTTCAGAAACAATTAAGCATTTATTAATCACAAACTATAGAGGTAGCTAGGTGGATAGATATTGGATTTAGAGTCAAGAAGACCTGAATTAAAATATTCCCTCAGATACTTATTAGACATTGACCCTGGGCAAGGCATTTAACTTTTCTAAACCTGAGTTTCCTCATCTGTAAAATGGGGGTCTTAATAGTACCTACTTTGCAGTGATTTTTTTTTCTTTCTCCTTTTTTTTATTGGGCAATGGGAGCCTAAATGACTTGCCCAGGGTCACACAGCTAGTAAGTGTTAAGTGTCTGATGCTGGATTTGCACTCAGGTCCTCCTAAATCCAGGGCTGGTGCTCTATCCACTGCGCAACGTAGCTGCCCCCCACAGTGTTTTTTGAGAGGGTCAAATGATACATATGTAAATAATTTACAAACCTTAACACATTTTTACAAATACTATCATTTTATTCAGAGTACCATGCTTAGATTTGTAGGGTACTATAGGAGCTTAGAGCTGAATACAGTCAGCTGCCTACAGTCAAGGGCCATTCTTCATTTTTTTCTTTGTAACTACAGCGCCATGACATTATGGGTTACGGTAGATCTGTCATTACTTCCTAGAGCAGAGAGGTTAAGTAATACATCCAGGGTGACATAGTCAGTATGTATGTGGCTAAAATTTGAACCAAGGCCAGAAGAGTTTTAAGGTCAACTCTCCATCCATACCAGGGGTGAGGAATCTGCAGCCTTGAGACCACATGTGACCCTCTAGGTCCTCAAGTCTGGCCCTTTCACTGAATCCAAACTTCACAGAACAAATCCCCTTAATAAACGGTTTGTTCTGTAAAACTTAGACTAAGTCAAAAGGCCGCACCCAAAGACCTAGAAGGCCACTTGAGGCTTCAGGCCACAAGTTCCCCTCCCCTGCACTATACCATACTTTTTCCTGCCTCTCTCTGCCAAACAGATGTTAGTTATTGAATTGAATTACTGCAGGGGACAAGATGTATGCAGAAGTAAATGCGAGGGATAGTGCAATGGAGAACTGAAGAGTTCTTCGAGAAATTTGAAGAGGGAAAGAAAAATTGTTTTCAGCCTCTGTTCTCTGGGTCAGTAGGGGAAAACCTTAAACAATGATATGAATGAATATATGAAAGAGCATAGGGTGGAAAGAAGGAAAAGAGAGGGGAAGGGAGAAAAGGAAAGGGAAGAAAACATTAAATGTCTATCCATAGCCCCTATAGCTTTGTGTGGAGGAGGAGGAGAATAGGAATCTTTGCAGCTTTGAAATAACCTCTAGGTCTTCTTTAGATAAAGTTCTATTGACTTAACTTTGTTACGAGAGTTTGGAGTGCATCTATAGCTAATCAATCTATTGGACGAGGTGAATTTCTGTAAACTCAGAGAATCTTAAGGTTAGGGATGCAAATGGCTTTGTTTTTTATTTTTCTCATTTTTTCAAACTGAGTAGTTTCATTCATGAGAAGCACTACTTCAATTGGGATCTTATCAGTTAAACACCCAAGTCAAAAAGTGAGCTACAGTTTTTTTTTGTAGCTCAATGGTTATGTCAATAAAGTTTACTGAAATCTCTATAATATACTGAAGTATTAATGGAGTGGAAGTTTTTTAGAAAACGGAGATGAGAAAATGAAATGGCTTGGATTCTCCATGGCAATCCACAGGCAAATACTTAAATAGGAGTTTAGTATATAATTAGCCTTGTGAGGTTTGGAGGGTCATTGTTTGTATGTTAAAGGTTATATTTTAAGCTATTAAGGATTTGCTGTTGGGAAAACCATTAGATTTATGGAAGAATTGGTCCACAAATGACTTGTAGAAAATATTACCTTGTTCGTTTCATCATTTTTTCTGTTGCAGGAAGCTATTCCCCCACAGAATGCCCATATGCCAGTGGTACTCTGTACCTCTTGTATATAGGTTATTCCAAATATTGTTTGGAAATGCTTAACTTCAGAATTACATTTTTTAAAATAAATAATTGTTTTAAATCTATTTTGTAAAGATATAAAGTACAATAGAATTTCTGGAATACAGATTAAACTATTTGCACTAACACATGTGATGTGCATGATTTAATAAAATTACTTTACTCTCCCTAAAAAAAAAAGAAAGAAAGAAAAGAAAAAAGAAATACCCTCTAGAAATATCTTTGGTGTGGATCTGTCAGAATTTAATTTTTTAAAGTAACAAAGTGATTTCCTCACAACAATCTTACGTGGTGAGCAGTATAAAGTATGCTTAGAAAAATGCCTTGCACATACTAAAGTGCATACTAAAGTACCTTCATTGTACAAATGAGGAAACTGAGGCTCAGAAATGTAAAGTAATTTGTCAGGAACCATTCCACCACTGTAAAGTTCAGGTCAATATAACACAAAACTCAATTTAATGGCTTTTTCCTTGACCTCTCTGTAGTTTTTGGCACTGTTTACCACCCTCTCCTCCTGTATACTCTCTCTCCCCTTTCTTTCTGTGATGTTACTCTTCCCTAGTTCTTTGCCTCCCTGTCTATTCCTTCTCTGTTACTTTTGTTGGACCATGATCTGCTCCTGTTCCCTAAGGCTGAGCATCCTCTAAGGCTATTCTATGCTCTCATCTTCCTCCTTTACTTTTCTCCTCTGTATAATAAGGAGCTTGGACTAGATGATCTTTGTGGCCTTTTCTCTGTCTTATGCTGCATTTTCTGGGGAAGCCAATAAACCAATTTATTTTAATCCAGTTATCCAGAATTTCCTGGATCCTTTTCCTCACTCCACTAGATTTAGCCATGTAACTTTTAAGAAATTGCTTATTTTAGCTCAAATTATCACCAGGAAAATCTATGGTCAATTAAGCAAGCAAATGTTTCCCTTCCAGGTTTTTTTTTCTTTTATTAGACCTAAACTGACCTATAAGAGAAGCCGCTAGACTGACTGGTCCTTTCAATTGCACTAAATTTCTTCTAGCCATAGAACTAACTCCAGGACTATGCTTATAAATCAGGAAAACCAAACATTCATGGAGACAAACTCCTAATGATCTTCAGACAGCAACAAGTCTGCAGAATGGCAATGAATAGGGTGCAAATTATCAAAAGAAGCCTCGTTACTGGAGATGGTGCTGGTTAATACTATAGAAAAGATAATTTAACTATTTATCACACAGATACTAACACTTTAATGCAATTTTGCTCCACAGCAGCCAGTGGAAAAAGTATTTGTGGCTAGAAAATATCCATTTGGTTCATTTCCTAGTCTATCAGTTCTTGTTCAATTGTTTCAGTCAAGTTCAACTCTACATGATCCCATCTGCATTTTGTCCACAAAGATCCTAGAGTGGTTTGCCATTTCCTCCTCCAGCTCATTTTACAGATGAGGAAACTGCGGCATACAAGGTTGAGTTGACTTGCCTGGAGTCACACAACTAGTCAATGTCTGAGGCCAGATTTGAACTCAGGAAGACTCATCTTCCTGACTCCAGGACCAGCACTCTATCCATAACACAACCTACCGGCTCAGAATGATGGTACTAGATTGTACGTCAGAAGACCTGACTTCAAATCCTGCCTCTACCACTTGCTTCCTTTGTGACTTGGGGCAAATCACTTTTATCCCCTCTGGGTCTCAGCTTCCTCATCTGATAAATGTAGCTAGGGGAGGGTTAGATGAGCTCTCAGACCCCTTTTTGCTCTAAATACTATTATGTAGGGGAAAGACCTTGATCAGGTCCCAAAATCAATCTGGACAGGATGGACTTGGTTTGTGATTGCCCAGGGAATTCAGCCATCCCCATCCAATCCAATCTGGTCAATCATTGGATGTCCTGGTTAGTGTCCAGGTACAGATCCCTGCACCAAGATAGGTATTCATAGTGATCTAGAGAGTGGAGCACAAAGACCACTTCAGTAACCAGGCTGATGAACTAGAAAAAGTCCGAAAATGGTAGCAAAAGGGCTCTGGGTTCTAGTCCAGATCTACCACTAATTCATAACATGACTTAGGGCATGGGGATTCCTTCCCATTCTACGATGTCATTTAACAGACAACATAAAGTACATACCCTTTAAACCTGCTTGTTGAATGAGATTTGGTATTAACTTTCTCTGAGACAGTTGGCACATATGATTCCCAAGGTCACTTCTCACCCTTAAGTTTTATAGTTCTGTCTCTAAGCTTCGAGCAGACTGGGAAGACAGATTTTATACAGAGAGAAGAAGTAATAAAGATCCCCCTCCTTCAGAACCTGGGGTTAGAAGAGGGGTTTCTCTCTGTCTCTCTGTCTCTGTCTCTGTCTCTGTCTCTCTCTCTCTGTCTCTCTCTCTCTCTCTCTTTCTCTCTCTCTCTCTCTCTCTCTCTCTCTCTCTCTCTCTCTCTCTCTCTCTCTCTCTCTTCCCTTCCCTGTCCCCTTAAAAGAAATGGTGATTGATTGATTTTCTGATGGATGGGTTGATTTTATGTTCCTTTCCTTTCAGGTCCTAGTTCCCTCCATCCCCCTGCAGGATTTCTCTGTTGTTACCATGTTTCCTCTGAAGGTGACTATTGACTGTGATTTTAAAATTACAAACTGCTTACTGCTCTTTGTCAGAACAGAGGCTGGTTGTCAATTGGATTTGCTGAGAAATTAAAAAGGGAAAAGGATTAAAGCAAATTGTGACACAGAAAGGAAGGGTGAGGAGGAAGCAAGAATAAGCTTATTGGACACTGGGTGTTTTCCTTTAAAATATAGTGAGTTTTTAACCTCTCTGAGGCAAAGAGCTAATAAAATACCCACAGAATGGATTCCCCAGGGCCTCATTCTGTTCTCATGCATGCTTGCCCACCTGCTCTGACCTCAACTGACCCTCTAGCACCTTTCTACTACTCTAAGTCCTGAAGCCATAGTGAAAACATAAAATTCCCGCTATTAGGCCAACCCAAACTGCTCAGCCTCAGATTCCTGGATTTCCATCACCTGGACTCACCTCATCTATCCTGAAGAGCAATGGATACTAGCTTTGGAGTCAGGAGATATATGTCCAAATCCCAGTTCAGCTGCTTACTAGCCATGTGAGCTTGGCTAAGGCATATCACCTCTAAACCTTATTTTCCTCATCTGTAAAATGGGTATAATAACACTTGCCTTACCTACCTCAAAGTGAGAAGTGTTGAAAGTTAACTTCAATGACATCTGATTCTGGAGGTTACAGGTATGGTTTAATGTCCCTGTGTAGATTTATCTACACCCTTCTTGTGTCTGGTTATGGTTTCAATCTCTACCGCCCTTCCAGGTAACTGTGCAAAGCAGAGCTTTCTACTGAAACCCCAAATTCCCTCTTTTAATGTTGAGGAGCAGAATACTTTATTCTAGCACCCTAGATTTTGGTAAACAAACCCACTTTCACCCCCCATTAGCACTAGTATTGGGTAAGCTGGTAGCACCATAGCCAGTGGCTATAATGAGACAGAATGGTGTGGCTGGTTCAGCACCAAGATGGTGGATAACAAGAATGCCTAACAGGTGAGAGTGGAGTATTTTAAGAGGAAAAAGGGGGAGTTACTAGTACTGGTGGATTAAATTAGGCTAGCTGGCTTAATGGAAGGAAAGAAAGAAAGAAAGAAAGAAAGAAAGAAAGAAAGAAAGAAAGAAAGAAAGAAAGAAAGAAAGAAAGAAAGAAAGAAAGAAAGAAAGAAAGAAAGAGGGAAGGAAGGAAGGAAAGAAGGAAAGAAAGAAAGAAAGAAAAAAGGAAAGAAGGAAAGAAGGAAAGAAAGAAAGAAAGAAAGAAAGAAAGAAAGAAAGAAAGAAAGAAAGAAAGAAAGAAAAAGAAAGAAAGGAAGGAAGGAAGGAAGGAAGGAAGGAAGGAAGGAGAAGGAAGGAAGGAAGGAAGGAAGGAAGGAAGGAAGGAAGGAAGGAAGAAAGGAAGAAAGGAAGAAAGGAAGAAAGGAAGAAAGGAAGAAAGGAAGAAAGGAAGAAAGAAAGAAAGAAAGAAAGAAAGAAAGAAAGAAAGAAAGAAAGAAAGAAAGAAAGAAAGAAAGAAAGAAAGAAAGAAAGAAAGAAAGAAAGAAAGAAAGAAAGAAAGAAGCATGTTTTCAGATGGCTTAGATTTCTCATGAAAGGAGAGTTAAGACCCAGTGTCTGGAGTTTGGCTCACATTGTCTGAACATCCAAAGGAGAAGCTTTCCTGATAGCTGTGTCTTCCCCAGTGAGCTAATAGGCAGGGAGGCAGCTGGCAATGTTTGTGTTGGTATAGTCCCCAGGGTACCTAGCATTTTGTGGCAGCACTTGGTATCATTCCTGCGAGGCAGGTGATCAGTGTTCCCTTAAGAGTGGAGTGAAGGAGGCCTTTCAGAAATCTCTTCTGCTCCATTTCTGATCTAGCTCTTACTTTGAGAATTCCTGTCACCCTCAGGGTGTGTTTTGAGAGGTCAGATGCAGCAACCTCCCTCCATCCCCACCATGAGTACACGTGCTTTGATCTCTATCCCTTCTCAGTCTTCATCTTTCAAGACTGAATAGTTTTGATCCTTTTAGTCTGTCCTCATTTGGCAGCCTCTCTTCTCCTGCTCCTAAACCCTCCCTCCCTCACCCTACCACCATCTGCTTGAGTCAAGCACCTGTCATGGTATACACAAGCAGCAGTAGCAAATGGCAAGTCAGGCTCTGGCCCTCATGGCAGGTGCCCCTTGTAATACCAGGTCCTGTCTCTGGCTTTCCTGCCTCATACATCTTCTTCTTTCTCTGTTAACACAGCTCCTTGATTTACCCAACACTTTCTCCCTCTTTTTGTTCAATGCCATCGATGCCATTGGTGGCTATTCCCACATATAATTTCTTTAACGGTACTGAAAGATTTTGATAATTATACCTCCTGCTCAGCAGATGAACAGGCTTCCAAAGAACTCTGCTCTTATGGTGTCTTCCTTAGTGGGTTCATTTGCATTAAAATCAGTTATTTAACTTCATTTCTAGCAGTACGTGAGCTTCATCTGAGGCCTTCCAGGATCTGTCTGAATCTAGTCTATATTTGGGACTTTAGGGGAAGATGAAGAAGGAAAGAAGAAAGAAAAGGAGAGAAGGAGAAAAGAAGAAAGAAAACAAATATTAATGAAGTACCTACAATGTGCCAGGCACTGTGCTAAGCACTTTACAAGTATTATCTCATTTGATCCTCAAAACAACCTTGAAAGGGAGGTACCATTATTATACCAATTTTACTACTGAGTAAACTGAGGCAAACAGAGATTAAGTAACTTGTCCAGAATCATACAGCAAATGTCTATGGTCAAATTTGAACTCTGGCCTTCCTGACTCCAGCCTCAAAATTTTATCGATTGTACAACCTGTTTTCTTAATAAGCAGAGTAGAAAGTCCATCAACAGAGGTGACACTGTATTGTCCCCAAAGTATCCTTATCCTATATTGCTCGCTGTATATCCAACATTACCACCGTGATTTTCACCACTATCATCTCATCTAATATTCCTCATCACTGATACTATTGATATTACCACCATAATCAACTCTGACTCTCATAATCCCCTCTAAAAATTATCATAATATAATCACCATCATTATCATAATCAACAGTACTACCACCACAATCCCAGAAGAGCAATCATTAGAAGTATTCAAGCAGGAGCTGGATGCCTGCTTGTTAAAGACATTGTTAAGAAAATTCATGTTCAGTTAGGTGTTGGACTAGATTGATTCTGAGGTCCTATCAAAATAGGAGATGCTTTGATTCTGTGATCACTATCAGTATTACCATCATCAGTGGAAAAAGAGGCTCTAGAATGGGAGAGCCCGGATTCAAATTCCACCTCTGATGACTCTTACCGGTGTAACTCTGAGTGATTCTCTATATGTGCCTTAGTTTCCTTCTGTGTAAATTGAGTGGGTAAAATTTGATGACCACTGAGGGCCCTTCCAGATGTAAATCTAGAATCCCATGAAGGGGAAAGAAGAATGTGGGAAAGTGGCAAGAGGGGAGGTTCCACAGTACATTGCTTTGTTCTATCTCAGTCTCATTCTCCAAATCTCCATCCTTTTATATTGCTATATATTTTTTTGTATTTTCCAGTTTCAGAAAAGCACATACCCCTCAATGATCAATCAACGCAGAGGATGACAAAGTTACAGAACAGAGAATAAATGAGTTAGAAGAGACCTTAAAGATAGCTAAGAAAGGATGGCTGAATCCTCCAATATTTAAGGACACCCAAGAAGAAACACGGAATAGTGAAGAGAGTATTTGATTTCTGATCTTCTGCCTCTGCCTCTTGCTAACTGTGTGACTATACACAAATCACTTAACCTTTCTAAACCTTGATTTCATCATCTGAAAAATGGTCATAAAAGTACCTACATATCTTCGCACATATAGTTGTGAGGGAAGTCTTCTGTTAACTTTAAAGTACTACAGAAATGCAAGTTTAAAAAAAAATTATAGTCCCCTGAAATCCATTTTCCTTTCCATTATTTCATTAAATTCTTCCAGAAAATACATTTTACTAGAAAGACTTCAGTCATTACCAAAGGACCTCAAAATGATTAGCCAAAAGATCTGATCTGAGCAATGTTTTCCATCTGACTATTATTGTCAGAATTTCCATTCCTTTGGGAAAGGCTCATGTCTCTCTTTCGCTATTCATGTGTTGTATTGAGTCAATGCTTAATAAATAATAAATTAAAATAATAACAGTAACATCAGGAAACTTATTCCCCAGTATCAAATAAGCCCAAAACAAAAAGAAGGGGGTGAATACTGTAAATTAAACACCGGGACAAGGGAATGAATAATGAACAAGTCTTTCCCCAGGGATCCCCCAATAAACTCATTTAAATTAATAAATCCAACTTTCCTCTGTGCCTGGATAGCAGGGTTATTTATGTGCCTCCATATTGGCCAAAAGAGCCTAGTGAGGGATCAGAGCGATTAGAGCTCCTTCCCGACATGGGGGGATTGTAAGACTTAGTCTCAGCATGCTCACTGTTTTGAACAGAATTCAGTAACAAATTAGATAAAAGATTGAATTCAGTTGGACAAATGGGTATTTCTTTAATCTACATGAAGCTAAATGCCTCCACTAAAGTATTCCTCTGATGCTTCATCAAGACATGGAGGTGATCTTGGCTTCTCCCTGTGTATGCCAGTACAGAACAAGCTTTGATAGGTTATATAGAGCTCAGAATGGGACTGGTGGCCAAAGTTGTCTGTCTTCTGAGTACTAACTGACTGAAATGAATAATCTCAATACCAAGTCAGCTATAGTGTAATTTACATTTCCACCACAACCATTCATAACAACAATCTTCTAAAGTAAGGCAACCAGGTTAGGGTGGGGGGTAGGGAATAAGCATTTATTTACATAGTGTCTACCATGTGCCAGGACAGCTCTGCCTTCCTTAAATCTAATTCTCTTGCAATCAAGACATCACCCTGCTGACATCATTGGTCCTCTTCAAGAGTGAAGAATGAACAACAACAATGCACCAGGATGTGCTAAGCACTATACAAATATTATCTTATTTGATTCACTCAACAACCCTGCAAGGTAGATACTATTATTATCCCCATTTTATAGTTGAGAAAACCGGAGCGAGCAGAGGTTAAATGACTTGCCCAGGGTAAGTGGCCCAGGCTGAATCTGAACTCACGCCTTCCTGATTCTGAGCCTAATACTGTATCCATTGTGCCACCAACTGTCTCTAGTGGGTAAAGCACTCAACTTGGAGTCAAAAATTTCTTCAGAATTTAACTTCAGAAAATAGCTGTTTACTCATCTGTAAAAATGAGGAAAACGATAGTACTTACCTTATAGGGTTATTGCAAAGCTCAAATGAGATAATATATGCAAAACATTTTGTAAACCTTAATGTGTTATATAAATTCCAATTATAACTATATATAAATATATAATGATCATCATTGATGGAGAAGGTAACCACAAAAACAAAGTCAAGGATTCTTGAAGTATCAATTCTAAATAATAGTTGATCTTATTTATTTATTTACTTCCTTGTATTTTTTTTTGCACTGTACAGGCAGCATGAATAATATGAAAGAATAGAACTGGCCTTCTTTAACATCCTCCTCAGCTTCACCATTCTATGATGCTAGAACCTGGTGCCAAATGGATCTGTCCACAAACTAGAAATGACTGTGATGGCCTGCAAGTCCTGGACATGGAGCCAATGAGTCTGTTCCTGTTCCAACCAGACGCAGATCTCACCACGCTTCTCTACTCCTCATTGTGCAGGTGATGTTGGGCTACCATGAACCCGGAAGCCTCTTTTGTGACACCTAGTGTAAATTAATACCCACATCTCTGCCATCAACTTAAAAGATGACTTAAGGCAAATCACTTTTCTTTCTGTATCTCAGTTTCTTTACTTGTAAAATGATTTCCACAAGATGACTTCCAGCACTGACATTCTAGATCTTTTCTCAATAGCAAGGTTGGAATGGGAACAGAATCACTAAAAAAAAAAATTGTAGCCTATGTAGTTGTAGAAGGAGAGGGAATCAGTCCTACCCCTTTGCCTCGGTGACTGGGGAGCTTTAGGGCCATGTAAGGAAGACAGTAGTCAACTCTTACCCATTAGGTCCAATAACTTGCAATCTATTTCCCAGAACATGAACCATCAGAAGTGGTCCAGGGGACTTTAAGCCTCAAGATTTTCCCCTTTTACTTCTTACTAAGCCTCCCCAATCACTGAACACCAGTGTAAAGAATTCAACCTCTAGGATCTTCCTAAATCCCTCAGCTGCCTCAGTAATAGAGATTCAAAGATCCAACACATGGTATGCCTCCTGCTGCTTGGCCTCATTCCCTCCTCCCATTCCTTCTGCCATGGTCACTATCTCCAAGGTCTTTTCCTAGGAAACACTTCCTTCTTTCCCTCCTAAGCACTTGTCACCACACACTGTATACAATAAGAATGTTTTAAGGGTTTACTTATAAAGAGAGGGGAAGAGGAAAATAGATTTAGAAGTAGGAGAGAGCTCAGAATTTATCTAATCTGAATGCCCTCATTTTACAAATAAGGAAACTGAGGTTCAAGAAGAGAAATTATTTTCCCAGAGTTATAAAAGCATTAAATAGCAGAACTGGGATTCTACCTAAGGTCCTCTGACACTAAATCTTCTTTCCAGTGTACCACACTGTTTCTCCATATAAGAATTAAATTAATTTAGGTTCGTATCCCAGTTTCACCACCTACTACCTGTGTGATATTGGGTAATTCATTTCACCTTCTGAATCTTAATTTCCTCATCTATAAAATGAGGAAGCTAGACACAATGGTCACTCAGATCAATTCCAGCAGCATATTATGGTGGAAAGAGGCCAGGCTCTAGCATCAGAGGAATTTGGTTGAAAACAAGCCCGTATACTGAATTAAATATACTGAAACCCAGCCTATGGTATTTAATACCTCATGGCCCTGGGCAAGTCAGTTTCCTCATCTGCTAATGAAGAAACTGGACTAGATGCCCACTGAAGTCCCTTCCAACCCTAGATCTATAAAAATCTAGGAGATCTATGGTAGCTAAAAATCATAGACACTCATTCCCTTTTCCCCATCCAGGCTTTTTTCTTTAGGTAAGCGTACATTTATACAGAAAAAGGAAAAGAGTCCCTTACCAGCTATAGTAACAAAACATCGAACAGAGAATGGGCTTTATTTAATTCAGTAGAAAATATTATGAGGGCAGCTAGGGCCCTGAAGTTAGGAGGACCTGAGTTCAAATCTGGCCTCAGAACAAACACTTGACACTTACTAGCTGTGTGACCCTGGGCAAGTCACTTAACCCCAATTGCCTAAAATATATCCAGACTTACTCATAGATGTATAGCTGAGGTCCCTTCCCCAACTCCCCTACATGCACAAGGAGAAAACACGGGGATTCTAAACAGTCAAGCAACCTACCCCTCTAGTGATCCCCACTGGGACTTAGGACCTGGGACCTACATAGATCTTAAGATTTTAATACTACCCTGAGATTGAAGTAGCATTTACCCTGACCCCTCACAAGTGAAAAGCACTTGGTGTCACTCATTCCTTGCTCCCCCAGACATCATTTTTAAAATAATTTATTAATTAATTTTGCATTTTCAACATTCACTTTTATAAGATTTTGAATTCTAAATTTTCCCTCCTTCCTCTCCTTCCCCCTCCCCAAAACAGCATGCAATCTGATATAGGCTATACATGCACAATCATACTAAACACATTTCCACATTAGTCATGTTGTCAAAGAAGAATCAGAACAAAAGGGAAAAACCACGAGAAAGAAAAAAAAACAAAACAACAAACCAAAAAGAGAAAATATATGGTTCGATCAGCATTCAGACTCCAGAGTTCTTTTTCTGGATGTGGATAGCATTTTCCATCATGAGTCTTTTGAAATTGTCTTAGATCATTTCATTGCTCAGAAGAGCTAAGTCTATCAAAGTCGGTCATCACACAATGTTGCTGTTATTATGTACAATGTTCTCCTGGTTCTGCTCACTTCATTCAGCATTGGACCATACAATTCTTTCCAGGTTTTTCTGAAATCTACCTGGTCACCATTTCTTATGGAAAAATAGTATTCCATTACATTCATATACCACAACTTGTTCAGCTATTCCCTAATTGATGGGCATCCCCTCAATTTCCAATTCTCTGCCACCACAAGAAGAGATGCCCCAACCATCTTTTTGCCAGCCACCTTATCCTCTGGACTAGAGACTGTGTATCCTGGTGATTCTAACCTTTTTGTCTCCAAAACATACTCCCTGAGCCCCTATGTCCTGATTAATGAGTCCCTATCATGGTCTACTATTTCAAGCAGGTATCCACTATATTTAACTTCATTTTCCATCTCAGGCTCTCTCTTTCTAGAACCATGATCAAAACAATCTCTTCTTTTTCTTTTTTTTTTTCCTGATCCCCACTTATCATCCCTGTAACTTTATGAACCAAAGTTCCTCTCCCTGGTAACTCACTCTGCACGTGTATTATCTCCACCACTAAAACATAATCTCCTTGAGGGCAAGAACTGCCTTTGCTTTTGTATTTGCATCCCCAGCACTTGGCATTGTACTTGGACATAGTAAGCATTTAATAGAGTTTTTCACTCATCATTTATTCACTTAACCATAGATCCCTTTCCCTATATATAATTCTTAGTGCCAGTGAAGAACAAGGTCCACATCATGTTTCAGTTCCTTGCTTCTCCTTCCTTCCAGTTAAAGAGCTTGAGGAACTCTTCTGCTTGGTCCAGCCCTCTTTCATCCTTCCACTACTGCCAGTTTGTCCACAATAATTTCTAAGACCAAGTGTTTTCCTGGAAAGAACGCTAAGGTGTGAAGGCTTGGAACCACCAAAGAACTGAGCTGAAGTCTCTATGTATAGCACCTCCTCTCTCCCCTCTCTTCCTTCTCCTTTATCTCTCTCTTCTCTCAGTTTCTATTTCAGTCTCTCTCTGTGTCTATCTCTCCTTTTGTTTCTGTGTTTCCCTCTGTCTCTGTCTCTCTTTGTCAGCTATCTCCATGAGAGAGGTAAATCCAAAAAACGCAATACCTCCTCTTCTCCAAGGCTGCCTTACTGAATTGACCTTTTCTCAAGCAACTTTATGAATGTAGACTTTTCCATTTACTTGATATAAACAAGCCACTTTGTAGTACTCAGCGCACACACACACACACACACACACACACACACACACACGTGCATGCACATGCACACATGCACATATGCACACACATGCACTCAAACACGCATATCCTCGGTGGTTTCATTGATCTTCATCCACACAGCCCAGCCATGCCTTGTTATCCTCTGTACTCTAATCCAAGTCCTCCCACAAATGCATGGTGCTCAGGGACATTTTGTATTTGCCTTTGCTTCATTAGTTACCATGGCCAAATAATTCATTGCTTGGCTGGCCAGTCTACTAATGATGAGTTTAGCTTTCCTCTTAGCTAATATGATTCTTTTGGATAGCATACAATCTGTCAACAGGACCCATACCCAAGGGCATGCTAGAACCAGCTCGAATCATCCAGAACCAATTGTTAGACTGTTAAATATATTGTGTGCACATTTACACCTCAGGAATCAGCAAATGTTACAATCAGGGCATGATTTATTGTTTTGATAGTTTCAACTTAAGAGAGTAATGGAGAAAATGTTAATGATGAAAATTAGACTTAAAAGTATGCCATGCTTTTCAAACAGTCTCTTGTGGAACATTTATCAGTACACCTCTGCCTATATCCATATCCCCATTACAAAATCAGCTGACCAAAAGAAAAGGAAGTGAAACAAGGGATTTCTTAAACCTATGGATTAGGGTAGAATTCTTTAACTAATGGCATGAGGAGGAGGAGGGACCAATGGGATATAAGTAAATGTACTAGGAATAACTTTCTCTGTTTCATCCCCCAGTACACACACACACACACACACACACACACACACACACACACACACACACACACACACACATGCACAGACGCACACACACACAAATGCACACATACACACAGAGTCAGGATGAAATCCCAAGGGAATAGAGGAAAACCTCTACTACTTAATATCTATGTGGTATGAGGCAACTTATTTTTCTCTCTGCATCTCAGTTTCTTCTATAAAATGAGGTGTTTAAACTAGGTGATCTTGGAGGACCCTTTGAGGCCTAAGGCTCATCTTTGATGAATATCTGAATACTATGGTGATTCTATGAGAAAAAAAATGGTAGCCTAGAGCAGGCTGAGGTGAGGAAGGAGGAAGGAGAGACAGCAAGGAAGTGATATTATGTAATGCAGTGAGTTCAAATAATGAAATTACCTCATTCCTTGATTTCCCAAAGATCTTGGACATTTCATTAGGAGGAAGTGCCAGGCTAAAAACAGACAAAGAGGTACACTTTGATGGAACTTCATTATAGGTTTTATGACCTCAGTGGTGTGAATACTCCTCCACCACAGCATATTGCAATCCATTCACAACCCCCCTTGTTGCACTATTCATTTTTTTTGTTCAGATCTCTTATATCTTTAACATAGGAAGCTTCCCATGAGCAGACTCCCCTCTACGAATGCCCTTAGCAACTGTTCTATAACTCACATTCTTCTATGAGAGTAGTCTAGGCCACTGAAAAGTTAAGTGACTTGCCCAGGGTAGGGCCATAGATTCAGTATATTTCAGAGTTAGGACCATCAATCAGAGGTGTCCGGGAGTCAAGCCTCTCACAGGCTAGAGGGAGCCTACTGTTAAATCTTCAGTGGAAGCATTTACACCTTGAAAACTGACAACTGCTACAAAGCAAAGCTTGATTTACCATTTTGTTGATTTCTAAACCAAAGAAAGCAATGGGAAAAATGTTAGTAATGCAAATTAAACTTAAAAGCGTGTTGTGTTTTTAGAGAGCTAGTTGTTAAATATTTACCAGTGCATCCATTGACATGAATCAGGCTGTAGTGACTCTGAGATTGGCTTTCTAACCACTATGCTTCAGTGTCTCTTACTGCCTCCCACTGCCATTTATCTGTAGGCCTCTACAATTTTCCCCCAAGGGGATATGCTCCAAATGCAGGAACCCTTTCTTTAAGTCTCTTGATATTTCATGGATACTGGTACAATCCTCAGTTTATCTATTTGAAATGTTTCACTGTTGCTACAGGAGTGGCTCACCAGCTTTTTCTGATCCTACATAGCCTGGGTGACATGTCTTTTATACCATTCCTCATGCACACGTCCTTGTTTCCTTACCAACAAGGATGTGTGCATGAGGAATGGTTGGTTTTTACCAGCAAGGACTCTTGCATGAGAAAAAGATAAACACCCTGCTTATTCCCAGCCTGTGGCTTTCCATTGCCCTTTGGGTCACCTTCAATTACAGTTCTTCAGCAGTCAAAGTGTTCTGTGACTTGCAGCATTGCCAGAGGAACATTTATGTCACCTAAATAGAAGCTCACAATTATATACCATTTAGGACAACAGGGTCACAGGATCATGGGATTTAGAGCTGGCAAAAGACCTCAAAGGTCATTTGGTTCAACCTCCTTATTGTCCAAATGAAACTGAGGTTGAGATAGGACTTCATCATTTACAAATTCAATTCAATTTAATAAATGTACATTAATACCTAGATGACGTGAATGAAAGAAAAAGCATTTATTATGTACTTACTACGTGCCAAGCACTGTGATAAGCCCTGGGAATACACATTTTAAAAAGAGAACATGAAGAAGAAGAAGAAGAAGAAGAAGAAGAAGAAGAAGAAGAAGAAGAAGAAGAAGAAGAAGAAGAAAAAGAAGAAGAAGAAGAAGAAGGAGAAGGAGAAGAAGAAGGGGAATACACATTTTAAAAAGAGAAGGAGAAGAAGAAAGAAGAAGGAGGAGAAGAAGAAAAAGAAGAAGAAAAAGAAGAAGGAGAAGAAGAAGGGAATACACATTTTAAAAAGAGAAGGAGAAGAAGAAAAGAAGAAGGAGGAGGAGAAGAAGAAGAGAAGAAGAAGAAGAAGAAGAAGAAGAAGAAGAAAAAGAAGGAGAAGGAGAAGAAGAACAAGAGGAAGAACAAGAACAAGAAGAAATAGAAAACAGTCTCTGTTCTCAGAGACTTCATACTTTAATTGAGGAAGATAATACACATAAGGGCCCATCTTCAGGATGAATGGCAAAGTCCAAGGGGCCCTTAGTATGCATCAGACTTTGTCCCTTATAGGGTGGGATCTTGGTGAGGATAAGTCCACTATGACTTGGAAAAGAGAAGGGCCTAAAGGTCAGAGTGGAACAGAGATTCTGGGCTCCCTAAATCCAGGATTCCGGATGGGCAAAGTGGTATAGAATCAGAAGAGGAAAAGGCTAGAGGGGCATTGACAGGAAGGGAGTTCAAGTGTTGGGGAAAGAGGAAGAAATCCTCTCTTAATGACAACTCTGACTGGAGCTCTCTAGGTGTCCATGAAGACTCTGGAATGGCTTGGGAAAGAGTTAGGTGAAGGCTACTCAGCTCCAGCTTTGCTGTACTTTACTCATAACAATCTTCTGAGGGTACCAGGGCAAGGTTTTTTAAAAAAATTGATAACTTTTGGTTTTGTATCACTTCATTTCCAAACATATCCTTCCCCCCTACCCTTCTTAGAAGCTATCTATGTAACAAAGAATAAAAAAGAAAGAGAAAGAAAATTAAGTAGTTCAGCAAAACTGACCAAAACGTCAATGAAATCTGATAGACGTAAATAATTGAGGAAAGTTCATTTTTTCTCATCCCTTCTGTGGGTCCAATACTAATCATTATAATCATACCTCATTCAGTTTATTGTTGTTTCCATTTACATTTTTGAAGTAATTTTTATGTTGTTTCCTTGGTTCTACTTATTTCACTTTGCAACAGTTCATGGAAGTCTTTATCTATCTATTTATATCTATATCTATATCTGTATCTATATATAGAGTTGATTTTATCATATTATTTCAAGGTCTCCAAAACCCTTCATTATAATGCCAATTTATGGTATACACACTGGGTGTAGCACCCTGAGGAGTTCCTGTAACCTCCCCTTAGCAGGTTTTTCACATTAGCTACTTGTCATCTTAGAAGGCCAAGTGAGCCTGACTGAGGGAATGAGATATGAGTCTGAAGGCTTTGGAACATACTCAGAATACCTAGGGAGGCACCCTGCATCTGGGAGAAGGCATTCTACATTTTTAAAAATTGATACCTTTTATTTTATATCACTTACATTTTTGTGTTTGATGTTCTGTATTTCCCTACTTAGTTCATGGTGTCTGCACATGGGCGGCCATGACCTTTACCTCCTCTGGACACCCCTCCAGGAAAGAGAGATATCCTATTCTGGCAGTTCTTAAAGATGCAGCTTGTTCCAGCTATGCAGCCAATTGACAATGCTGGTCCCATCTATGGGACAGAAGAATACAAAATGTTTTCTCCCCAAGCAGGGTGCCTCCAAGTTAGGTTATTTGGGGATGTTCCAAAGCACCCATTATACTTGTATCACCCGGTAGAGTATAAACACCATGAGGGAAGGAACTATTTCATATTTGTGTTTGTATCCCCACTTCTTTGCACATTGCCCGATATATGGTTGGTTACCTTAATAAAAACTTATCAAATTAAAGCAGATACCAAATATTTCAGTATGATTCAAGGTAGGATAGGGGGAAAACTTTAAGAAAGAGGTGACATCTGACTTATAACATAAAAGAAGGGAAAGATTTCAACAAAATGTCATGGGGGTAGTGTATTCTAAGCTTGGGGTGGCAAGCACAAAGGATAAGAAAAGGGAGTCCAAAGACGGTTAGGGAGAGGCAATGGACATTGTCAAATGATCTCAGTGACTAAGGAGAAGAAACCCAAGTGAAAGACCCCACTGAAAGTTGGGCATTTTGGAGAAAAGGGAAGGAGTCAAAAGAACTCAAGGATTTAACTCTCCTTCCCTCTTAGGCTAGGGATTCATTTTCCTGGAATAAGAGTAACTCAAAGGAGTGAAAAAGTTTGAGTGGAGAGAGAGAGAGAGAGAGAGAGAGAGAGAGAGAAGGAGGGGGGGGAGGGAGAAAGATTTTAATAAAAGCAGAAATTTGGAACAAAGGACAGCCAGGGACTGTGCACTGGGGGTACAAAGAAAGGTAAAAGGTAGTCCCTGCTCACATGTTCTCAGAAAGAGCTGGAAAGACTTACATGAATTGATGCAAAGTGAAATGAGCAACAATACTGTATGATGATTAACCGTGAATGACTTAGCTATTCTCAGCAAAACAATGATGTAAGACAATTATGAAGGACTTATGACGAAAAATGCTATCCATCCTTAGAGAAAGAACTGATGGAGTCTGAATGCAGCTTAAATCAAACTTTTTTTAACATTATTTCTCTTGGGGGTTTTTTTTTGGTCTGAGTTTTCTTTCACAAATTGACTAATATGAAAATATGTTTCACATGACTGCACATATATATAACCTAGATAAAATTGTATTCTCAATGGGAGAGGAGGGGAGAGGGAGAGAATCTGGAACTTAAAAAATTTTTAAAAGAATGTTAAAAATTGGTTTTGCATGTAATTGGGGAAAAATAAAATACTAAAAAAAAAAAAAAAGATGGCTCCTGGTCTAAAGGAATTCTAGTTGAAGGTCAGGGTGACTGATGTAGACTGCCATATATAAAACAATCTCACCCCTCTATAATCTCGCATTCCATCTATAGGGACATCCTCCACACCAAACCTGGACCTATGCACCTCAGACCTCCAGAATCCATGCCCTCTGTTCCAGGGAAAATTAAGACCTTTATATTTGCCCTCAGATTCAGCCATCTTCAGTGCCAACTAGCCCACTATATCAAATTGGCCCACATCTAATCCAGATACCCATCCAAGCTATCTTGCCATCTGTCTGCTGCTCACATCAATAGAACAACAGTTTTTGGAAATAGCCTGTTGATTGACTGCACTACGTACCAACTTGCTACTCTTGTGATTCTCCAGGTCAAAACTCCCTTACCTTACCACCAATCTCTTACATGCATTGCCTTCCCTTCTTAGAATGTAAGTTTCTTAAGGTCAAGAACTATCTCTTTTTTGTATTTGTGTTCCCAGCATTTAGTATAATGTCTGACTCATAGTAAGTAAATGCTTAACAGATAATTTTTCATTCATTAATTCCTGTGACCTTGAGTAAGTCACTTAATCTCCTTAGGACTCAGTTTCTTCATCTGTATAATGAGGGGCTTAGATTATAGAACCTTTGAGTTCCCTTCTAATGCTAAATCTATGATTCAATGGTCCTACATTATATAAATGTTTTCTCTTTGCTCAGCACTAAATAACTCCTCCAATGTCATCCATCTTTCAAGACTGACCTTGTCCAAATGCTAATACATCTATCTCTCCTGTGCCCACATTCCACCTCTGATGCACTGACCCATTTGTTAATATTCAGTCCTACAGCGATTTGTTATGTCCTTGTTTTTATGGTTAAATGTGTCTTAGTGACATGACCTCTGTATGTTAGAAGAAGCATATTATATGGCAGAAAAAACTGAGCTCAGATGAAGGAGCCCTGGGTTCTAATACTGACTTTGGCACTACCTACCTATGTGATCACATAGGGCTGAAAGTGACCTGATTAGTTAAAGGGAATATACCATGACCTTTTGTGCCTCAAGTCTTTCTCTCCCTCTGGTTACTGAAGATGTATAATTTCTGCACTCTATTTCTACCCCTTTCTTGCCCTCTGTGCCCTGTGATTTTCAAGCCTGAGGGAAAACTGCATCCCTCCCCTATCCTCACCCAGCCTCAGTTCCCAATTAATTCCATCCAAGTCAAGTCAAATCTTTGCTGGCTGCTCCCTCTCTATAGCTGCCCTTCCCCCACCTCATCATTTTTTCTGAAGTCTCCACCCTCCTTATTCCCCCCCCCCATACACACCTTTCTGCAAGGTTTTTGCTTACTTTTTCCCTTCCATATTCTAGCCTCCATGATGAGACAAACTGTTGGCTCCAGGCTATTAAAAGCAGGTCCTCTATAAGGTTCTCTCTCTTGGTGGGGGCTTCTCTGAAATGGACCTCCTCAGGGTTTTGTCATTTGCAGCTGAGAAGGAATTTCTCTTTCTTCCTCTGAACTACAAACCAAGATCCCCCAGGTTCATTTTAATTAACCCAAAGCCTGCTGTCTGTGTGCAGTGACAGATATCTCTGAGTTTCCTTTGTCTCTGAATGGAAAAGAAGCTCACAGAGAAACAATCATAGCTACATTTTCTACTGACACCAGGACAGGTTCTTTCTCCTTGACCAAGTAATGTCAATCATCCATATTATGAAGGGTTATTACATTGGGGAGGGGAAGCAGCTGCTCTCCGGTGTCCTTTCTAAGGGGAAAAAAAAAGCAAATGCAAAGAGAGAGAATATAGTTAACACACAACTAAAATGATCGTGGTTAGCTACTCGAAAGAACTTCCTGAAATTAAATGGCAAGTGTGACAATGACAATGAAAGATGCTATGTAATTCTTTCTAGAGAAGGACTATTGTCTAGTTTCACCTAGACTCTAAACCTTAGAAACAAGAATATCATCTTATCTGAAAGCTGTATCTTACCCCAATCATAGCAAAGGAAATGGCTGTAAGGGTCCCACTTGACTCTGGAGCGTCTGCTTATGTTCATTATGGGGTATTTTGAGTAACCACGATTATGCAAATCTTCCAAGCCCTTCCAAGTTACGTTCTCTCTCAACAAACCAGGAACTGGAAATCAAATAGTAAAATAAAACACTTAATTAGGGTAAATAGACAAGTAAATAACAAGGGAAAGAATCTAGTAGTAGGATCATCTCAGATCTGCCTCCCCTCCCACGCATACACAACACACCATACATAAAAGAGTACAATATCCCACAGAATCTCATGCTAGTCGAGAAGTGAAGACTCCCTGGAAAACTCAAAAATCAAAGTAAGAATGAAAATGAGATGTGCTGCAGTTGAATGCCTCTTAGCGTTCAGCCTCCTAGAAGTCTGCTGTGACTCATTGATTCTTTGCTCTATCTCTTGACCTTTCTATAACATAATCCAGTAGCTACCAAATATCTTTATCTACTCACCCCAGTACCTCATAGAAAAGTCCACAGTCCTCACACCTAGCTGTGTCAGGGTGAGTAAATTCCATTCACCTCTTCTGCAGAGTACAAGCTGTATGAACCCCCAACTCCCCATCTAAAATTTCAATTGAATCTTTCTGGGGCTGGGGATAAACATGTATAACACTTTTCATTTTTTCTTTCAGCACTTGTCACTGGGGTCATGCAAACTGTTCTGAGGTTTGAAAAACCTCAAGGAGGAACATAAGTAATATTAGAGGGAAAAAGGTAGATCTGGTGACTTTTTTCCTCCATTTCTATGAACAGATTAAATGTTCCTGCCCCTTCCACAATTTTTAACAATTGAATTATAAAATCATCTATTTAGAACTGTAAGGGGGTCTTAGAGGCCATTAAATCCAGCCCCTAATGTTGGCCCTTTACCATCCTGACTACCTTCCCCTGGACTCTGTAAGTTTTACCTGATAAAAAACAAAGCCCAGAGTGGTTATGATTTGCCTAAGACCACACCAGTAGTACGTGGCAGAGATTGATTTTGAACCCAAGTTCTCTGACTCCAAATTCAGCAGTCTTTCCACTACATCATGCTGCCAAGTTGAATTGTCCAATTTGAACTCCTCTCGATTGCTTAGATTGGATCATATTAAGACAGTTCTCTCAGAAGGAAGAGATATTAACTCAACATGATATCAAGACAAAGAACTGGATTCAAAGTCAGACAACCAGGGTTCAAAGTCTGGCTTGACTGCTTAGTTAGCTCACAGACAGGTCTGAGTCTCTGGCATGTTTTTGTAGAATAAGGATTTTGCCAGGTGATCACTATGCTTTAAATCCTCCAGATCCAAAAACTTTCTAAAAGTCCAGGGAATGGTCTTCTTTTGGGAGCCTTAGAGATTTTTGAGCCAATGGAACTGGAAAAAAAAAGAGTGAAGTTCTCTCTTTTCTGGTAGCAAATAAAATAGGAACACTTTGAGGTTTCTTCCTGAGAATTGAGTAGGGGAAGAATAGTTGTCCTGTGTCCAAGTCGCTTTTGCTATGCCATTTGAGTAAATGCTTTATGTAAAAGCTAATTAATTCTGGCTGGCTGATTGTTAATGGGGAGCACACTAACCTGGGTTAAGGAGCAACAGTGCTGGAAGTGCACCTTCCCCAGAGTTACCCCTAGAACCCTAAGAGTAAGTAGTAACTGCTTCTTTGAGGACTCCAAGAGTTCTAGTGCATGTTGGGGGAGGGGAGAATGGCACCAAAAAGAGTACTATTAAGACATGGGGAGGAGCTGAATCAAGCCATCCCAACTCCCTCATTCTGTACCTCTGTAAGTGTTTCTTAACTGACTTCAAAAAAAAATCTAAAGACCAACTCCTTAAGTATAAGAAGGGTGGGGGAAGAGGTGGGGAAGATGATTAGATAGTAATTTTCCTTAAAAAGATCTGAAGGTTTTCTTTTTTTTTAATGTTTTATAGTATTTATTTAGTATCATTCGTTTTTAAAACTTTGAGTTCCAAATTCTCTTCCTTCCTCCCTTTCCTTCCCACCTCACCCCCTCACTGAGAAAGATCTGAGGTTTTAATGGACCGTGAGCTCAATATTTTGGTGTGGCAGCCAAAAAAAATCTCATGTGATCTCAAGAGGCATAGCTTGTACTATAACACAAGGAAGTGATAGCCCTGATGATTCCTGGTCAGACCACATCTGGGATATTGCTTTCAATTCTGGGAGCCAGAGTTTGTGAAGGACCTTGATAAGCTATAAGATAACTGGTAAGGGCTTTGAGTCCCCATTATGTGAGGATTGGCTGAAAGAAATAAGGGTGTTTACCTTAGAGGAGAAAAGCCTCAGGGGGGTGTGACAATGCTCTTCAAGTATTTAAATGGCTGTCATGTGGAGGAGTAGAATTATACTCTTCTACTTGGCTTTAAAGAGCACAGCAAGGAGTAATAGCTAAGAAATTGAAAAAAAAAAAAAAGGTAAATCTATTCTTGATGTCAAGAAAAACTTCTAGCAATTAGAGGTATCCGTAAGTAGAAAGGGCTATCTGCAGCATGGTGGGCTCCTTCTCATTGGAGGTTTTCAAGCAGAGACTGGGAAATCACTCATCAGGTAAGTTACAACATGGATTCCTTTGGGTTATGTATTGGATGGGGTGTCTGCTGAAGACCCCTCCAAATCCCAAGTTTTGTAATGCTGTGGTGTTGTTTAGCACCCTAAATGCTATTGTAGGGGCTACAAAATATTTATCACCAAGACTATTAAAACTGGAGAGGGCTTGGGAGATTATTGACTACCATTCAATAAACATGTGTTAAATGCCTTCAGTGCGGAGACACTGTGCATCCCACCCTCCTGATTTTACAGACAATGAAACTAAGGTCCAGAGAAGGGAAGTGAATTGTCCAACTTCATATAATGTATTTGTTTTGGGGGATTCTGCTGTGGAACCCAGCTTTCCTGCTTCCCAGTCTAGAGCTTTCCCACTGTACAACACTGCCTCTCTCATAGCTAAAAGGAAGCATTGAAAAGTTTTCCCCAAGTCTTGAACTTATCCTAATTATTCAAAATCAGGCCAGCCTATTTTATTCTTCCAGCAAAAGTATGTTTAGCCTGATGCCCAGGGGAACTATCTCCTTCTTTCCCTTCCTGCCTGTAACTAAACTCCTTCCTTTTCTTCTTCCTCTTTTCTTTCCTACTTCTTCCCTTTCCCCATACTTAGATACCAAAAGAAACTAACCTAGTGAAGACCTTTGAAATCCCCTAGTCTAGCCTCCTCATTTAATAGATGTGTCTTGCCCGAGGTCATAAAAGTAGCTAGCAAGTGACAGCTGCCCAGAACTCTTTTACTAAACATCTCCTCCCCTCACTGTCCTGACCCCTCCCCAGTGACTTTGGGGTGGGTGCCATGATGCTCCACTCCCTCCTAGATTCCAGGAGAGTTTGTTTGTTCTACAGTCTGAGTAAACCAACATATTTTGGGAAATTACTACCTTGAGAGTATCTGAGAAATACAGTCTTAGGGCCACCACCTTGATTCAGTCATTCATCACCTATGGCTTTGTCTATTTTAATGGCCTACTATGGAGACTTCCTTCAGCCTGTCTCTTCAGGGCTGCCCAGAATCCATCTATGCCACTAAATTACTCACATAGTTTAATTAATATGGGAGTCACTAATTCTATTCCTTTAGGTGAAGGGAATAAGCATTTACATAGTGCCTACTATGTTCCAGGCACTATGTTAAGTGCTTTACAAACATTATCTCATTTGATCCTCCTAACAACCCTGTAAGGTAGGTCCTATTATTATCCTCATTTTACAATTGAGGAAACTGAGGCAAACAGGTGTAAAGTGACTTGCCCCAGTGTTACATAGGCTTTATCTGAGGCTGGATTTGAATTTAGGTCTTCTTGACTCCAGGAAGTAGATAGGTGGCTCTCTATTTACTAAGGGTGTTTAGGGAAGACTAGCACCTCTGGTATGAGGGTTTGCCAAGTACTTTTCAGGACTGCTTATCCACCTTTGGTGTCCACCTTCATCCAATTCTCACCTGTGGCTCCAAGAAGCTGTAGCATTGGCTACACCTTGGCAAAATCATCTCAGCTGATGAGGTAAACCAGGTAGAGGGTGATCAAGAGGCCTCAAACCCTTTGGCCAGTTAGGGGGATGTCTGCCCCAAGCATGTGAAAACTTCCCCCACTGAAGTGGGTAGATGAGAACAATTTATTCCAATGGCCACAAAGGTAGCTGAAGCAGGCTCTGTGGAGTGCTTAGAGCTTGGTCAAGCATCAAAGATGCCAAGGTCATCTACTACATCTTGAGCCATCGCCAGTTGTCCTGATTTTTTGTTTTACCACTGGACTTCATTGATTCTGGAAGAGAGTGTGAAGCTGATGACTTTGTGTAACTCTGCCTCAGTTAAATCCAATTCGCGCTCAGGTCAAGATATCACCCACAGTATCAACAATCCTCTTCAAAAAGGAAAGATGGGGGAAGGTAGGTGGTGCAGTGGACAGAGCTCTGGACTTGGACTCAGGAGGACATGAGTTCAAATCCAATTTCAGACATATGACACTTACTAGCTGTGTGACCCTGGGCAAGTCACTTAACCCCAATTGCCTCACCAAAAAAAAAAAAAGGGTAGACAACAATAGCCACCTAGCTGCCACTGTTGAGGTGCTGAGATGGAGAACTGTTGAGGCTTCCCATTTTCCCTGTGATTTCATCCTGAGATCCTCCAGACCTTTTCATCTACACTGCCTCTATGCACTGTGAAGACCCCAGCACTGTCATCTGACCTATAGATGTGGCATAGGGCTTTGCTATCCATCATGCTATCATGCCTTAGGATTTCTGTCTGCTGAACTTTCTTTTTTGAGTTGATTCTCCCAGTTGGAATATGCATACCTCAAGGACCAGGACTGTGTAGCTTTTTTTCCATTTGTATCCCAAGCTCTTATCACAGCATTTGACATATAAAAAATGGTTAACAAATCCTTATTCATTCATTCACTCAGTAGATCCCCCTCTTTAGTCCATCTCTCACACAACTACCAAAGTAATCTTCCACATTCTCAGGTCTGATCATTTAAATTTTCTGCTCTGATACATTCAGTGGTTCCCTATTGCCTATTATATGATCAATTAATTAAAAATTTACTAAGCATCTATTATGGACTGGCCATTGTGTTAGGTGCTGGGGATATGAAGAAAAAATAGAAGCTCATTATAATGGAAAAGACAAAATAATAATAATAATAACAACAACAACAACAATAAGAGCTAGCATTTATATGTTGTTTAGGCAGTTAGGTGAATAGAGTGCCAGGCCTGGAGTCAGAAAGATCTAAGTTCAAATCTGACCTCAGACACTTCTATGTGTGACCCTTGACAAGTCACTTAACCCCTATTTGCCTCAGTTTCCTCATCTATAAGACAAGCTAGAGAAGGAAATGGCAAACCACTCCAGCATCTTTGCTGAGAAAACTCCAAATGGGGTTGTGAAGAGTTGGACACAATTGAAAACAACTTAACAACAACAATATATTGCTTTAAGACTTTGCAATATTATCACATTTTATCCTCACAGCAACCCTGGGAGGTAATTGGAATTATTATATCCCTATTTTACAGAAAAGGAAACTGAGGCAGATAATAGTTAAGTGACTTGCCCAGGGTCACAAAGCTAGTAAGCATGTGCATCCACATCTGAATTCTGATCTTCCTGACTCCAGGCCCATCATTCTATCCACTAAATCACCTAGATGCTTACTATTTATGTATAATATGTAAGTGAATAAGCATCTGCAAAATAATTACAACATAATTTGGGGGAGGGGGACATCCCCCCAACAGCTAAGGACATCAGGTAAGGCCCATAGAGACAGCATCAGGACTGTCCACAATCTGTCTCCTACCTCCTTTCCAACTTCATTCTTCTCTCCTTTATACATGCTATATTCCAGCCAAACTTAACTTTTTCTTGATCTCAAGCTGCTACCTGTACCCTCTGTGCATGAGCACAATGCCATGCTGATGAAGGCTAGAAAGCATTATCTCCTCATCTCTTCCTATAAAATATTTCCTTCCCCTTAAAGCTTAGTTCAGACTCTACCTCTTTTATCAATCTTTCCCTCTTCTTCCCAGGGGAAGCATCTTCCTCCCTGCTCACCTTTACTTAACACATTTTGGCTGGAACCCTCCTTTCCCCCATTATACTTTGCCTTGGATTACACTGATCCATGTACACATTGTATCGCCTTGAATAGACAACAGGCTCTTTCTGAGCCAGTTTTATGTCTTTTTTACTTTTGTGTTCCCAGGGCCCAAGAGAGAGAGACTTGTCCCTAGTAAACAATGAATGCTTGTTGATTTGGGATTATTCTATAGGAGAAAAAAAGCATTTACTTTGCTAAAAAAAAAAAAGCATTTACTATGTTCTAGGACTTGTGCTAAGCACTGGGGATATAAATACAGGCACAAAGAAAGGATGTTGATGATGACCTCAAGGAGCTTTTGTTGGAAGGGCAGAGGAGACCACAAATGAGGCTTTAAAAGTCGGGGGTTAAGGAATAGCAAAAAAGAGAAATGAAGGGACTCAGCGCAAGGACATGGTTTTGAAGCCTAAAAAGTAAGGAGCAGAGCCAGGAGAGGAATGAAGGCTGACCAGCTTGGGTACCTCCACAAAATGGAAGCCTAGGTGGAACTCACCCATGGGAGAAAGGGAGAGGGATATTCCAGGGTGAGAAGGCCACAGCTACTGAAGAGAGTTCCATGACAATCAGCAAAGACTTGGTTTTGAAGTCCAGAAAGTTAAGATCAGAGCCAGGAAGAGAATGAAGGCCAGTCAGCCTGTGCCCCTCTACAAAGTGGAGCACCTTGGAAAAACTAACCAGTGGGAGAAGGGGGACAGCATGGCATATTCCAGAATAAGAAGGCCACAGGGAAGACTCATGTTTCAGGACAAGGAAGTCCCACTGAGGGTACTTCCAGTATGTTTTTTGTTTGTTTGTTTGTTTTGGCTAGGCAATGGGGTTAAATGACTTGCCCAGGGTCACACAACTAGTAAAGGGTACTTCCAGTATGAAAAAGCAACTAAGATATGGTTTTGAAGTCCAGAAAGTGAGGAATAGAGATGAATGGAAATTAAGTGGCCCCAGAAGGATCCACTGAATGTTTCTTAGCACAATTTAAATTTAACTGAGGGCTCAAACCATGCCTTTTCCTTGCCCTACTTCACACCCCAGAAATGGAGCACTGAAAGACACAAAGAGTCTGTATCAGGATTACTCTCTGCTAATCTTTCTGAGGACTTCTTTCCTTCCTAAAAATGATGGGGTTGGACCAATTTTGCTGGGAAGGGTTTCTTCCCTTCCTGAAAATGGTAAATTTGAACTAAATGGTCTCTATCACTTTTTCCAGCTCTGACATTCTACTATTTTAATTAATCTGAAAGCATTTTTTAAGTGCCTACTATGTGTCAAGCCTTAACAATACAATGATAGATGTTTTAAAATTAATCTACTCTCAGAGAATTAGAATTAAAGGGGCCTTTAGTCTACCTGCCCTCATTTTATAGCCCAAGCAACTAAGTCCTATAGAAGATATGTGACTTGCCTAAGGTCACACAGGTAAAAGTGGTTAGAGCCAGGATTTGAGCTAAGATTTTAGACTTCCCTGTACTACCCTATTTCTCATTTTATAGAAGACTGGAGTGGTTCTATAAGGGCTAGAAAAGTGTGGGGCTTGTTCTGATACTCAGACATACAGCATTGAACTCAGCCTATTACAGATGTCATAGAGTTTTGGAAGTGATGGTCCCAGGTGCTGCACAAGAAAGGAAAATAATGCCTGATGTATTTAAGAAAGTCTGAGAGATGAGGATTCAAACAAAGGAGAGAACTAGGAACTGAGACTTATGGAGAGTAGCCAGGAGAAAAAAAGAGAGCAACAGGAAAATACAGAGATTTTAAGAAAGACAGAAAGACACAGAGAAGTCAATAGGAACAGCAGGGATCAAGAGAAGTAGTCATCCCAGGAGACTTTTTGCCATTTTCCCAGGTGATGAGGCATTTGATAGGAGAGGCTGGGCTTCCATGCTGGTGAATGAGGAAAATGATTCCCTAGCACGTTGTGTGTATGAGAGCTGGGGCTGCCAATAAGCTTGCTGCCTTCTTCGTCACTAGCTAAGAAGTTGGATTTCTCCCATGCAATCAATCTCTCTCCCTCCTTACAGGTGTCCACAGCACTCATGTCTTTTTTTTTATTAATTTATTTTGATTTATCAATAATCACTTCCATATGCTTTTGAGTTTTAAATTTTTCTCCCTCTTCCTCCCCACCACCCTCCCCAAGACAGCACACAATCTGATATAGGCTATACATATGCATTCCTATTAAACATATTTTCACATTAGGGATGTTGTAAGTAGAAATTAGAACCAATAGGAGGAACCACCAGAAAGAGGAAACAAAACTCAACAGAAGAGAAAAAAAATAGCAAACAGTATGCTTTGATCTGCATTCAAACTCCACAGTTTTTTCTTTGAGTGTGGATAGCATTTTCCATCACAAGGCCTTTGGAGTTGTCTTAGATCCTTGTATTGCTGGGAAGGGTTAAGTTTATCAATATTAGTCATCACATAACATGGCTGTTACCATGTACAATGTTCTCTTAGTTCTGCTCACTTCACTCAGAATCAGACCATACAAGTCTTTTCAGGTTTTTATAAAGTCTGCCTGTTCATCATTTCCTATAGCACAATAGTATTCCATTACATTCATATACCACAACTTGCTCGGCCATTCCCCAGTTGATGGGCATCCTCTCAATTTCCAATTCTTTGCCACAACAAAAAGAGCTGCTATGAATAATTTTGTACATGTGGGTCCTTTTCCCATTTGTTTAATCTCTTTGGGATATAGCCCTAAAAGTGCTATTGCTGGGTCAAAGGGTATGCACATTTTTATAGCCCGTTGGGCATAATTCTAAATTGCTCTCCAAAATGGTTGGATCATTTCACAACTCCACCAATAATGTATTAGTGTTCCAATTTTTCTACATCTTCTCCAACATTTATCATTTTCCTGTTTTGTAATATTGGCCATTCTGATAGGTGTGATGTGGTACCTCAGAGTTGTTTTGATTTGCATTTCTCTAATCAATAGCGATTTAGAGCATTTTTTCATATGACTATAGATGGCTTTAATTTCTTCATTTGAGAACTGCCTGTTCATATCCTTGACCATTTATCAATTGGGGAATGACTTGTATTCTTATAAATTTGACTTAATAGCACTCCTGTCTTCCTGAGAGTAATTGAAACCACTGTATTCCAGGCACAGGTAGAGATTGTCCCAAAGTCTGCCAGGTATTCTCTTGCAGGAGACAGAGAGGTAGCTCTTGTTTATCCATTAGCAAGTAACCTTTAACTATTAGCTCTAATTACCTAATTAACTAATAGTCCCAAGTATCAACATGAGAGAATACAAGCTTAACAATATGTAATAAATGTACCTTTGTTAATTTGTGAAATGTTTCCCAATTACAGTCAGGAATATTGTGGTCTATGTGTGTTTGACACCTCTGATGTGCATGATTCACAAAAGAAATAAAAAATTTGCTTTATGCCTTCAAAAAAAAGAAAGAAAGAAAGAAAGAAAAAGAATATATAATAAACAGTAATGTACTGTGTTTGCACACATGTTCATGCATTGGACTCAGTAAAGTGGAAAGAGCCTTGAATTAGAAGTCAGAAGACCTGGACTAGAATCCTATCATCTTAGTCATCCTTTTTTTTTTTAATTTATGGAATAAAACAAGCATTTCCATAATACAGTATGATAAAAAAAAAGGATGGTTGCACATGAAACTGCAAATCTACAATGTACAACTTGCTATTCCTTTTAAATATACAACAAAGTTATCATGTAAATTTCTTTTCCCTTTTTTTTCTTCCCTCCCCCTACTCCCTAGAGATGGCCACCATTCTGATCTATGTTACTGTGAACAAGTAATTTCCCCTCTCTTGGTTTCAGTTGCTTCAATTTAGTCAACCATTGTTAGACTAAGCAATTTTAGAGCATAGAGTCTGGCAGCCTAGGACAGAAGAGACAAGGTTTGGACACTGATGTTGAGAATCTCTGTTTCCTTCCATTTTCCTTGAGATTGGAATATTCTGGTTGCCATGTAGGTGGTCAGTCAATAATGCATGTTGCCAATCAATTGATTGCCCTAGAGTTACTTCCAATTCTAAAATCCTAGGATGTACAATTTGTGAGAAGTGGCTTTGAGATCAAGATGTGTTTAACATTTTGACTTAAACTCAAGAAAGGGGTTCAAATCCCAAGTCTGACTCACAAGCTGTGGGAACCTAGGCAAGTCACTTAAATCACTCTGTGCTTCAGTTGTCTTATCTATAAAATATGAAAGATGACATTTATGCTACCTGCTTCTCAGAGCTGTTGGGAAGAAAGTGTTGTTGAAAATGCCATAAAAATGGGAACTATCATTAGGTACATAGATACCTTTGTATGCCTGTGATCATGCATGTGTAGCTGTCAGCTGGGAGGTGAGTTGTTCAAAAATAATTCCAGCTACAACTTTAGGGAAAGCCATTCATTTATTCAACAAATATTTATATTTCCACCCAGCACTTATACTCTAATGTAATGGACCCAGAGAGTAATACAGTGATAAATATAATCATAAGGTGATAGGATTTTGAAGGTGGCAGGGGCAGGGACCTTAGAAGTCATCTACTCCCGTGCTTTTTAAACTATGCGTCGCAACTCTATATGGGATGGCGAAAAATTCAGCAACAGTAAAAGATTTCTGAACATGCAACGACTAAAAATTAATTCAAAATCATACACGTAATGAATGCGAGGTGTTTCTGCACATTTTGCATTGTGTAACTTCACTGCAGCCTTAGTTCTGAACACAAAGCATGCACATTTTGCACTGCACATGCCCTCAGGCCATGCATTGCCAACACACACTGACAAATAGTGAAAAGTGGTCATGAGTGGAAAAAGTTTAAGAAGCCGAGTTCTAGGTCTTGATTTCATGGATCTCACAGTCTTGCTGTCAAGATAAAATGTATATTGATAAAGCTAACACAGAGTAGAATGGGATAAGTACCTTAGAAAATGCAAACAAGGTGCTATGAATCAAGAGGAGATAAGGGAGAGGTCATATCCATCCTTTTTTATGAAGTAGTTTAGTCAATGGCCCACATCTCCAGGTGCTGACCTCTCTGGCCAAAAATACAAATGGTCCCAACACCGATGGGTTACCCCAGGCCTTACTTTTATGTAACTTGTTTCCATATCATTCACTGTTACCTTTTTCAAATTATTATTTTTTTTTTTACCTCTGGGCCAGTTTCCTCAGCTGCCCACAGCTTTCTCTTTAAAGCTACCTCCCATCCACTGTGTTCACATCTTGAATACAGTACATCCATTTATTTACATGTTGATCCCCAAACTAGAGTGTAAGCTCCCTGAGGACAGGAACAATTTTTGTCTTTGTATGCCTAGAGCTTAGCAGAGTGCCTGACACATAATAAGCTTTTAACAAATGTTTATTGATTGATTGGAGAAAGAGATATTGCAGTTTCCATGCCATATCCCTTCAACCAGGAAAGAGGCCCAAGACCGTAAGCAATACACAAGAAGCCGTATAAGACAGAAGAGGCAAGGTTCAGACACTGGTCACTGATGTTGAGGATCTCTGTTTCCTTACTTTTTCCTTGAGATTAGAATATCCTGGTTGCCATGTAGTTAGACAGTAAGCATTTATGAAACACCTACTATGTGCCAGGCATTGTGCCAAGCAGCTTTTGCTCTCAAGGGGATCACAGTCTAATGGGGGAAACAACATGAAACAATTATGTACAAACAGGATAAATTGGAGATAATCAACTGAGGAACCACATTAGCATTAAGGAAAACCAGGAAAGGCTTCCTGTAGAAGGTGGGATTTTAGCTGGAACTTGAAGGAAGCCAGTAGGAGGACATGAGAGGGAGAGCATTCTATGCATGAGAGAGAGCCAGAGAAATTGCTTGGAGCTGAGACATAATGTCTAATTTTTGAGCAATGGCAAGGAAGCCACTCTCACTGGATCAAAGAGTGCCTGGAAAGCACTTCCGAAACCATGGGTCAAGTGGGCCACAGTTTAAGAAGCCCTGGATAGAGTATGGTATCAGAAGACAAGAAGGATAGGAGAAGGTCAGGTTGTGAAGGGCACTACATTTGGACTGAGATGGTGGGGCTCCCATGAGGTAAATGGATTGGCACTGGTAAACTGGATGCCAGAGGTTGCTGCTACTTTGGCTCAAGACTGTTGACCAGAACTGCAAAGATTAGTGTAGAGGAGCTGAATCAGATTCAGAAACAGGGATGAGAAAGGAATAGACAAAACTAGCAGCTGCTGAAACTACCATTGGGCTCGTGAGCTGAAGAGCTTAGAATTTCTCTCACCCCTCCTCTTCTGCTTTCCCTAGGTACAGTTTGAGACCCAGAACTTGGGTCTCTCACACACATTCACTTATTCCCTTTCCACAGTCTGTAGGTATGTATGGGGTAAGGGTGGGAAGGATTCCAGAACTTCCTTATCACTCCCAAATAACTGGAACACAAAGAGAAAGATGTTTTAGGAGAAGTTTGAGAGGAAGGGAGCAAACATTTGTTAATTGCTTACTTTGTGCCAGGTCCTGCATTAAGTGCTTTTCAAAGATTTCATCTGATGTTTGCAATAACCCTGTTAGGTAGTACTATTATTGTCTCCATTTTACAGTTCAGGAAACTGAGGCAGACAAAGGTTAAGTGATTTGCCCAAGGTCACATAGCTAGTAAATGTGTGAGGTCAAATTTCAACTCAGGTGCAGCATTCTATCTATTCCACCATCTAGCTATCTACATGGATGGCTCCATGTAGGAACACTTAACTTTTCCCCTTTCTTTCACATTGCATTCAATAAGCTATGTGGGCGACAATATGTTGATTGCCTGTATCCTGTGAATGTGTGTGAGAAGTAAGGGCTAGGAGTCAGGTAATTGATTGAAAGAGAAGATTCCAGATGGTAAGTGGGAGCCCTAGAGTCATTCATTTCATACTTCTGCTATTTTGAGTAATATCCATATCATCCCTCAGTTAGATTGCAAATGCCAGGACCAGCAAAGCTTTAATTTGCTCAACACAGCCAAAGCCCACTACAGAGTGTTCTAGGCATTTGCAGGGCAAGAACCCTCTGGTGGCCAGAAGGATCACTTTTGGGAGGCTACCAGGGAGGAAGTAGAGTGGTTCCTGAATTCAAGGAGCAAGCTACCTGATGGGCCATTCAGATGTCACATTCCTTCACTGGGTACTTAGTATAGGGTGACATGGCCTTTTTGCAGGCTTATGGAAGGCAGCACAGGAGCTGATCTGGACAGTTGTCACTCTTGCAGTGATCCCACATGTCATGTAGTATATACCTAAAGTGTCAAAATTGGGATTTTATTTTGTTTTTTGGTCTGGACCACTAATTATCCTTTAAATCAACAGCAATTTAGAATGCTAGGGAACTGCCTGGGACCCTGAAAGGCCTTAGAATTATAGAGCTTGAGGTACAAAGGATTCTAGAGGCCATCTATTCTAATTATCACCACCACCTCCACCATCCCTATTTTATACTTCCGTAAATGAGGTTCAGGGAAATTAAGTAACTTTTTCAGGGTAACACAGAAAGTGGTAGAAGAAGGTTTTGAACTCAGGTCTTTCTGATTCTAAAGTTGGCCACCATCCATTATATCGAATTGCCTCTAGGGATAGGGTTAGTTTACCTAATTTACTATTTAACTCCTAGGTTAAATGAAAATGTATGTTTCTTAGAATCTGTGTCTGTCTGTTTTTAATGGTTGATTAAATGATACTGGGTTTCCCTATCTTACCCTTACTCACTGCTAGGTGATGCAGTGGATAGAGCTCCAGGACTAGAGTTAGAAAGGCTCATCTTCCTGAGCTCGAATCTGGCCTCAGACACTTAATAGCTGTGTGACCTGGGCAAAACACTTAATCCTATTTGCCTCAGTTTCCTTATCTGTAAAATGAGCTGGAGAAGGAAATGGTAAACCACTCCATTATCTTTGCCAAGAAAACCCCAAGTGGGGTCATGAAGAGTCAGACATGACTGAAATGACTGAAAACAACTGAGAGAAACAATTATTAATAACCAATATCTTGTAGAGATTCAGAACTCCCCCTCTCCCCTTTTAAAGTTCTAATTTAAAGGACTCTTGAAGGACATTACTAAGGATGAGATTACATTGACTCTCCGGATCTTGGTCAGACCCCACCCAACCTTGCAATGAATTTAATCTAGGATGGGGAAGTCCATTGTGTTCTACTCAAACTTGAGTGGAGACAGATCCTTTTGCCTAGATAGCTCAAGGCTGCTGGTGGTCTGACTAGAGCTAATTTCTCTGTCCAAGGGTGACAAGAGGTCACTAGCAGCCCCTCATTGCTTTGAAGGGTATATAAACTATGTGCCCACTGCCATGATTGTCTTTGGCCTAAGAGAGATGGACAAATGACCATCCTTTCATTAATAACCTTCTGGCCTTATTAATAAAATGGTTAAATTACCCAGAAACTATGTCTGTCTAATCTTTTTAAGTGTCACACAGCAAAAGAAGTACATTGGCCACTTATGAGCCCAATTCCAATACCAATTAGAGCAGGAACTTTGATCTGCTCCATTTCTGACCTAGGTCATTTGCCCCTCCTTAGGAAATCTGGTAGCTCCTCCCTTCATTCCCCTTTCTCTCCCCAGTTTCCCAAGGACCCATCATGTTGATGCTAAGCACCTGATTGGCTTAGCCTACTGCAGTTTAGGACTCCAGAGTTTAAGATAGCCACCAGCCAGCTTTAGCCTCCCCCATACCAGAGATTACTAGCATGTGCCATGAACCCTGATTACATATCTGCCTTGAAAAGGGAGCTAATCAAAGATGACCCCAGGATCATAGAGTACCACCCGCACTACCTCTAAACATGTCTGTACTCTCATCCTGATCCCAATTTCAAACACAGAGCCCATTACAGGAGCAAATGACAATAATGATGATAGCAACAATAATAACATTTATATGGAATTTTAAGGTTTTCAGAGTACTTTACGAATATTTCATTTATCTTCACAACAACCCTGGAAGGTAGGTGTTATCATAATATCCCCAGTTCATAGATGAAGAAACTGAGGCAAAGGTAAAGTGACTTGTCCAGGGTCACACCACTAGAAAGTATCTGAGGCAAAATTTGAACTCAGGTCTTCCTGACTCCAGATCATCTGAAATAATTCAACAACCTTTATCACTCAATCTCACCTCTCTTCTCAGACTTCTCTACACCATGCTGCCTCAACTCAATCCATCATCCTCATCCCTTCTCCCCCTCAATCTTTGGAATATCAGACTCTAATGAATACGTTTTTACTTCATCTTCCCTAAACCAGACCTCTATGACACTTCCTGGCCATTCCACACCATAATACCCTCCTTTCCAGCTACCCTTTGTATATAATCTTCCCTCATTAAAACACAAACTTCCTAAAGGTAAGACCTATCTTAGTTATTTGTAATTATATCCCCCAATTTTATATATGTATTTGCATCCCCTTATGTACTTTGGTATATAAGAACTTAACAAATGTTTTATCTTTCTGTCTGAGCCATCATTTCTTCATCTGGAGAATGAGAAAATTAGATTGGATGACCTCCAAGGTCACTTCCATCTCAAGACCAGTCATCATAGATTTGGGGTCAACTGAGACCTACTTTCAATTAGTTGGAGTCCTCTGGGCTTCTGGTGATACAGAAAGTAAGGAAGTGAAGACAAAGGGTGTGACATTAGACAGAGGTTTTTAATCTCTGGATAGATTTCAGGAGTTCCATGAATTTGGATGGGAAAAAAATACAATTTTGTTTTTCAATAACCCTTAACTGTAATTTAGAATTTCTTTTCATTATTTAAAAACATTAGCCTGGGAAGAGGTCCATTAGCTTCGCCAGACTGCCAAAGGGATCCATGACATAAAAAAGGCTAAGAACCCCTGTGATCGGAGGAAGGATGGGAGGATAAAATGAGAGGAGGGATAAATTTTACCTCCATCAGAGTTTTGCCTGGGGCAGGCCCTGCCTGCAGACAGCCATGTGTTGGTCTGTGCACATCATTTTCCAAGTTCAGTAACAAGCCCCTGATGGTAACGTGACAAGATGTAAATTAGAGATTTACTGGGCTTAATTTTCTTTTGTCTCTTTGGTAACAAAGTCAGGGATTTTTTTTTTGCATTTGTGTAGCTCAGTCTGGTGGAAACAATTAATGAAATGTTTCCCAATTAATTACATTGTTTAGCAGCTGAGAGGAAATGTCCTTGCCACTCTTACTCCCCATTTCCCCTATAGGGAGACTGACTCTCTGGAGGAACAGTCCCTGAGGCCAGGGGTACCCAGATGCCCCTCTACAAGCCCTTCATCCTCAATCTCTTAAAAGGAGAAGGGGGAAGGAGTGGTGTGAGTCCAAGCTGGCTAAGGAATTGAAGTGGAAGCCTTTGCCTCCAGGATTGTAAATGTGTAGTTGTGGGGGACACGCTTGGCTTTCTTTGCTAAGAAATTAATTAAGTGGCAGTTAATTCCCATGATGGCAATAAGCAGTGATAATAACAAGGCCATTCCATTTGGTGTAGGAGAAGGTGTCCCAAGGGGATGGTACCAGGTGTTCTGAGCTCTGGAGGGGAACAGGAGGGATGGGGTAGTTAAAAAGAGATTTCACTGGAGAGAGATGTCTGCCTTCCCTTGGTTTCCTGCCCCTGTTACCCAACAGTTGTTTTCCCTTGAATTTTTTTTTTTTTGCATCTGGTCCTTCATTCCCTGAAGGACAAGAGTGTGATATCATTACTTAAACAGTATAAGCCCAAAAGCTGAGGCCCAGAGAGGTTGGGTGATTTGCCGCAGGGTATGCAACAAGTCAGCAGGACTTCCATTAGAACTCTGACCCCTACACTCTGCTCTCTGCCCTGACCTTTCTTAGTCCATACTACTATTAAGTGCTATTGGGATACAATAAGTAGCTCTAGGGTTCTTCCTCTAATGACTGGTAATTGAGAATAAGGGTCTCTGCTGAGTTTATCATTGTATCTCCTTTAGTGCCCAGCTTCATTTATACATGTTCATTTTAATTGAAGAGTTATGATCTGCCCCCGCCCCATCCAAGGGCGTGCTGGTTTAATAACCAGACTGGGGAAGATTCTAGAAATATTTATCTAATATCTACTGTGTGCAAAGCACTGTGTTAGTCTCTGAGGAGGAAACATAAAGTATAGGTAAAATCTGACCTCTGTACATGTTAATATAAGCTTTTTGAAGGTAAGGTCTTTATAAATCCAAACCCTAGCACAAAGCTTGGCACATAGTAGAAGCTTAATAAATATTTGTTGATTGATTACAGTCTAGTAGAGGGATAAAATAGTTTTTTAAAAAGTTTCACATCATCACCAAAAATAACTATAATACACACCAATAATAACATGTATTTATGCAGTATTTTGCTTGCAATTCATTTTACATACTTAATGGCATTTGATCTTCACAAGGTAAGCATTACTAGCATTATTATTGCCATTTTATTTATACATCAACAGAGTCACAGAGAGGTTAAATCATTTGTGCAAGGTCACACAGCTAAGGAGTATCAAAGGCAAGATTTGAACCCAGGTCTTTACTGACTCCATATCTAGCACTCTTTCCCCCATATCATATTGACGTTCACTGTTATATAAGGAATTAGAACCTTCAAAGTGAAGGACAGTATGAGGTCTAATGCAGAAAGAGTCTTGTTGATAGGTAAGATCAGGGAAGACTTTGTGGAGGAGAAAGGAGATGACATTTGAGTTGAGCTTCAGAGGATGGGCAAGTCTTCAGAGAGGATATTCCAGGCATAGACAACAGCATGACAAGGATACAGAAAAGTGTTGGGCTGGAAGTTCCTCCTCTGATAGATCCTGGAGGTGTGTGTCTTCTGTTATAGCTGGCTATAGATTTTCTTGAGTGTTGATCATCCATATTGTAACTCTCTCTCTCTCTCTCTCTCTCTCTCTCTCTCTCTCTCTCTCTCTCTCTCTCTCTCTCTCTCTCTCTCTTTCTCTGACCATCACTTACCAGGACCTGATGTAAAGTTTACAAGAAAAAGAAAAAAAAGTAGGAAACCAAAACACTCAGTTCTCTTTGGTTTAAGGAAGAAAGCCTACAAATGTAATGGTAGAGAATGGGAAGTGAGAGACTTAGTCTGGTCTTTGGAATCAGGATAAGAACAACACCCTCAAATATCCCATATTTAATGAATGTGAGTAGTCTGAAGTTGACTTTAATGCTAATGATCATTTTAGAGTTACATTGTAGTAAAGTCAAAAAAAATGATGGGCTATCAATCAGGAGACTTAATTTCTAAACTTGCCTCTACAACTGATAACAACTCACATTTATATAACATAACATACGTGAGTATATGTGTGCATGTATATGCACACACATCATTTAGGAGGTTCTATATGTGTACTGTATACATGTATGTGTATATGCATGCACATGTATACATATATACATATAGGTCATATAATATATCATATGCATATATACATATAGTACATCATATGCATATATATATATATACATCATATAGAAGGTCCTAGATATACATATGTGCATATATGTGTGTATCTATTTCTATCAATGGCAGCATAGTATACTACAAAGATAACCAGTCTTAAAGTAAAGAAAACCTGGGTTCAAGTCCTGCCTTTGACACATATTGACTGTGTGACATTGGGCAAGTTGCTTGCAGTATTCCACTTCGTGGAGACTTCTTCATTTCCCACTTCTTCTTTGGTGGCAATGGTTCTTAGAAGGCAGTTCTTACTTGATCCCTTTATGTTCTAGGGGTAACCCTGAAAGACTATGTCTTCTAAGACTGTTGCACATAAGCCCCCATCATTGTGCCCCTTGATATTAACCAGTTGATATCAATGAGCTTTGAGAAAAGCAACTTATTGAGAATGTATAGCAAGAACAGTTGATACAAAAATAATCCTCCCATATAGAGGGTTAAATTATCCCCAAGCATATATGTGGCCACCAGGTATTTCTAAACTCCAGGCTTTAGAAGTTCTTTTGTCTCTTGGTAGCATCCTCAATGAGATTCCCGTCATTCGTTCTTTGTTAGGCTCCAAAGATAGTAATCCTCTCTCTTCAAGGGCAATGCTCCTTGAAGCTGCCACCATCTTTTGATGTCTATCTTTCCACAGCCATATACAGATACTTCCTTTGTCAGTTTCCCTCCTCTTTGGAAGGTGGATGGTAATCTCTATCCTACCTACATCACAGGGTAGTGAAAATCAAATGAGATACATATGAACAAAAATACCACCACCACTATCTTCCTAAGTCATTGAGAACTTCAAGACATGTTAAGCCTTATTTGATTTTTTTTAGGCTGAAGATATGGGGATATAATTAGGCTGAGGAAATTGGGGTGGGGAATAGTAGGACCTCAGGCTCAAACAGAAAAGGACTCTGCTTCTCCAAGAACCATGGAAGGCAAGAAAGCTTAATCTTGAATGGTGGTGAAGGTGAACTGGTGTAACAGGGCTGATGGGGCTGGATATGTACCATAGCCCCCTTCTGGAAGGCCACATTCTCTGTCCTCTTGCTAGAAGATATATATGACCAGCAGCTCGTGTTTGGTCCCTGTGTCCCCATGACTAGCACTGTGCCAGAAATGATTAGCAGGACCAGATGGATTTACAAGCACATTCTACCAAACATTTAAAAAAATTTAAATTCCAATTCTACATAAACTATCTGAAAAAAAAATTGGTAAAGGAGTCCTACCAAGTTCCTTCTATGACACAAAAATCTTTCTGATACCTAAACCAGGGAATGCAAAAATAGAAAAAGAAAACTATAGATCAATTTCCCTGATGACTATTGATACAATTTTTAAAAATTAAAATATTAGTAAGGAGATTAAAGCAAAGATCATACACTATGACCAGGCAGATTTATACCAGAAATGTAGGACTGGTTGAATATTAGAAAAACTATAAGCATAATTGACCATATCAATATCAAAAACAACAAAGATCACATGATGCAAAAAAAATACATCCATTCCTATAAAAATACTAGAAATCATAGGGATTAATGAAGCTTTTCTTAAAATAATGAGTAGTATATATCTAAAACCAAAAACAAGCATGATATAAAGATAAATTAGAAGCCTTTCCAATAAAATCAGGTGTGAAACAAGGATACTACGATCACCATTATTACTCAGTATTATATTAGAAATGTTAACAATGAGACAAGAAAGAGACATTAAAGGAATAAAAATAAGCAATGAGGAAACAAGCTATCACTTTTTGCAGATGATATGATATACTTAGAAAATCCCAAAGAATCAATGAAAAAATGAGTCAAAACAATAAACAACTTTAACCTACATAAATTATTAGCATTCCTATATATTATCAACAGGAATAAATAATTTATATTTAAAATAATTGCAGGCAATATAAACTTTTTGGGAGTCTACCAATTAAGACACACACAGAAACCATATGAACACAATTACAAAACACTCTTCACATAAAGTCAGATTTAAACAATTAGATAAATATTAATTGTTCATGTGGACCCAGCTAATATGATAGAAATAATGACATATTTGGTGTACGTCAATAATTATAAATAATAACAAAATTCATCTGAAAGAAAAAAAAGTCAAAAATATCAAGAGAATCAATGGGGAAAAAAAGCAAAGGAAGACAGCCTAGCAGTAGTAGATGTCAAATTATAATGCAAAGTAGCAATCTGGTAATGGATAAGAAATAAGAGTGGTAGATCAATAGAACAGATTAGGTACAAAATATACAGAAGTAAAAGACCACAGGAACCTAGTATTTGCTAAACCCAAAGATCCCTGTTATTAGGGCAAAAACTCACTATTTGACAAACACTACTGAGAAAACTGAAAACTAGTCTGGTAGAAACTAGGAATTGACCAACTTCACACACTGTGTGCCAAGATAAGGTTAAAATGGGCACATGATTGAGACATAATGAGTGATATCCTAGGCAAATTAGGGGATCATGGGGGGGGATTACCTGTCAGATCTATGGATAACAGAAAATTTCACAACCAAACAATAGATATAAAGGATAACAGGAGATAAATGGATAATTCTAAGTACATTAAATTTAAAAGTTTACAAAAGAACATAGCCGATATAGCCAAAATTAGAAATAAAGTAGGAAATGGGGGGGGGGAAGAAATGTACAGTAAGTTTCTCTGATAAAGGTCTCATTTCTCAAATATGTGAAGAACTGAACCAAATTTATTTTATAAATTGATAATTGGATTGAAAAGGATGTGAACAGGCAATTTTTAGAAGAAGAAATCAAAGCTATCAATCATATAAAAAACTCTAAATAACTAATAATTGGAGAAATACAATTTAAAACAACTCTGAGGTACCACTTCACACCCATCAGATTGACTAACATGACAGAAAAGGGAAAATGACAAATGCTGGAGTGGCTATGGGAAAATGGGTACAATAATGCATTATTGGTAGAGTTGTGAACTAGTACAACCATTCTGGAAAACAATTTGGAACTATGCCCAAAGGGCTATGAATATGCTTACTTTTCCACCCAGCAATACTTCTAACTAGTTCTGTACCCCAAAGAGATCAAAGAAAAAGGAAAAAAGAGCTATATGTACAAATACATTTATAATAGCTCTTTTTGTGATGACAAAGAATTGGAAACTGAGATCTGCACCATAGCTCCTTCTGCAAAGCCACATTCTCTTTGAATTGATTGCCATCAATTAGGGTATGGCTGAACAAGTGTGGTATATTATTGTGATGAAATGCTGTTGTGCTTTAAGAAATGATAAAGGAGATGGTTTCAGAAAAACCTGGAAAGACATATATGAGCTGGTGCAAAATGAAATGAGAAGAACTAGGAGAACACGGTACATAGTAATAGCAACATTGTAATAACAATCAGCTATGAAAGACTTAGCTACTCTGACCCATAGAGAGCTCCATGACAATACCAAAGGACTCATAACTGATGAATTCAGAATGCAGATTAAAGCATATTTTCTTTCATTTTATTTTTGTTGGGTTCAACACCCCACACCCAATATGGCTAATGTGGGAAAATGTTTTCCATGGCTTCATATGTATGATGGGCATTATATTTCTTGAATTCTCAGCGGGTGGGGTAGGGGGTGGAAAAGAGTGAATTTGGAGCTGATAATTTAAATTTTAAATTAAAAAATAATTGGTCCCTGAGCCAGGAAGAACTACTCACTTTGTGGTCTGTAAGGATGTAGGAGAGACAACTTCCCGATTCACTTGGGATTCAGGCTCTCTGGTGTTACACAGCCAATGCCAGCTGTCCCTGACAAGGGCCACTGGTTAATTTTGTCCTTTAGCAAGAAGACAGAGCATGTAGCCCCAGTGGAAGGGCCCAGGGCACAAGTACAATTTTATCGGCCCCACTACACCAGCAAGAAAGGACCGTGATTCTTAAGATTGGGACTGAAGCAAGAAATTCTATTCTTAGTTCCAGTTTGCCTCTGCCTCTATAATCTATGATCTCTGTCTGTCTCTGTCTCTCTGTGCTTCTCTCTGTCTCCTTGTCTTTATCTGTGTTGCCTATGCCTCTCTCAGTCTTTCTCTGTATCTTTGCCTCTCCCTTTGTCTCTCTCCCTTTTTCTGTCTCTGTCTCCATATCTCTCTGTTTCCCTGTCTGTCTCTATCTTTATTTCTATCTCTTTCTGTCTCTGTGTCTCATCTTTATCTGTGTCCCTTTGTCTGTCTCTTTCTGACTTTCTCTTTGTCTCTATCTCTGCCTCCTTATCTTTGTGTCCTTCTGTCACTGTCTCTAGCCCTACCTTTGTCTCTCTTTCACTGTTTCTGTCTTTGTCTGTCTGTCTCTCTCTGTTTCTATCTTTGTCACATTTTATGTCTCTGTCTGTGTCTCCTTGTCTTTATCTGTCTTTGTATCTCTCAGTCTCTGTCTCTCTCTGAGACTATTTCTGCCTGTGTCTCTCTCTGCCATTTTCTCAATCTCTTTCTGTGTGTGTGTCCTCTTTTTCTCTCTTGTTATCTAGATCTCTATCTCTGTGTCTCCTTGTCTTTATCTGCATCCCTCTGTCTCTGTCTTTCCCTGCCTTTGTCTGTTTCCTTGTCTTTATCTGTACCTCTGTCACTCTGTCTCTGTCCCTCTCTGCTTCTCTCTTTGTCAGTCTCTCTGCCTCTCTCTCTCTCTCTCTGGGTGTCGCTATCTCTGTCTCTGTCTTTTTGTCTCTGTCCCTATTTCTGTCTTTCTGTGTGTCTCTATCTCTGTCCTTCCCCTGTCTCCCCTGTGCCCCTGGTAATTGTTTCTCAATTAAACAATAGGAAAGGTGATCAAGGATCTGTTCTCCAGGACTGGTAAGACTCTTCTTGAATGTCTTCTCTGTGAATCTCACTGTTTTCAATTATGTACTAACACACCTCTGGGGAGCTGGGCCAAGCAGGAAGATTAGCAGAATGAGTTTAAATTATTTAGCTTCTCTCTCTTTTCCCTCTCTCCCTTTTTTTAGTGGTAAGATTGTACTTCATCCAGGTCCAGATGCATTGGATAATATATGACAGGTTATAGCTAATGACTGATCTCCTTTTCAAATTAGCATGTGGATTTCTACTGCCCCTCTCAATATTGAGGAACAATTAAAAAAAGAGAGAGAGAGAGATTGACACAGAGAGTAGAGGTGAAGAGGTCTAGAGATTTTGGGGTTCTGGAACCCCAAAATCACAGTACCGGGCCCTGCCTGAAAGAATTCAATTCAAATCTTCAGCCAGAGGAAAAGTTTATTAGTGATAAAACACTTAGGGCCAAGTGAGGCCCGTAAAGACGAGTGGGCATGAGAGGTTCTCAGCCTTTTGAGCATGAGATTCTCAGCCCCAAATGAGGGCCAGGGTAGATCTTATATACTTTAGGTGACCAGGGAAGGGTCTGGGAAAATGGTCTGGGAAAAGGGTCAGGGTGAGAATTCCCAGAGATTGGAATGTCTAAGACATTGAATAGACAATGGGAATAAATAATGAAGGAACTGAAAGGTATCTGAATGAGATTAAAAGGTAGGCTAAGGCTTTCAAAGGCAGATGAGGGCCTGGAGACAAGGGAAACCAAATTCCCTTTAGGGCAAGGGGCCAAGACCTTGGCTTGGGCCACATCCCCATCAGAGGGAGAGAATTTGAGTATTTTCTTTTCACCAGAGTTAAAACTGAATTTGTAAATGAGTGGAGAGGGACCTGGCAGGATGGAGAGAGATTTTCGGGAATTATCAAGGGATTCACCACCAAGGTTCTAAAGATTAAACAGAAGCCTTATAAATGTCCTTAAACAGTTAGAAATCACAGAATATTGGATGTTAGAGCTGGGAGGGACCTTAGAGGTCATCAATCCCCTCATTTTACAGAAAGGGAAACTGAGGCCCAGAGAAAAAAAGTGATTCACTCAATGTTATGAAGTAAGTTAATGGCCAAGCTGAGACTTTGCTGCCCAGTCTTTTATGATACCACGGTGCCTGTTTAGAGAAAAGATGCAGGGGACAATAAAGTGAGTTTGGAGGAAGCTCCTGTCAACTGAAGATCAATCAGAAATGAAGATAAAACCTCTCTGAAATGATAGGCAGGGAAAACAGAATTCAATTCACACCCAGCTCTTCAAGAACTCTGGTCTGCTCTGTCAAGTGAGCTCTGCTGGGCAGTCTACTCTTTGATTATTCACATCCACAGGAGGGGGAGCCATGGGAACAGATAATTAAAAACAGCAGATGTCAGTAATAACAATCCCTTACATTTGTAGAGTGCATTATACTTCCCAAAATGCTTTCACGGCCCTTGTTTCCCTTGATGAGTTGGACTAGATGATCCCCCAAATCCCTCCCAGCTCTGACAGCCAAGCGTCCTATGATCTGTGAGTACACATCAATCTCGCCACAATCATGGGCAGGTGGGTGTGAGGGAATAGTCCAGGCAAGCATACAAGGAACAGCATTGGCAGGTAATCCCCTTGACTTTCCTAGTAGGAACTTTCATCTTTCTCTCTTTATTTGGCTCAGTACCCCTACATGGGGGAGGGAAGGGAGAGGGGTACCTACCACAGTAGTTTCCACTAGGCCATACCTGGAGTCAGATTTTCCCTAATTCTTTTGCCTTAAGCGTTCTACTGCTCCCCACAGCTGTAATCACAGGAAAGGGCTGGGGTTGATAGTACTGTAACTAGCAGATAAACGGGACTTTGACAATGGTGCCAACATCCAGAGGTATGTGCTTCTTTGCTGAGATGGAGACAGGGATGACTTTCCACCCAAATGGTGGTCTCCACACCTTGCTTTGAACAGAGTTCTCCAGTGTGCAACACAATTGTACCCATTCCCATGGTGCCTGTCTCCCAGGGTTTGCCCACTGTGAGGTTGAGGGGTGAGACTCCTTAGAGAAGGGGGATGTCTTTTCTCCCAGTGTTACTACACCTGTAGTTTGACTGCGCTCTCTATTACTCCACTCACCAGCCCCTCACCTGAATTTGCCCCACTAGTTCTGGCTCTGGGATCTCGCCATTCAGCACTGCCCTCAGGTGGTCTGCAGTGCTAATTGAATTATGCTAGAGGAGCAGCCAACACGTTCTAAAGAGTCGGAAGCCAAACCCAGACCGAGAAATGGGCAGACAAGTTGTGAAACTGAAAGAGCTAGAGGTGAGCAGGCTGTCTGAAGTGGAAACAGGGTCAAAATAAGTAATCACCAGAGTCCAAGAGAAGGACAACAAGAGGTGAAGTCCAGGACTCAGATTGTGATAGTTCAGGCCCAACAAGTAACAGAGTGTCAACCTAGAAAAAGCATCGTCTCAATTTGCTGCAGTCACTTTGTCTGTGAATGTTTTTGTGCTTTTTACAACTAGACGAGTGTGCCTGCCCCCGGTCCCTACTTAAGCTACTTTAGTTGGAGAGTTCCCCACCACCATCACCTTCATTGCTTACCATGGCAACTGCCTTCCCCTGTAACCTTGGGATCCCTTAATCTTTTTGGCTCAGTGTCCTCCCCAGTAAAATTAGAGCTAGATCATCTCTAGCACCATTTCTGGCTCTAAATCCCATGACCCTATGATCTTATAGGCATAGTCAACATAATATCAAATGTGCATGAACCAATTCCATCTTCTTCTGACAACTCAAGAAAAGAGGTTTTTTTGTTTGTTTTGTTTTGTTTTTTACTAAGTAACTAAGGGTGGAAGTAAAATAAAACAAGGTAAGATGAAGCATTGAACCAGAGGAGGAGAAGTCAATGGTGTTAATGGCAAATGTTTAACAGGTTGCTCTCCAAAAAAAAAAAAAATTACAAAAAACATCCTTGTAAGTTTAATCTGCATTAGTAACATTTCCTTCATCACTTTCTTAAGTTAAAATAATCAACAAAACAATAAGCCAAGCCCTGATTTATGGCATTTGCTGAGTTTTGAAATGTAAATATGCACACTAAAAATTTAACCATCAGTTCTGGAGAGCCTATTAGAGCTGTCTACAGCACACCCTTGAAGAGAGAACAGTATTCTTTTTCCTATGACAAAGCCCTGCTTTCTCTATGGGCTTTCAGTTGTTATGTAAAACAACTTACTTAACGCTTCTTTAGGCAGTGCCTCCCATGAGATTCCCTCCCTGTTGAAAAGTAGTTAACCCTGGCTGGCTTTGCCCCTCTTCAGCACTCCTGCACCCTGGTGCTGTGTGGTAGCCTTGAATTGTAATTTACTGGCTTGGTTAAAAGAACCTACTCTTTGCTGCTTTGTCAGTCTTCTTTATTGCAGGTTGACAAATCCCAGTCCAATCATTTATTACACAACCTTGGGTCAGTCATTTCCTGTTTCTGGGCCTTGGTTTCCTCATATGTAAAATGAGGGGTTGGGACTAGACAATTTCTGAGGATCCTTCAAGCTTGAGAACTAGGACCCTGTTGTCACACAGTGTTATAACTACCATGAATACCCCAAATGCAATAGAACAAGGGGAAGGGGAAAAGGAAGAGAAGGACAAGAAAAAGTGGAAAGGGCAAGGAAATAAGCATTTAATCAGTGCCTATTAAGTACTAACCACAGTGCTAAGTGCTTCTACAAATAACATCTCATTGAATCTTCACAAGAATCCTTCAAGTGAGGTGCTATTATTATCCCCCCCTTTTACATTTGAGGAAACTGAATAATAATACAGCCATTAATGTTAAAAGAAAGGTTATTTCATCAAAATTTCCCCCACTAAAATCACAAAACATAAGATACATTCCATTTCCTTGTTAATTATACCTCGAAGTCTATGAGCTTCAGTCCTGTATTAATACTCTAACTGTCCAGAAAAGGCCAATTCAAATTTCACCTCCTCTAGGAAGCTTTCCCTGACCGCCCCTCCCCCCCCAATCTTCCCTCCTCTCCCATACCCCATCCTGGTTGATAATGACCTTCTGCCCTCACAAAGAACTTTGTTTTGCTCCTCTGGAAAGTTAATCAAGTAATACTGCATATTATAATGATCTGTTTGCACTTCATCTTCCTAATAATACATAATCTCTATAAAAACAGAGACTGTGATATATAAATTTGAATCTCCTCCAGCACCTAAGATAGCAAGCTAATAAATTAATGTTAATAGAGATCACACTGCTAGGTCTAAGAAGTACTTTCAGTTAGTCCACTCCCCTCATTTCACAGAAGAAGAAACTGAAATTCAGAAAATTGAATGACTTGCCCAAGGTCACATGCAAAGGAAATCACAAAGACAGGAATTGAACCCTTGTCCTCAGAGCTCTTTTACCTAAGCCATGTTTTTGGTTATTGTTGGGATATTCTGATTCTTCTTTGTTTTCACTCCTTAGCTTGAGTTGTGCTTTGCCAATCAACCACAAACAGGACATTGGTCTCCTTTTACTTCTGCTACTGGTTTCAATAAACAAGTACAAGGAAAAAAATGAAGAAATATTCCTCAGACAGGGAAAACGGAGTTTACAGACAGCTGCTCTGCACAGACATAATCAAAGGCAATTGATGTCTTTGATTTTTTTATTGATTCTATTTGATGTTTTTATTACAACATCACTCAGAGAGACTAAACATCTCCATTCCAAATTACATGGAGGGCTTGTTCCTAAATACCAGGGAGAAAAAAAAACCAACAAATCAAAATTAAGTGACTGGAACATCTAATTCTTCTGAAAAATCTCTTCGGTCCCTGAAATGAACCCTGACATCTTCCTTCCCTAGAACAATGGTTGTGAATGAGTCTATTCCTTCCCAGGTAATAATTTTTAATAATAATATGCCTTCCCAGGCTGTAATTTTGACACTTGCCTAAGAGAAATAATCTCATCTCCTGCAATCCCAACCCAACAAGTATTTACTAAGCACCTACTATGAGGAAGGCACTGTACTAGATGATGGGGATACAAAGACAGAATGAAAAAAAAGGTCTCCCTTCAAGGAGCTTACATTCTACTGGAGGATGGGTCGCTGCACGTAAATAGATAAGCATAAGGATAATTTGAGGAGGAAGAGAGCATTAACTTCCAGGAAAATCTTCCTGCAGGAGGTGACATGTTAACCTTAGTGTTGAATTAAGCTAGTGTGCCCAAGAGGCAGATGTGATAGAACAGTGAATGACAAACATGGAGGACAGCCTGGGCAAAAGCATGGATCTGGAGATGGGATGTTGAGTCCAGAGAGCAGTGCATAGACTAATTTGGCTGAAATAAGACCAGCTTCAGCGATTGGCTTAAGATTTTCTCCCTTTACAATCTCAGAGAGAGGAAAGCTTATACTCTATGAGGGATACAGGATGCAGTTATCATGTCTGAGCCAAGGACTATAACCTGAAGCAAGACATATGCAACCTACCTGGTAAGATGGAACAGGTTATGGCTGCAGGTTCAGTGACAAGGTCCTGCCAACCTCTTCGCTCCCCTCCACCCTCCCCTTCCAGAGTTATAACTCTATCCAGAGGTATAACACTCTGGATAACAGACCAAGATGACTAGTTTCTCAGGATGGATCCCAACCTTAAAATTTTCTGAGCTGGCATTGACCTGTACGGCTTTGTTGATAGATGGAGCCACTCCACTGCACTGTGCTGACAGCTGCATCTGTTTTTATCTCACTTTGATGTGGCCAGGTATTTAAGAGATCAGTGACAGTTTAAATGAACTGGATACATGCCCAACAGGGCTGCTATGACAACCCCTCAGAATGACAAGCTAAGCTCATAACTCCTACAGTTTCTATACATCCCCGAAGGTACTGACTTCTCCCCCTACCCAATCTTCCTTTGTTACCTCTTGGGAATAAAGACAAAAATCCTCAGAGTCAACTTTCAGGCAAGACTACATTTGCCAGCTGCTGGTACCTCCCTCTCCAAAACCATCATCCATTTATTCTGTATTTATTTATACTATTTATTTGTATCTACTAGCCAGCAGAAGAGGACAACAACAGCAATAATAACATTTATATGACACTTTCTATGTGCCAGCCAGTTAAGCACTTTTACAATTATTATCACGTTTGATCCTCACAACAACTCTGGGAGGTAGGTGCTATTATTATTCTCATTTTACAGTTGAGGAAACTGAGGCAAACAGAAGTTAAATGGCTTGCCTAGGGTCAAACAGTAGTAAATGTGAGGTTGAATTGGAACTCAAGTCTTCCTGACTCTAGGCCCAGGACTCTATCATTGCACCACCTAACTGATAAGGCTTTTATGCATATATGATGTGTTTTGTCTGCTGCCAATTCACGTGGATGCCTGGGAATCTGCCATCAGAGATGCTTGATGACAGGTAGTGGAGGAGCCTTGACCCCAATTTGGAAACTGCTAAGGTATTCTATGGCTGTTTCTTGTCCGTATACTGAGTGATGAAGAAAAATTAGCTAATGAGTTAGAATGGAGTGTGCATACAAAAAGCACAAGCAGGAAAAATCAGAGGCTCTCTTTCTTGATGATAACAGAGGCAAAAACCACTTGCAGATGGGAAAAGAGGTGGCACCAATGGCCTATATTCTTCCCACCTGGGTCAACATGTGGCAGGGGACATATGGAGCCTCTATTTCTTTGCCTCTATCTTTGTGCTTTCCTGCTTCTGGGTTGATGAGAATTGAGATAAAAGACCATGTGGTGATGTTATGAACTTTAAAAGATCGGAAGAGCTACCAGAGGTCCAGTGATAGGAGGCCATGGCAGAGGCAATGGTAGCTGCCAGGCAGAGCCAATAAGGGGCCAACAGCCTGGAAGAGCAAAGTGAGTGACCCAGGCCCACAACAAATCAACAAACAAGAGAGTGACTCATCCTTCAGTTATGTGGCATGATGAAGTAAACTTAGTGGGAGAAATGTTCACAACAGCTGTTATGAGTTTGAGCCCAATGACCTCAGAGGCCAAGGTGGTAAAGGGGAGAATGTGCCCCTTTTCAGGGGAAGGTGTTTGCACTTCTATAGCTCCTCAGTAAATATCCCTTTGTAAAAGGTAATTGGCATTGACTTCTTATGGATGATATCAGTTGATATGGCTGGTTCAATGATACTGGAAAAACACTAACTGGAATTGACGAAATTATATGGCGGCTGTAATTACTGGTGATTAATATTGAAGGAAGATACTGGAGGGAGGCTTAAGACAGCATCAATAGAAAACCCTACAATCTCTCGGGGACTCTTTCAGAACCCTGAGAAAAGGAATAGGGGTCTTGCTTATGAGGACTCAGTCTGCCAGTAGAGTTTGGAGTAGAAGACTGATCCCAAGCCTCTCTGTAGACAGGCTACATATATTCTATGTTATCTCCCCCAGTTCTATAGACTATACAATCACATGTTCTTTCTCCCAAGGCTCCTCCACTTCCTTGAGGGCAGGGACTATTTTTGTTTTTTCTTTGTATCCTTAGAGCACAGTGTCTAGCATATGTTAATTAAGTCATTGATAAATTCTTGTTTGATCAATCAATTAGAGGACAATTCTCACTAGCAACTACCATTTCCTCCCATTTAAGAAACTCAGGCAAATTCTCAAGTTCCTTTCTGCTGCCCAGTGACCTACATGGATTGGTGGGACAAAAGGCTATGCCCAAGAGTCCTGCTCTTCCAGAAATAGACAGGATACATGGTGCTTAGGCCAGTATAATGGGTGGACTCTTTCTATTGTTCCATGTTGCTTTGGGTTGAATACATAATGGAGAACAGACCTCCATGCACAAAAGGAGAGCAAGTTCCTTGTTCATAGAGTGTTGTGTAAACATCCTGCTGAAAAAATCATGACTGTTTTATTAACCTGTCAGGCAGCTAAGTAGAGAAGTGGAGAGAGTGCCAGGCCTAGAGTCACAAAGACTTGAGTTCAAATCCAGCCTCAGAAACATACTAGTTGTATGACCCTGGACGAGTCATTTAACTTCTGTTTGATTAGTTTCCTCACAGGTAAAGTAGTGATAAAAATGAAACCGACCTCCCAGATTGTTTTGAGGACCAAATAAGATAAAAATTGTAAAATGCTTAGTACAGTTTCTAACACATAAGTACTACATAAGTGTTAGCTGTAATTATTACAGAGCATTGGACCTGGGGTCAAGAAGACCTGAGCTCAAATTTGGCCTTAGACACTTAGTAGCTGTGTGATTCTAGGCAAGTCATTTAACCTCTGTTTGCCTCAGTTTCCTCATCTGCAAAATGAGGGTAATATTACCTACTTCCCAGGGTTGTTGCAAAGATCAAAGAGATAAAATGTGTAAAGTATTTAGTACAGTGCCTGGCACATAGTAGACATCATAAATGCTCCTTTCTTCCTTCGTTTCTTCCTTCCCTCCTTCCTTCCTTCTTTCCTTTTTTTTTTCCTTCCTTCCTTGCTGCCTCCCTTCCTTCCCTTCCTTCTTTCCCTTTTTTCTTAGCTAAGTTGAAAAAAGTTACCGATTACATGATCAGCACCAGAGATATCTCTGATTATGGTTCCCATTTTATTACTATTTTTTTTTGTTCCAGTCCTGTGATTTCAATGATGTAGGGAATTCCTGATAAGGAAGCTCCCTCTATCAATGCAATTCAACAAGTATTCTGGAACTTATAGTCTTAGAAGGGACACTGAGAGGTCTGGCAACTCCCACAAGGTCACATAGTCAGTATGAATTAGAGGGAGATTTTAAAGAGGCAGATTTTCAGTGCTTCCTGAATCTAAATCTGAGGCCTGCTCTCTATCTTCTTTGTCATGCTGCTTCAACTAGATTCTACCAGCTCCCACACTGCTTTCCACAGAATGGAAAAAAAAATTTTTCTTATGAGGATGCCCACTGAGGAGAATATAATGCAGCTACAATACCTAAGGGGTTACATTGAGGTCATATCTGTGCCTCATTCTGTGTCTCTTCACGTTTAACATAGTGCTTTGTTCATTATAATTATATGGTAGACCTGGCTTTCATTGAGTTCAAGTGTCAAGTCTAGAAGCATTAATTCAATGCCTACAATATGCCAGGTGCCGTGTTAAGTGCTGGGAATGTAAAGAAGGGGCAGGGAGGAACAGTCCCTGCTCTCAAGGAGTTTCCAGTCTAATGGGGGAGACAACATGCAAACAATTATGTACAGACAAGATATACACAGGAGAAGTCAGAGAGAACAAACAGAGGGAAGGCTACCGAGTGAAGGGCATAGGGAAAGGTTTCTTGCAGAAGCTAGGATTTTATTTGGAGCTTGAAGGAAGCCAGGGAATCCAGGAGGTGGAGATGAGGAGGGAGAGAATTCCAGGCACAGGGAGACAGACAGCCATCAAAAACATACAGAGTTCATGTGTGCCTTGTTGACTGAGTCAGAATCTGTTCCTGAGGACTTAGGGAGTGTTCCTCTATTGTCATATGTGATCTGTTTGAGTCACCAGCAGCTATTCTCAGTAGCAATTGTTTCAGCTTCTTAGAGCTCCAAGTTTTGCACAGAATGTGGATTTCTCAGTTCCATTTTGTCTGCCTTAGGGCAAGGAAAGGTCACAAGGAGGGACCCTGGATATACTGTCATCTTCCTTTCCTGGCCAGCTATGTCCTTGCTTTGGGTCTTTGAGCCATCCAAAGCTCTGGGCCATTCCTCCTAACCTAACTTTGGCCAATCCAGAATGCTCTTCATCAGAGGCTGAAGAATTTCAGAAGAATGAACTCCCCCACCCGATTGCCACTAGACAGGATGTCACTGAGTACTATACTTCCTCCACTGTCTTCTCTGATCTCTACCCAATGCTCAGAACAAACCACCCATGTGAAGCCTGATTCCAGTCATCTTGTTACCTGACCTTCCACTTTCTTTATCATTCATTCCCAGTTCCTTCATTTTCACTAGCCAGACTGCCTACATGCTTCTTGGTTCTTTAATTCATTGAAATCCAGATAATTCCCAAGCAGTATGTGTCTCTGTCAGCCCATCCCACCCATGCCACACTGGCTGGGATCCTGAATGTTTTTATCACACTCTTCTGCACACCTATCCTACCTACAGCCTCCATCACATCTGGAGAAGCTTGAAGTTTGAGATAAACAGTGTTCCCGTCCTTGGATGATTGGAATCCCTTGTACTGCCTTGCTCTTAGGATGAATAAATAGGTCAGAGAGAATATTCCTGGGGAAGCTACATGAATTAACTCTGGCCTTCTTTTGTCATCATGCTCCTATTGCTAGATGCAGGCTTAGTTGGAATCATAGGTCCAGAGCTAGAAATAAATTTGGATGTTATCTTTCTCTTTTTACAGATGAAGAAACTGAGACCTCTAGATGTTAAGTGACTTGTCCAAGGTCACATACATACTAAGGGACAGAGCTTGGATTCAAACTCCTCTGACCCCTGGCAGTGGATGAAAGACACACATAAGAAGGCTGTATGTGTCTATTTATACCCCTTATATAGGAGTATAAATACCACCACTCTCCCAGGCAAGATCCCCAAAGAGAAAGCAACCAGGAAAACACATATAATGCCATCCAAGAAAGACACATCTGTTGAATCCCTTTCCCTAAAGAGAGATGGGGTTTCAGCATGTTAGGGAAAGGGAATGGACTCCAAGTTTTAATGTGGAGGCATGAAAAGGAAGCTGTGCCATGACAAGTCAGAATTTATAGTACTAGGCAGGAAAGTCAATTCATACTGACAAGCACTTATTAAGTTCTTAACATGTGTCAGGCACTGTGCTAAGTACTTACTAGGATCTTGGATAGAAGCAAAAAAGAAAAACAATTTCTTCCTTCAAGAAGCATACATTCTAATGGAGAAAGACTTTTTTTTTTTTCCATAAGAGAAACAGCAAAATGAAGGTGGGGGAAATATTGGGGCAGGGGGGAATGTAGAGAAAGAAGTCTGGAGACTCAGGAGTGGAGAACGGAGAAGAATGAAGGATGCAACATAGTTGCTCCGGACTTTTCCTTAAAATAGTTGCTGTAGGAGGAACTGACCAATCCAAAGAAGGGGTTTAAGGGGTAGAGGGATCTTCCAGGATGAGAAGACTGCTCAACATCATGTTGAAGGCATCTTCAACTGTGAGAAGCCTGCTGGAGAATAGAAGAAAAAGAAATCTGGAGAGTGAGGAGCAGAACCGAGGGACAATGATTGAGGAAAAGGAGAAATACATGTGTAGCAAATGTCCTAGGCTGTAGCAGTCAGGAGAGTAGAGAGTCAGGAAGAACACACTATGAAAAGGATTAATGTACTACAGTGAAGTTATTGTTTCATATAACTTCACCCAACACACACTCTCTTACTATCATTGTGTGTTAACCATAGCCCCTACACCAGTGTTCCACTACATTCTGTGATTCCAGGGACTACATCTCCTCCTAGAAAATCTCTCTGGAATTCAAGGTCATTTCTGGGAGTAGAATTGATGAAAAGTACTCTATGAACTCCTAGGCTTATATATTGCACACTAGTTCCTATATCCTCTTCTTGGGCCCATTACCTTCCCAGTCAACTAAATATTAAAAGTGGTCCTATTGTTTCTGTAAATCTGGAATTTTCCAAATGACTCATTGCTCTTTCTTGTCCAGAATTAGCTGAGGTGGATGAGAATTTAGTGGAGTAATGCAAAGTCAAGGTGAATGAGCTCATAAAAATCACTGACAGTGCCTCTCAATGGAAAACATTTGGAGTATTACTGAAGGATAGCAAGAGGTACTTTCAAATGAAAAATTTGGAAAGGAAGTGTCTGTATCTTATAAGACCAAATATCTTCTTCAGCTAACTACCGGCCAACACTGTAGAATGACCTCCACCTTATGCAAGATCCATCTAACTATCCAATCCTATCACATGCACCACACATTGGTTCCTATCAGGATCCTGAAATCATAGGATTCAGAACTTAAGGGGCTCAATGAACATCTAATAAATACCATCAAAATTATATCCCCTGCTAGAATTGGTGCTTCTGTAACCCAGCAAATAGCCACTACTGCCACAAGCCACTAGACCAGTTGTAGGTCTTAGGAACAGATAAGTGATCATTGAGATAGAACACGGTCATCCAATTTTTTGTTTTTAGGCAATTGGGGTTAAGTGACTTGCCCAGGGTCACACAGCTAGTAAGTGTCAAGTGTTTGGTCTGAGCCCGGATTTGACCTCAGATCCTCCTGACTTCAGGGCTGGTGCTCTATTTACTGCACCACCTACCTGTCCTCATCCAACATATTTTGAAACAAAGCATTTAAGGCATTTTGGAAAACTATGAGGACAATGCATGGACCCAAGAACATAATTAAGGATTCATCCCAGCTATACAGTGTTTAGAAAACGATTTTTGATACACTGCCCTCCCACATCCAGAATCCAACTCCTTCCTCTCCACTTCAAGATTCAAATTAATGAATATTGTTGTCATTATCACAGTCCAGGAGGTCAGGTATCAATGACTGGAGGTGCCAATATCAGATGGTGATGGAATTCATGGCCCTACAGTCATGGCAAAGTTGTAATTCCCTGTTCTTTTTCTGCTTAAACATGAGAGAATCCAGTGTTTAGGAATTGAAGAAAAAAGGTGGTTGTCAGCAGTTTCCTTGAGCTTCTGGAAGAAACCTTCCCCCGAACCCTCACACACACACACATACATTATCTAATGGGGAGATAGGTCTTGTTGTGTTGGCATTTATTTTTATTATGTGGATATGATGGTTGGTCTCTTCAATCCACCATTTTGGAGTGGCTGTAGCTCTACCCTCCTTGGTAAAGTCATAGTAACAGCTGATACCTTCTAGCCATTTGCAGAGGAAGTAGAAGAAAAAAACTGATCCCTCTCCAACCTAGTTCTGCACTATAGGAATAGGCCCCAAATGGTTCACAGGACTGCACGTGTGGCTTTCTGTCATAGATATAACAAAGACCTTCCTTGACCTTATGTGGTGCCCAAGAAGTCATGTGGATTGGATTAAGGGAGATGTTTTTCGGTTTCTTTAATGGGGATCAGACTTCATTTATTCCAAACTTGCTCTTTCCACTTACAAAGCTCACAACAGAAGGGAATGACTGTATGAAAAGTAGAGCATAAGATAGGCTTGGGTCCTAATGGGAGAATACATGGCTAGGCATATGTGACCTTTGTTGAGAGGAAGCAACATTTGTAGGGTCATTTGTAGTGTTTGCTCTTTATTTTTATTTCCTCTGTTCCTTTCTTGGGTGATTGATGAATCTGGACTATTCTGGGCTTACATTTTCCTGACAGATGGAGAAGTAGGAACACCGGGAGCACTTGTCCCAACAGCTTTGTGGCCAGAAATGGACTAAATGCTACTCATCCAGTGAATGGAAGAGCAATCCAAAGTTGTTCTCTTCTCTTTTTGACTCTTTCTCAATCAGAACTTAGGAAATCTGCATGACCTTGTGTTCAGTCAGATCCTGTTACACCAATAAAGGGTATTAATCTGTTTTATGTGATTAGAATTTTGAAGTTTCAAAGGTGGAGGGTCCATTCCTCACTAAGATCAAGAATTTCATCAGGGTAGAGAACTCCCAATGTGAAATTCACTCCACTGATGCATATCTGCAACTCACCTCTAACTTGCTGCCCAGCAATGCACATAATTTCAGCTGGTCTCTGCCTGAGATCTTGCTACACATTCTTTCAGCTCTCAACCATCTCAAGGCCACCTGGATTATATATACCATATCCATTCCTTCTGTCTAGCCTCTCTAATTATTCTGGGTACCTTCAGGCCTGGATGAAGGTGCTAAAGTCATCAACCCACCCCCCTTCACAGTGACCGCAATGGGTTAGTGGACCATACAATCATAGATTTAGAGCCAGAAGAGACCTTACAGGTCATCTTATCCAAACCCCTCATTTCACACAGAAAGAACATTTTGATCTGTAAAGATGAAGTGGCTTGCAAAAGTATACACAGATAAAAATTGGAAGAGTCAAAATTTAAGCCTAATTCTACCTTTAAATCCAGAATTCTTTCTGCTTACAACCTTACATTTTGTGGAATGTTTCAATGTCTTCCCACTGTTATAAAGTACTAGGGGTTTTCCCTTAGCCAGATATCAGTCTCCATCATAGAAGAAAATATGATGGTCTCTGTGTCATCAGTGTTGATCATTCCCTCCCAATATCCATTCTGATGATGCTGGAACTCCTAAAACACCTCTTTAGTCAGGCAGCTAAGTTATATTGCATTTAAGCATCTTCTGTTTGATTGCTGTCCTTCACACTGTGATCTGGAAGTCCCTTGGAATATCTCCTGACCCATAATATGGTAAATCCTGTAGGGAAGTTGTTCTGGGTGACTCTGCCTAAGGGCTTTCTTCCATTTTTCTCCAGTGGCTGAGGCCATATTTTTATGTCTGTTCTGATACTTGTCATTCTGATTTTCCTTGAGCCAAAACTGTCTCCATTTGCTACATCTTTTGGTGGAAAGATTGCTTTTCTCACTATCTCGGTAGCTGCTAATCTCCTAAATTGGATTGCCTCTGGGTTATAGGTCTGCCCATACATCAACCCCTCTACTTCTCATGATGCTCCTGGACCCTCTTTCTTTTATCTGTAGGTGATTGGATCCTCTCTCTCTCTACCAAACACCTCCTTGCTAATTTTCAAGCTGGCCAGATTTCTATGAAGCCCCTTGGTTAGCCTGCCAATTGACATACTGGCCACATTTCTCAAATACTACCAGTACCAGTCTTTACAGTCCACATATGAAGTCCTCTAGGGGCCTGGGACTAAATGGTTCCCCAGTCAACAGCTGAAGATTGTTGTGCTATCCTCTGTCATCATGTGTCAGCAGTTATTTCCTGTGGAAAAGTCTAAACCTGTGAAATATTTAAAGCTATCATTCCCCCCGACCCTTGAGTCTTCTCTCCTCCAGGCTAAACATCTCAAGTTCTTTCAAGTGATCCTCATTTATTGGGGTCTCTAATCCACTCATCATCTTGGTAACTCTCCTCTGGATACCATTCTACTTCCCTATGTTCCTCCTAAAAATGGGAAAGAGAAGGAGGGAGGGAAGGAGAAAGAGAGAGAGAGATATCTGGGGTCAAGATGTGGGCCCTAAACAAATACAACTATTTGTAAAATTATATTACCTGACAGTTATGTAATTCTTTAAAATTGTAAAGTTCTTTATAGACATTATGAGCCACACAACAATCTCCGTGAAGTAGGCACTAAAAGCATTATTACCCTAATTTTATAGAAGAAACTCATTTTCAGAAAAGTGAAATGCGTTGCCCAGTATCATACATCATTACATGTAGAAGGTTTTTCCTGATTCTCCCCAGTTGCTAGTCCCCCTGCCAAATTACCTATTTGTTTTGAATATATCCATGTAGCACCCATTCTGCAACTACAGTTCTCCCTCTCCACCAACTGAATTCAAAGGTTAAATTTCTCAAGGTACTGCTCCCCCAGATTCAAGGTATATAGTGAGTTTGCTTTCTTACAACTATAGCTCATGATCCGCAACTGATGCATTTGCTTTCAACAACCAAACACTTGACACTATTTGCTCAAAGCAAAAGCATTTACTAAAATAGCATAGCATGAACAGCAGTAATAATACATTCTCCCACAACCTGGGTCCCCTTCTCACAAATGTGAATAGCTTTAGCAGGAAGAGAGAGCACACATATCAAGAAAAAAGAATACACATATATAGGGAGCACACATGAACAAAATAACTCATACCTCTGACACTGTAGGCCCCTTATGTCTTTTCTCTTCTCATAGTGTCCTCATGCCCTGAGTGCAGCATCTCTGTTGTGTATATCAATCTGTCAGGCTCTCTGTATCTTTCTCTCTATACTTCATCTTGACTCCATAGCTGGACTCTCTGGACCTGCTTTCTGCTAGGCATATCTGTCTCCTATTGGGTGATTGGCTCCATCGAAAAACTTCCCTACTAATGAGAGAAAAGGAGAGATAAATCCCCTCCCTCCAATAGGCACTCTGTAAGAGCTACAAATGAGAAGGTGAAGAATGATCCCTTGCCAAGACCTGGGTTTTTCTTCTCTGGTTGGCTATCTTCTCAATTCTCAGAGATGATTCTTCTTTCAACTGACTCTGAAGAACTTTTAGAGCTTTTTTTAATGACACCAGGGTCCTGGCTGATCATTCATCTAACCAATGATTAGCTCCCATCCAAAAGGATTAAAGATGTATAAATCTTACTTGATATTGGCTAATCAAAGACTGGAAGGGCTGAATCCTTTAAAAGAGAAGATGGACCACTTCCATTCTATAAATAGAGAGTCACTCAAAGTTTCATGCCCTTGATAAGCAGTGAAGGCAAGCAATCACAGGGTAAAACAACAAACTTCACTTCTTTTACTCAGGGGATGCAGTCGATCAGGGTCTCCTAATCATTATGCACATATGTGAGTGAGTATATGTGTGTACATGTTATTTCCCCTGCTAAAATATTATTTCCTTATGAACAAGATTTATTTCACTTTTTTTTCTTTGTATAAACAGTGCCTAACACAGTGTCTGGGAAATAGAAGGCACTTAATAATTGCCTTTTTTCTTATGGTTGATTCATTGATTGGAATGACTGAAGATGCCCCTATCCCAGGACAAACTCTAGCCTCCATCATCACTCCACCTGGGAGGGGGGAGGCCCAACATCTCACTCTATTTTGGAATTGAGACCAGCCTATTTGATATGTGGCCCTCTCAATTTCAAAAGTCAAAGTGGCATGACTTCACTCCTGAAATATCTAAGTTCATGCGCTATTATCATCTGAGAAAACAATAATCCCTTAGCCCTCCGTTCATACCAAAGGCACAAATACATAGATGCTATCAATGCTTAGAAATAGAGGCCATATCACCAGCTATATACCAATCTCTCATACCTCAGCCACAACACCAGAACTTCAATATTGTGGCAAAGACAGAGGGTGGAGAGAAATGACCAAATACTTCTTGGGATTAGGACATTTTCCACCTACAACCCTTTAAGCTTCTATAACCCTCTACATTCCTGTCTCTGGCACCAGCCCCTCTCAAGGATTGTTACCAAAAAGGGCAAAAGAATAGAGCAGCTACCCCAAGCTACTTTTGACCCTGGATTGGAGGATTCCATTTCCACATAACAGACTGCCATCCCATATTTTTCTTACCCTGTTGATTCTAAATCACCATCTACCAAGGTAAAAGCTTCTTTTCTCCTGCTACCTTTTCCTGTACTTACATTTTTATCTGACTCAGTACTTATCTTCCCAGTTTCTATTCTACACTGCTCTACTCTTCCATAATGTTCTCAAGGAAACCTTACTCTCAACTACAATACTCAAATGAACCCCTGATTTTAATGATGTGAATATTCTTTCTAAAAATACAGATCATAACCTAGCCCTGCTTGCCTATTCTGCACAGCTCTTGTCTACGTAGTCCCATAGGTTTGCCACAGGTGATCCAACCAGCATAAGCAACATGCACTCTTGGCTTTCTCTTGACACTGCAGGGATAGTAATTGAGTATGCAGGCTGTCCTTGTGTTACCTCTTGATTTTGCAACACAACCAGACCTTTTTGATTATATAGTTCTCTAATAACATACTTTGCTCCAGTTCCTATCAATATTATTATCATCATTATCATCAATAATAATAATTAGCATTTTATTTCATACTTTAAGTGCTTTACATGTTATCTCATTTCATTCTTTTTGTAATTCTTTATTACTTTATGTTATAGTTTGTTCACACCCAACTGAAAGATTATTTCAGCCCTGCAACTCACACCTTGAAATACCCTCTGCTCCTGGGGCCCCTTCTTCTGATTGGATGGCTGCCTTCCCAGAATGCCTATTTAAGCACCCAGGCCATCCATCTCTTCATTTCCAGCCAATCTGCATTCCTCTGGATGTTCTCTGGACATCATACCTCCATGCTAGGTACCTTTTCCCCATCCCTAAATGTGTTGTCTTCCACATTAGAATGTAAGTTTATCAAAGGCAGGGACTAGCTTTCTTTTTGCTTGTATTTATATTCCAGTGCTTTGCACAGTAAAGGCTCATAAGTGACTTACAAATGCTCATTGACTGGCTGACCATACATCTTTCTATTGCCTTTGATTGATAATCCCTTTTGCTTCTTTGGAGCATGTAGTATTCCACAATTTACAACTCTACAACCAGACTGAAAGATTATTGGTACTAAAATGATGACATTTCATTTCTCAGAACATGTTGGGATTTTTGAAGAATTAACTCAGTTTCTGTATTTTCTGGCTTAGCCGAGGCCATTTTTATTACCTGTAGCCACAAAGGAAAATCTGGACCATGAATGTGCTAATTAATCCCATTGTTAGTTCTGGAGCCCAATTCTTCCCTAAACTGAGAAAGGGGTGCTCAATTTACAATCATAATCATCTGAGACTACAGAAAAGCAAAAAGTAGTGTAAATTTAGAAGATTATTGAAAGGAGATACAAAGCTAGGAGATGGATGAACGTGGAGTAATGGGACTTCAGTGACTTCTGATTGGAACATTTGGAGAACAACTTCTCCATGCAGAGCAGGTTCTTTCCAATTTAATGCCTGTAGACAGCAAAGTTTCTCGTGGGGAAGAAAATTTCTCTTGATCCCTCAGGATAGCAATGTGTAGCCTACCCACAGTCCACTGAAGTAATGCCAATATCCCTAGAAGCATAACAACATAAGGATTCCATGGTGTTATTAAAGTAGCTTTGCAATTTCTTGCAAACAATTCAGCCCACTCTTTTCCTACTGCTGAATTCTGGTCTTGACTTAAGGTCCACTTATACTGTCTATCAAAGATACAGATATTGACGAGCAAGTTCTGTAAGTTGTGAGCCTACAAAACTGCCATAATCTGGACAATAGGCATTCTTCATCCACTGTTTTTTTCTGTCTGTATTGTTACAACAAACTCTTGATTGAGTTAGCCTCTAATTAGGAGACTGGAAGGTTCTGCGGTTTGATGTATTCAGAAAAATGTTGCCTTCAAAAAGGATCATCTTCATCACATATGGGAAATCCCCCTTCAACTTGGACTCTGAACCGGAAATCTTCCATGACTACAGTGAACATTTTTCGAAGGCTATATCTGCCTGTTTTATATCTTGATTGATATTAATAATCACATGGTCATAGAACAAGGTTGTCTCAGGGTTTGTTTTAATCTTTTGAGGATCCTTCTTATAATTTTGAAATATTCATGGGGGACCGTTTGTTGAAAAAGAGCCTTTTAGTTTTACAAGCTCAATTTTTTTTTTATAGTCTACAAACAAAAAGCACAGTGGGATCTTATATCCTCTACATCTTTCAGTTAATTGTGAAATGGTAAAGGTGTGGTACAGGGTGGAATATCACTTGTGGAGATTTACCTATTCCGTCTTAAAATCCTTAACAAGGGTGCCTTCAATGTCTCTGTAGATTGTTCCTATAAAACTTTTATACAAATAGAAAAGTAGGCATAAGGTTTGCTGGCAACTTTTGTTCCCTAGATAGAATGGAAAGGAATTTTTAAAAATTATTTAATTCTTGCTATGTGCCAAACAATGTGATAACTGCTAGGAATATAAATAGGAAAGTAAGATAGCCCCTGCTTTCAAATAACTCTCATTTTAGTTGGGGGAGACACAATGATATGCTGGTAAATGTTTAATAACCAGGTCTGTACAGGGGAAATGTTCTCATGAGACTTTCAAGCTGAATATACACTCTTAATATGTTATCCATTGCTTTCTTAAGTCTAGGCGATCAACAAAACAATAAATCAAGCCCTAATTTTTAGAGTTTGATGATTTCTGAGATGTAAATGTTCACACTGAACGTTTAACAATTGGCTCTTGTATCCTTAGTGCCTAACACCATGTTTAGCATACAGTGGGTACCTAATAAATGCTTGTGGATGAATTGATATTCTGGTCTGAAATACTCCTTTCTTCTTTCCAATTGTCCAAAGATAACCTTTCCCTCAAGACTCAAATTAGGTTCCTCCTTTCTCCATCAAACCCTTAGTAATATCCTTCTCTCAAAACTATACCCCTTATAATTTCCACTGTACAATTTAGGACTTCATAATATATAGGTGTAGACTCTTCTGGGGAAGCTAGGCGGCACAGTAGATGGAGTGCTGGGCCTGGAGTCAGGAATACCTGAGTTCAAATCCAGTCTCAGACAATGATTTGTGACCCTGGGCAAGTTACTTTACCCTCTTTGCTTCTCAGTTTCCTCATCTGTAAAATGAGTTGGAGAAGAAAAGGGCGAACCACTCCAATATCTCTACCAAGAAAACCTCAAATGGGGTCCCAGAGAATCAGACACGACTGAAACATCTGAACAACAATATAGACTATTCATTGTTATTTCATATATGATATACTTGTCTCCAGGTTAGATCGAAAACTTCTAGTTAACCTGGTGGCACAGTGGATAGAGCTAGGCTGGAACAGGAATCAGGAAGACCTGAGTTCAAATGTTGGTTTCAGAAAAGGTTTACAACCCTGGGTAAGTCACTTAACCTCTGTTTGCCTCAATTTCTTCAACTGTAAAATGGAAATAGCAGCCCCTACCTCACAGGGTGGTTGTGAGGATCAAATGAGATAATATTTGTGAAACACTTAGCACAGTTCCTGGAACACAATAAGTGCCACATAAATACTTATTCCCTTCCCACTTTTTGAGGTCAGGAACCATGGACTCTTTAGAGCTAGAAGAGATTCTCAACCTCAACCTTAACCTTCTAATTTTGCAAAGGAGAAAAATGAAGTTTAGAAAGAGGAAGTAACTTGTCCAAAGCTGCACAGCAGTGTAGTGATAGAGCTGGAATTAATCTCCTGGTTTCCTGATTCCTACCCCACCATTTCTTTGACTTCTCTTGTGTCTAGCATAGTTCAAAATATACTTAGGAGATTCAATAAATACTTGTTAATTGATAAAGTCTCACCATTTTCACTTTACAGATGAGGAAACTGACTTGTCCACTTCTACATAGCTAATAATTGCAGGAGCCTGGACCCAAACCCAAAGGGTCTAGGTTTATTTGCTACATCATCTTGCTTTTCCTTCTATGTGCTGGGGATGCACTTGTGATTTTTTTCCCTCCAATGATTAATATTCTTTAATTTTGGTTTGTTTGTTGTTTTTAGAATTTTTTGAGGGGAGTAGGGTTTGATGAGAAACTGAGGGTGTGTGTGTGTGTGTGTGTGTGTGTGTGTGTGCGTGTGTGTTGGTGTCTGTGTGCCTATGTGAGGGGGTTAGAATGACTTTGCTGAGTCCAATCAAGGAAAACAGCTTCTTAGTGGGGTAGTTGTGGGGGAGGAGGGGGTTAGATAGTGGAAAGTGTGGGGGAGAAGGAGGATGGATTGGTACTAATGGTGCCGCCCTCTAAACATGAGCCACAGACAAACAACAGAGGGCTGACACTCTAGCTGTGGGCTGTTGCCCTGAGTGGAAGTAAACCATCCCTGTCTAATGTAAAGATGTCACATTTGGCAAGATTTTCCCAGCAGGACCTACATTTCTGCTAATCACTTAATCTTCACGTTGGTTGCTTTAATGCATATTTACCCTTCTGACTCTTCTTCCTGGGCTGGAGTCCAAAGATCCCTCTGTCTCAGCAGTCAACTCAATTCAATTCAATTCAACAAATGTTTATGAAGCAAATGTACTTGAGGCATTTTGATTTGGCTCCCCCCTTTCATTCATTTGAAAAATACCTATAAAGCACCTCATATGTTCCAGGCACTGTGCTAGACACTTTGAATACAGAGACTAAAACAAATAGTACCTGCTTTCAAGATGCTTGCACTCTATTGGGAGAAGGCAATTCAAACACAGATATATAAATATAAAATATAAATGAAGTGAAACACAAATAGACTTGCATGAAATAATGAAGAGCAAAATGAACAGAAACAAGAGAATGTTCTATGCAGTAATAACAGTATTGTTTTAAGGACAACTTTGATGTAGAGCCAAGATGGTGGAGTAAAGGCAGGGACTCACCTGAGCTCTCCCTCAAACCCCTCCAAATAACTTTAAATAATGACTCTAAACAAATTCTAGAGTGGCAGAACCCACAGAAAAACAGAGTGAAACAATTTTCCAGGCCAAGACAACTTAGCAAGTTAGCAGGAAAGGTTCGTTGTACCAGGATAAAGAGGAGCACAGTCCAGTGCAAGCACATCAGAGCAGACCCAGCCCTAGAAAAACAGGATCAGACCTCGGGGTGACTAAATCAGTGACACCAGTGGCAGTTTCCAGATCTCTCAGCCCATAGACAGTAAGAGGATCAGGCAATAGGTCAGGAGATTTGCAGAGGTCCCTTTGATGGCAACAGGAACTCTGTTGCATTATGTGTATTTGGATCTGGGTTGCAGTCTTGGGTCTTAGGCCCAGTGCAAGGAGGAGCACCAGCACAGCAGAGCTTGCAGCCATAAGGGAGCAGGGACCCCGGTCACAGTTCCAGGGTTAAAAAGAGTGTTTGTGATCACTCACAAACCAGTGCCCGGTACAGAAGAGTAGTAAACATACCTCTCTCTAGATCATACCACCTTGAAAGAGTCAAAAACTTACAGGTCCCCAGAATTACCTCTGAAAACAGCTGCACAAAAATCCTGAAGCTTGGGACAGTGCCCCCTCCACTTGGGAAGTAGAGCCCCACCTTAGCATAAAGTTAAAAGTCATGAAATACGCTGGAAAATAAGCAAACAACAGAAAAAAATTCTGACCATAGAAAGTTACTATAGTGGCAAGGAAGATCAAAACACAAACTCAGAAGAAGACAATAAAGTCAAAATTCCTGTATCCAAAGCATCAAAGAAAAATATTAATTGATCTCAGTCCATGGAAGAGCTCAAAAAGGATTTTGAAAAAAACAAGTAAAAGAGGTAGAGGAAAAATTGGGAAGAGAAATAAGAATGATGCAAGAAAATCATGAAAAAGGAGTCAAGAGCTTGGTGAAGGAAGCACAAAATATACTGAAGAAAATAATACCTTAAAAAACAGAATAGGCCAAAAGTAAAAGAGGCACAAAAATCCAATGAAGATAAGAATGCCTTGAAAAGCAGAATTGACCAAATGGAAAAAAAAAGGCACAAAATCTCACTGACAAAAATAATTCCTTAAATGTTAGAATTGAGCCAGTGGAAGCTAATGACTTCATGAGACATCACGAAACAAACAAATGAAAAAATAGAAGAAAATGTGTAATATCTCACTGGAAAAACAACTGACCTGGAAAATATATCTAGGAGAGATAATGTAAGAATTATTGGACTGCCTAAAAGTCATGATAAAAAAAAAAGAGCCTAGACATCATCTTTCAAGGAGACATTCTAGAACCAGAGAATAAAATAGAAATTGAAAGAATTCACCAATCACCTCCTGAAAGAGATCTCAAAATGAAAACTCTCAAGAATATTTCAGCTAAATTGCAGACCTCCCAGATCAAGGAAGAAATGCTGCAAGCAACCGAAAAGAAACAATTCAAATATTGTGGAACCACAGTTAGTATAACAAAATATTTAGCAGCTTCTACATTAAAGGATTGGAGAACTTGGGTTATGATATTCTGGAGGGCAAAAGACCTAAGATGATAACCAAGAAGCACCTACCCAGCAAAACTGAATACAATTGCTCAGGGGGAAAAAGTGGGTATTCAATGAAATAGAAGACTTTCAAGCATTCCTGATGGAAAGACCAAAGCTACATAGAAAATTTGACTTCCAAATACAAGATGCAAAAAAAGCACAAAAAGGTAAACAGGAAGAGAACTTATAAGGGATTCAATAAGATTAAACTGTTTATATTCCTACATGGGGAAATGGTATTTATAACTCCTAAAACTTTTCTCATTATTGGGGCATTTAGGAGTATACATAGGTGTGAGTTAAACATGATGGCATGATTATCTTAAAAAATAAAATTAAGGGATGAGAAAGAAGAATGCACTAGGAGATGGGGAAAAGAAGAGGTAAAATGGGATAAACTATCTGACATAAAAGAGACCTGAAAGAGATTTTTACAGTGAAAGGGAAAATGGGGGAAGTGGGGAGAGGAGCAGATGAACTTTACTCTCATCAGAATTGGCTCAAAGAGGGAATAGTATACAGTGACAAACTCAGTTGGGTGTAGAAATCTATCTTACCATACGTGAAAATAGTAAGGGAAGGGGATAAGAAAAGGGTGGGGAATGCAGCTGATAGAAAGGAGGGCAGTTTTGGGGAGGTAAAAGTCAGAAGTAAAACATTTTTGAGAATGGATAGGGTAAAAGGAGAGAGAGTATAATAAAAGGAGGAAAATAGGATGGAGGGAAATATGTAATTGATAATTATTACTGTGAAAAATAAATTTCAGTGAATTTCTCTGATAAAGACTTCATTTCTCAAATGTATAGAAAACTGAGTCAAATTTATAAAAATACGAGCCATTCCTCAATTGATAAATGGTCAAAGGGTTTGAACAGGCAATTTTCAGATGAAGTAATTAAAGCTCTCTATAGTCATGAAAAAAAAGTGCTCTAAATCACTATTGATGAGTGAAATGCCAATCAAAACAACTCTGAGCTACTACTTCACACCTGTCAGATTGGCTAATATGACATAAAAGGAAAATGAAAAGTGTTGGAGATGTGGGAAAATTAAAACACTAATGTACTATTGGTGAAGTTGTATGCTTATTCAATATTCTGGAGAGCAATTTGGAACTATGCCAAATGGGCTATAAAAACCTTTAACCAAGCAATACCACTACTAGGTCTGTATCCCAAAGAGATAAAAACCAAAAAGGAAAGGGCCCTATGTGTACAAAAATATTTATAGCAGCTCTTCTAGCAGTAGCAAAGAATTAGAAACTGAGGGGATGTCCATCAATTGGGGAATGGCTGAACAAGTTGTATATGATTGTGATGGAATACTATTGGGCTTTAAGAAATTATGAGCAGGAAGCTCTCAGAAAAACATGGCCTTACATGAACTGATGAGAAGTGAAATAAGCAGAGCCAGGAGAACCTTATACAGTGGAGGGGACATAACATCAATATTGTATGATGGTCTACTATGAATAACTCAGCTATTCTCAGTAATACAATGATCCAAAATCATCCTGTAGGACTTATAATGAAAGGTGCTCTCCATCTCCAGAAAATGAACTCCAGAGGAAGACTAAATGCAGATCAAAAACCCTTTTACTTTACTTTCTTTATTTTTCTTGGGGGGGGCGGTTTCTGTGTTTTCTTTCACAGAATGACTTACACAGAAATGGGTTTTGCATGACTACAGATGAGTACCATATCAAATTGCCTTCTCAAAAGGGAGAAGAAGGAAGGAGACAAATTTCCTCAAAATTTGGGGAAAAAAGAATTTAGAAATTGCTTTTACATATAATTGTAGAAAATAAAATATTTTTAAAAGAACAAAAGAGAAAAACTGAATGACTAAGTTATTTTTACTATTATAAATACCCAAATTAACTATAAAGGCCATATGGAGGAAGATGTTATCTGCATCCAGAGAAAGAACTGATACATAGAAGAATGTATAGAATGATGTAGCATGTATATACATATTTGTGCCTAATGGTAGCCATCTTGGGAGGGGGAGAAAGGGAAGAATGAAAGTTAAAAAAAAAAAGAAAATTACATGATTATTATATATTTAAAAATAGCAAGTTGTACATAATAGATTTGCAGTTTTGTGTACAATCATCTTTTTTTCTATTCTACTGTGTTATAGAAATACTTGTTTTATTTCAGAATAAAATAAATAAAATTTTTTAAAATGAAGTAAAGTAAATATGAAATAAGTAGTGTGAAATGCAGCATATATCCTGTGAGTCAGGTTGAACTGAGATCAAATCCCATTTACAACACATATTGGCCATGTGACTCATATATACTTTCTTCTTATTGTTTGTTCATTTGCTTCAATTGTGTCCAACTCTTCATGACAACATTTGGGGTTTTCTTGACAAAGATACTAAAGTGATTTGCCATTTCCAGCTCATTTTACAGATGGGGAAACTGAAGCAGAGTTAAGTGACTTGCCCAAGGTCACACAGCTAATGTGTCTAAGGTCAGATTTGAACTCAGGAAGATGAGCTTTCCTGACTCCAGGCTGGAAATCAATCTATCTACTGTGCCACCTAGCTGCCTCTGATAGTTTCTTAACCTCTCAGTATCCCAGACAACCATCTGTATGTAATTAGGGTTCATGAGAATTTCTAGCTGTAAGACACTCCTTGTTGGTGGGGACAATGACTATTCAAACCTCATGGACAAGTGAGGGGTGGAGTTGTTGAGCACTTGGGAGAGGAGAGAGTTTGTTTCTGACTTCTAGCTGGCTTCTGGCTTCAAGGTAGGATACACGTAGTTCTAGTCATTCTTCATGGGGAGGCCCCTCCATGCAGATAAGGACTTTAGGAAGAAGCTGGAATCCAACTTCTCCCCTCATATAGGCATAGATTATCAAATGGTCATTCTTTCCACCAATGAGAAGGGTCTTATGAAAATGACCAATCTTGAAGTCTGGGTTACACAAGACCATAAATTGCAGATTAGTTACAGATCTGTACATGGAAAGCAAGTTCCTATATGAAAGAGCTCCCAACACTGATGAAATCACAAGTCCAAACAAATACTCTCACCTGTTTGGAGGTGAGAGGGTAAGAAAGGAACCAAAGAAAGGAACTTCCTGTAGAAGGTAGCATTTAGAATGATCTTGAAATGAAGCTATGAGGCTCTAAGAGGGAGAAGTGAAAAGGGACTTACAATTCCTGACTTCCTTGCAGATTCAGTTCAAATACTGTCTTCAGTAGGGAGCCTTCCCTAGTTCCTCTAATTGCTAGAGATTTACCCTCTAAGTGGTACAGTGCTGGCCCTGGAGTCAGGAGAAACTGAGTTCAAATCCAGCCTCAGACACTTATGTGAGCCTGGGCAAGTCACTTAACCCTGTTTGTCTCAATTCCTCCATCTGTAAAATGAACTAGAGAAGGAAATGACAAACCTCGCCAGTTTCTTTACCAAGAAAACCCTGTCTAACATCACTGAAAAACATTTGTACACATTTTTTCACTTATTAGAATGTTCCAAATGTAAACTCCTTAAGCACAGGGGCTATTTTTGTCATTCTTTGTATCCTTAGCAGTTAGCACAGTGCCTGGCACATAGTAAGTACTTAACAAATGCTAGATTGATTGATTTTTTTTTCTGATTCTGTACCTCATGAAGACAATGAGGAATAAATAGTGTTTTATTAAAGAATGTGAGAAGCAGAAAGACTCTCAAAGACAACCATTCCAGAGGTGAGATATTGCTGGGAATGGACCTGATGTAGGGATAGCCACAAGTACAGAAGGAAGAGAAAGAGGCTGTCACGGTATCCTAAGGCCGGTGTCAAACAGTGAAGGAAATGGATGAGGAGAGAACCACAGTCACCATGGTAGCTATTTGTCTGGATCTGTGAGTCTAGGGACTTTCTGAAATTTCAACATGTGGCCCATTGCTATAGCAAACCTCACTCTATCTAATGGCCCCCAAGCATGCTATGGGAGAGAAAACACACTGGACCTGGACAAGGAGTCAGCAGGCTCCTAGTTCTGGACCTGGCACTTAAAGCTGGTCACTGTCCTCAGTGTGCCTCAGTTTTTTCATCTGTAAAAGAAGGAGCTCACATCTCTAAGATCCCCTCCAACTCCAACATTGTGATTCTCAGAATCTCCTCTCTACCAACACCTCTGTGTCCTCTGTAACTCAGGAGGCACCCAAGTTAAATTTCTTTGGAGCTGAACAGGCTGACACAATGAAGGGAAATGAGTCTTCGTCAGGATCTTTGTTATAGATTAATATTGGCCGAGTGTCTAAAATGTACTAAGCATTGAGAACCTGTCCCTGGACCCCTTTGGCAACTCATGTCTTAGAGAGAAGAGACAGGTTGGCTGACATGTAAATCCTTCTTTATACTTTCTCTTCCTCTTTGAGGGAGAGGGAGGAGGGTAAGTAGATTTTTTAGCTGGTAATTCTAGTAGTTCTGCTAACCAGATTTTAAAATCCTTGTGGGCAGGGTCTTATATTTCCTTTGCATGTAACCTTGATCCCTTCTTTAATTTGCTCAGATGATTTGTCCTCTTCCCATTCTTCCTCCTGCCCCTGTATGCCTCAATGACTTTTCTAGCTCCCACATTCACCTCTAGTTGTAACTAAATGGAAAGATCTTAATTGATCCCTGTCAGGAAGAAGAGGAAGGAAGGAGGGAAGGAAGGAAGGAAGGAAGGAAGGAAGGAAGGAAGGAAGGAAGGAAGGAAGGAAGGAAGGAAGGGAGAGAGCCAAGAAATAAGTGTTTATTAAGCATCTACTCTGTTGTTGGTCCCATGCTAAGTACTTTACAAACATTACCTCATTTGATCATCACAAGAACCCTGGGAAGTAGGTGCCTATTATCCCCATTTTACAGTTGAGAAAAACTGAGGCAGACAGAGGTTAAATGACTCACCCAGGCTCACACAGCTAGTAAATGTCTGAAGCCAGGTTTGAATTCATGTCTTCCTGACTCCAGGCCCAGTACTCTATCCACTTTGCAACCCATCTGCCTTTTTCTTGGGAAAAAGAGGGAGATTCATGGGGTCTGGAGAGGCCTGAATCTGGCTTAGTACCTGAAAATCCAGTCTCCCACCTTCAAATGGTTTCAGGCTGCTGGGACCTAGCTGAATTTCTGGAGTTTGTGGAGAAATAGCTGAAGCCTGACTGAGGATGTTTAATAAATGTTATTACTTTGTTGAATTTCTAAAGCTACAGTGATTAGTTTCAGGGCATGGTTTAGAAATTGTTGCAAATTGATTTGTGTGAACTTAAGTTATGCACATTGTTTATCAATAGAAATAATTTGCATCCTGAGTTCCTTTTACTCCTCTGCATTTGCTTCAGTCCCTGGAAATCCTGAAGAATGACATGGTCCAGAGCACAGGGCCAAAGACTCATAGATTGAGTGATGAATTTATTCAACAGGATTGGTTGGGAATGTACTCTCTGATAAGGGATGCATCACTTGGTGAAGCCAGTAGAATTAGAGGGAAGAAATTGAGGGATGTTACCCGGCAGTTCAATTCAATATTTGTTAGGTATCTACTACATGCCAGATACTGTAGAAACTTTAAGGATATAGACAAAATAAGATACAAATACACGAATTTGGAGTCTAGTGAGCCAGATGAAATAAGATGCAGCTATGCTATAGAATAAAGAGGACCAGATTTGGAATTAGTAGACAGACCTAGATTTGACTTTGACTCTCATATTTACAAATCTAGCAGAATGATCTTAAATCAAACTCTGAGTCTATACCTTATTTATAAATTAGAGGAAAAACTAGATGGTCTCTATGGTCCTTCCCACCTCTAAATCTTATAATTTAGAAATTATTGGGGTAGGGCAGAAATTTGAGTACAGATAAGAGAATACAGGCTCCACCTTGAACCTCCAGTTTGGCTAAGTAAAGCTCCAGAATAATGTGCATGGTCCTAGTACTGGTGGCCAGAGGCATAATGGGAGTTGAAAAGAATATTCTTGTCTCAAAGGAAATATTAATCAGATCCAGAGAGGGTATGGAAGAAATAAGTGTAGTCAAAAAGACACACTTGATTGGATAGACTCTGGAAAACCCTAGATAGTTGTAACTGTGCATATAACACACATATGAATATAAAACAACAACACAACAACAACAACAACAACAACAACAATAATAATAATAATAATAATAATAATAATAATAATAATAATAATCTGAAAGAGACCTGAAACTATGAGCTGGCTCACAAAAGGCTGAAATAACATCCTTTCAAGCAGCTATAGCCTAGAAGTAGCAGATGGCAGTAACAGCTAATTTGAGAAAGCATCCCAGCAGATGACATAAGCGGCTCTTCAGAGAAAGCAGTAAGTGGCATCCTCAAAAGCAGAGCTGAATTATAGCTAGGAGAAAACCCTAAGTTTGTCTGGTCTGTTAGTGTTGACTTTCTCACCAATGGCTTGGAAAACTATAGGAGACTGTGTATATGGAGTTGGGAGTATTTTTTTCTTGTTTTTACCTTGCTATTCTGTTGAATTAAATGCTTTTGCTTTGAGTTAATGTGCCTGCTGGTTTGTTCTGGTTAAAGAGAAGAATTGGATAGGAGTTCATAAGCTTTGGTTAACAATACATATTGTCCCAAAGAGTACCTTGAATCTGATTGTAGCTCTTGGGGGGGTATATTGAGAAAAACCTAATCTCTGTTACTATAATGTGGTAAGTACAATAGTAGAAGTATCCATAACATGTTATGAGGATTCAGAGGAAGGAGAGGTCACTTCTGTACAGGAAAGCACAAAGGTTTTCATAAAAATAGTGATGCTCAGGTTGGACATTGAAAGATAAAATGAAGCAGAAATGATAGAGGGCAGGGTATAACAGGTACAAAATATAGCATGTGCAAAAGTGTGGAGACAGAAAAGCAAAGAATACCTTCAGGAAGCTAGTCAAACTTGGTTAGAACATGGAGTATCAGAAAGGGTTTAGGCAAAGCTAAGACTGGAAAGTTAGCTTAGACTCAGCCTGTGAAGAACCTGGAACACCAGGCCAAGGAATTTGGGCTTGATTGTGTACAAAATAGAAAACTACTGAAGGAGTATAAGCAAGACAGTGAGGTAGTCAGAGCTATTTCTTAGGAAGATCACTCTAAAGAATTGATTACAGAGGGGAGAGAGTCAATTTAAAGGCAACAGTTAAGAGATGTTTGAGGCAAGTGTTGATGAGGACTTGAACCAGTGGGAATAACAGATTTGATCTCCCCTTCTTTCCTAGCCCACAGCTTAACTCCAATAATCACAATGGTTTGGGAACAGGTCTAGAATGACACTGATATTTCTTCTTCCCTGAAGAAGAAATCTACCTAGACCTTTTTCTCAGCTTCCACTCCACCGGCAGGTAGGTATAGAATGATGGACTGAAAGCCTAAAACAAAATGGGAAAAGGCTTGTACAAGGGGGAAGGTGCACAGTTACCTGTGGGATTTGCTTGCCTGGAGGGAAGGAAGGAGAGGAAAGGAAGGATGAGGAGGGAAGTGGACTTAGGGGTGCTGATGCCAGTTCTAATCAAGCTGATTTTGAGATTTTCAATGTGAGCATTTACACCTCTGACTTCATCAATTGCTACAAATCAAGGTTTTATTTGTTTTGTTGATTGACTAGACTTAAGAAAGTATTAATAATGCAGATTAAACTTAAATGTGCCTGCAGTATTTCCCCCCATGCACACACACACTCACACACACACACACACACACACACACACACACACACACACCTCTCCAGAGGTCCTGGTTGTTTAACATTTATTAGCACACCCTCCAAAGTGGTATACAGAGCTTAAATGTAGCTTGTTCCCATTGAGGAAAAGACAAGGGAACTGGGAGCTGTCCACTTCTGAAGCTTATTTGCAAAGACCTAGGGAGCTGCCATTAGCATCACATGCCAAGTTTGAAAAGATGCCAGTACATTCACCTTGCTCAGCATAACAAGTTGTATATGAATTCTTTGTTCAAGTTCAGGTCTCACTGGAGATCTGGTTTCATCAAACCTTGACCTCACACTATATTTCCTGCTTGCCCCTTGAACTTCATGATTGTTGCCAAAATCTTTTTTCCAATTCAATTCCACTTATATATTTGAGCGAAGGGTTTTGTTTTTCTTGATTTCTCAATGGGGGGGGGAGGAGGGAGGGAGAGAATTTGGAAATGAAAACTGTATTAAATTTTAAAGTGAATTATATTGAACAAGTATCATTTAACCTGTGCTTAAAGATTGTTCGATCCACTTAGGAGGGCTGGCCATACTGCTGGGAAATGCTTCTGGGCCATTAAGGAGTATATCTTTATCTCAAGCCAAAATTTGCCTCTTTTTCAAGTTTGACTCATTGTTCTTAGCTTTGTCTCCCCTCTATAGACCCCTACACACACACACACACACATACACACACACACACTCCTGCCAAAAAGAAAAGGAAAAAAAAACAATTTCTACTTAGGGCTCTAGCTAGGACTAGAATGATTTGACTGATTCACATCCAAGCTAAGGGAAACATTAGGTAAAGGAGAACACAAGTCAGGCTCCTATGCCCTACTCCTACCCCTATAGAGAAGAGTGACTTTAAGACTCCTCAGTGAGGTAGTTGTAGGTGAGAGCTGCATGGAAGTTGGAGACTCTGTAGTGAAAAATCTCCCTCTTTCCAAATCATATGCGGATTGAGAGTAAACCCATCTGGAACAGGAGAAATTGTAATGCAAATTAGGCTTCACAAATGCTATTGTTAGTACCAAAGAGAAGTACAGCTAGAAAATTTTCTGAGACCCTGGGGGGAGGGAAGTATAAAGACTCAGAAGAGGAGATCTGAAGGCCTGGATAAAGTGAAGGAATTAAAGAAAATAACCCAAAATGTCCCTTCTAGCTCCAAATTTTAGGAGCCTATGATGTAGCCTGCGGTGTAGTTCATTTGTCAGAGGACTTGAGTTAAAATTTCTACTCTACCCCATCCTGCTTGAGTTAAATGAGGTGGTTGGTCTAGAAGGATCTCTAAGATACCTTGGAATTCTTCACTGTGTTCCACAGATGCACTTTCGCACTCTCAGTGGTGGCAAGATGGTCGCCTCCAGTCTCTGTTTAACAATTGGCTCTCAAAAAGAAGTGCCCTGAAAACACTTTTTTAAATTAAATCTGCATTATTGACCTTTCCCCCATCACTTTCTTAAGTCTAGACCAGATGTGTATAACTTTGCAGTAGGTAAGGGCCAAAATTAAAACAGGCTAAACTTCTTCAAGCTGTGGGTAGGTTAGACTAGAGAAAACTGATGATGGTTGGTTGCCGCAGATCATGTGACAAATAGAAGAGGGTGGAGTGGAAACCCTATATTTTTCATGGGCCACCCAAAATCCTTTCATAGGCTGCAAGTGGCTCCTGGGCTGTGCAGTTGCCCAGGCCTGGTCTAGACAATCAGTAAAACAGTCAATCAAATCCTGATTTATACCATTTGATGATTTCCAAAATGTAAATGCTCACTGAAATTTTGATAATCGGCTTTCTAGAGCAGGCTCCAGCATACCATTGCTTTGGACTTCAGGGACTGATTCAACATCCACCCTAAGAATTTCTGGATCTTGCTATTCTCCCTAATATATAGCTATCCTAAATATGTTGTCGTCCCCAGTTAGAATGTGAGCTCCTCGAGATCAGGGACTATCTTATTTTTTCATTTGCATTACCAGGGCTTAGCATGGTACCTGGCACATAGTAGGTGCTCAATAAGTATTGATCGATTGCTTTTTCATTCATTTTCCTATTCATTCTAAATCTATGATCTTGTTAAGAGAAACTAGATTAGACTACAGCTTGAGCAATATGAGATAGCTCAGAGAAAATCTAAGAAAAGTAGAGTTGAGAAATCTAATAAAGGTAGGTACTGTTGGACCCATGGTACTATGGAAGGAACTCTGTATTAAGGGTCAGATTACACTAGGTTCAGATCCAAGCACTGCCATTTCTTACCTGCATGATCCCCGGAAAGGTCTGTTTTGTCATCTATAAAATGAGTATATTGGACTCACCAATCATCACTAAGGTCCTTTCCACTTCTCCATCTATAACCACATGATCCTAGCTTGATGTCCAAAGGTGGGCAAGGGGCTCAGATGAAAAGATGGTTTTCTTAAAGATAAGGGAGTAAAAGAGAAAGCTTTGACTTGAACTGGTTAAGTAAAAACAAAAGAGTAGTGACAATGGGGAACTGAAGGGACTGTTAAGAGCTTGCCTAATGAGTTGAGGGCATGAGTCTCTCCTAAATAATGAGCCAGTACCTGTAATTACATCCCTGGAATAGTCTGGACCCCGTGACCTACCAACACTATTGCATGGTCACACTGTAAAAAAGAGAGCTACAACAACTGGGGAAAGGGCAGAGATAAGAACCATAGTTATAAAGCTTTTTAAAAATAATCTTTGCAGAAGATACCCTCCCTATTTTCTTGGGCAGTGGGACAGAAAGGTTGTTTCCTCAAAGACCAAGAGAGTAAAAGAGAAAGCTCTGGTATGAACTGAGAAGGAAAAGCAAAAGGGGAGCTCTTCCCCTCCCCCTTTATCTTTTTCTTTTTAAATTTTTTATTGAAAAGGATGAGAAGCAGCATGTAGTACTGGACAGAGATCTGACCTTGGAGCCAGGAAAATCTAAGTTCAGGTCCTGTCTCTGACACATGCTAGCCATGTGACCCTGGGCAAGATGCTTAAGTTCTCAGTGTGTCCAAGTGTCTCTCTAAAACTACAAATTGTAGAGAAAGTTACATACATATGCACACACATAAACACAAACATATATATATATATATGTGTGTGTGTGTGTGTGTGTGTGTATGTGTATATGTGTGTGTGTGTGTATAGTGTGTCTTTATCATATGAAACTCCCATAACCAACCAACACATGTGCACACACACACATACATGAAGGAGGGGTGAGAGGGAATTCCTTACAATAAGGAAATCACTATATACATGTACATATATATATTTGCATTTATGTATACATATGCGTGTAATTTTTTCTAAATAAAAAGAAAGTGGAATAGCACATTCATGGGGTCAGAGTTATGTCAAGGAAACCATAGTTCTATTCCCTACAATGTTGGGCAGGAGGAGGATGTATTTGTAAATGAAGGAGATATTAAAAAAAGAACAATAAAAATAAGATGTTTAAATATTGGATTAAGAAGTAATAAATGAATATCAAAAATTCAATGAAACAAGGGAAGATTTATATGAACAAATGTAGAGCAATAAAAGCAGAACCAGGAGAATAATATGCAGTATAGTAATATAAAGAAACACAACTCCAAGAATAATTGCACTGACCAATCTTGGTCCCAGAAAATTGACGATGAAATAGATTTCCCTTCTCATGATGGTGAGACAGGGGACTACAGGATCAGAATACTGTGTAATCTGTCAGATGCTATTGTCTTATTGGTTGGTTTTACTCAACTGTTTTTCATTGCTACAAGGGAAAAGTTATTGAGGATGGAGTTTGTGTATCATGACATTGTAGAAGGACAAAATGAATCAAGAGGAAAATCAAATTGAAAAACAATAAAATAAAAGGTTTGTGTTTTAATTCAGGTAGTTCTTTCACAATCTATTTAACTTTGGACAAATGACTTAATCTATGCAAACTGTAGTTTCCTAATCTGCAAAAATGAAATGATAATTTTTGTTCTCAGAGGGACATTGTGAAGAACAAATTAGATACACAGCCTTATGAAGTGCTTTATAACCATGAGGATGACTCTGAACTCATTATTCCAGAGCCAGGCTGGTCCCTTTCCCCCTCCGGTATCCCAGAAAGGTTAAGATGTCTCTTCTCTATTGCCATAGGCTTTAGCATCAGTTCCAGGTGGATTCTCCCTACTATTAGCCCCTGGTGAGGGCCATACCAGTTCCAGTTAACCATTTAGAATCAATTACCATCTATAGGGAAATGTTTACTTTGATGCTATAGAAAGAACAGAAGTACAAATGTTTCTCATCACCATCTCAGGGAAATATTCACCTTTATACCACCACACTCTCTGGGAAGAAAGGACTCTGACTTAACAAAATTGGTCCCGCCAAATTCACATTCAAATGCAGTATCATTGTCAGATGAGTCCTCATCTCAGCTACCTCTGGGCCATGGGGGTTCTGAAGGTCTTTCCTCATGCCTCAGGGAATTAGTGCTGACTAGGCTGGCTGCAAAAACACATCACAGACTCAACTTCTGGACTCCTGGACCTCAGAGTGGGGCACATTCTCCCAACCTTTTGAAACTCATAAATTTGTAGCCTACAGATTAATCTTCACCTAAAATGAATGAACAAATATTGATGTAAATTCATAGGCCAAATTTTGGCTTCATTTGGGGTGGACCCTGGGCCTCTCCCCTTATAGCATAGTCCTTGTTCTATCATAAGAATGCCTTCATCAGGAAAGGAGTCTACCAAAGAGAAGAGGTCAAAACAAAAAGAGATGTGGCTAACTAGAGCCTTTTGAATGCCCCTAACCAGCTATGCGACTACAGCTGGTCAAAGAGGCTCCTTTCTGTTCATCACATTGTTAGAAGACTGGAACCACTTATGTAATGCCTAAATATGTTCCAAATCCCTCTAAGGCACTTCCATTAAATATTATCATGACTTTCCCAGAGGCAGGGATATACTTCCATGTGGGAAAGTATATCAGTGTAATTCTGTGCATCTTCATATGTTCCATAGACCCATTATACAACTTATATAGTAAATGTTGTATAAAACTTTTATTTTCCCTACTCAAGTGTGATTTTCTTGAGGATGAGAAGTGTATTTTATTCATCTTTGTATTTCCCTTTCATACCTTAAAAATAGTAGACCCTAGAGAAACTTTTATCAAAATAAATTAATATGCCAACCAGTTTGTTCAACCATTCTTTCTTTGTTGGGTACTTGGGTTCTTTCAATTTTTTTTTGCCAACATAAATAGCACTTCTCTGAACATCCATTTACAAAATCCTTCCCACCCACCTTCCTCCTTGAGTTATTTCTTTGCCTAGCATAGTTCCCAAAGTGGAATTACCAGGCCAAAGGGTATGCATAGCTTTTTTTTCCCCTAGCTCTTATTCCACTCTGCCAGATTGCTCTGTGGGAAGCCTGGACCAATTTAGAGTACCATCAGCAACACATAAGAGTAGTTGTTTTCCTACAGCTCTGACGGAGGTCAGCCTTTGACATGTTTTGTTTATTTTTGCTTCTTTGAGAACAGGTACATAATAGCACCTTAAAGTTGTTTTAATTTGAATTTTTTATTTAAATTGCTAGTGAGGCTATGCATTTTTCCATGTGATAATTTACTTTCTGCTTTCCCCTTGGCTGCAAACTCTCTGTTCATTGACCGACCAATGTATCAAGGCTTACATCCTCTGGCTTGTAAGCTTTGTATCAGTTGTGTTTGCCGCTTGCATCCTTCATCACCTTATTGCTTTTGGTTTAGATATATATCACATTTGATTGTGCAGAAATTTGTTGGTTTTGATATTTATAGGTTCAGGCATTTCACTTGTCTCTAGTGATAGCTTTCTTTAGTAGTCAGAAATCCACAGTTCTACATACATACTCTAAATATGAGAGGAGGCATTGTGGTGAAACGGAAAGAATCCTGGATTTGAAATCTGTTCAAATCCTAGCTTTCCCACTTTTACTTATGTGACCTTGGACAAGTCACTTACTTCTCTGGGGCTCAGTTTCCTCATCTGTAAAAATAAAAAAGGTTGGGGTGGGTGGAGCCAAGATGGCAGAGTGAAAGCAGTGACTTGCTTAAGCTCTCACCAAACCTCTACAAATACTCATAAAAAATGGCTCTAAACAAATTCTGAAGCAGCAGAACCCACAAAAAGACAGAGTGAAACAAATTTCCAGCCCAAGACAACCTGGATGATTGATCAGAAAGGTGTATCGTGCTGGGCTGGGAGTGCAATGCAGGCCGCAGAGAACCTGGAGCAGGCCTCAAAGGACTGAATCGTGGGCAGCTGTGGAGATTTCCAGACTCCTCAACCCACCTAATGCCAAAGAAAACTTAGAAGGTCAGTGGGAAAAGTCTGTTTCTGTCGGGGCTGAGAAAGGAAGGTGGGGTCTCAGCTTCATTCCGCAAGAGCGTGGTCCTGGGAGGGGGGGCAGCTGCTTCCTGAGCTTCCGGCCCACAGACTGAGGGGGAATCCAGTGGCTGATCACAGAGGGATTGCAGGGATCTCTTTGCCAGTGCTGAGGCAGGAATCTCTTGCTTTGCCCATGTTTGGATCTGGGTCACAGTTCTGGGTGCCGGTGCTGGGATGAAGAGGAACACTGGCATGGTGGAGCTTGTAGTGGCTGTGGAGAGGAGCCCCTCCTCACAGTTACAGGACAGAAAGGAATATTTGTGGTCACAGGCCAGGAAAGGAGTAAACACCTCCCCTTATCATACCACCTTGGAAGAACTGAAAATTTACAGGTCCCTACAAGTATCTCTGAAAACAGCTGTACAAACCCCTGAAGCTTGGGACAGTACATTCTCCACATTGGAAGCAGACTCTTACCTTAACAAAGAGTTTAAAACTCAAGTAATTGGCTGGGATCATGAGCAAGCAGCGCAAAAAAGAGTCAGACTATATTATCTTACTTTGGTGACAAAGAAGATCAAAATATACAACCAGAAGAAGACAACAAAGTCAAAGCTCCTACATCCAAAGCCTCCAAGAAAAATATGAATCAGTCCCAGGCCTTGGAAGAGCTCAAAAGGGATTTTGAGAAGCAAGTAAGGGAAGTAGAGGAAAAACTGGAAAGAGAAATGAGAGTGATGCAAGAAAATCATGAAAAACAAGTCAACAGCTTGCTAAAGGAGACCCAAAAAAATACTGAAGAAATTAACACCTTAAAAAATAGCCTAACCCAAATGGCAAAAGAGGTCCAAAAAGCCAATGAGGAGAAGAATGCCCTAAAAAAAAAATTGGCCAAATGGAAAAGGAAGTCCAAAAGACTACTGAAGAAAATACTTCCTTAAAAATTAGAATAGAGCAATTGGAAGCTAGTGACTTTATGAGAAATCAAGACACTGTAAAACAAATCCAAAAGAATGAAAAATTAGAAAACAATGTGAAATATCTCATTGGAAAAACAACTGACCTGGAAAATAGATCCAGGAGAGAGAATTTAAAAATTATTGGACTATCTGAAAGCCATGATCAAAAAAAGAGCCTAGACATCATCTTTCAAGAAATTATCAAGGAAAACTGCCCAAATATATTAGAACCAGAGGGCAAAATAGAAATTGAAAGAATCCACAGATCTCCTCCTGAAAGAGATCCCCAAAGGAAAACTCCTAGGAATATAATAGCCAAATTCCAGAGTTCCCAGGTCAAGGAGAAAATATTACAAGCTGCCAGAAGGAAACAATTCAAGTACTGTGGAAACACAATCAGGATAACACAAGATTTAGCAGCTTCTACATTAAAGGACCGCAGGGCATGGAATATAATATTCCAGAGGGCAAAGGAGATAGGATTACAACCAAGAATCACCTACCCAGCAAAACTGAGTATAATCCTTCAGGGGAAAAAATGGTCATTCAGTGAAATAGAGGACTTTCAAGCATTCCTGATGAAAAGACCAGAGCTGAATAGAAAATTTGACTTTCAAATACAGGACTCAAGTGGAACATGAAGAGGTAAACAGGAAAGAGAAATCATAAGAGACTTATTAAGATTGAACTGTTTACATTCCTGCATGGAAAGATGATATTTATAACTCATGAGACCTTTGTCAGTATTAGGGTAGTTGGAGGAAAAAAATTATATGTAGATAGATAGATAGATAGATAGATAGATAGATAGATAGATAGATAGATAGATAGAAGGCACAGGGTGAGTTGAAGATTAAGGGGTCATATCTGGAGAATAAAATTAAGGGATGAGGGAGGATTATACTCAGAGAAGAAGAAAGGGAGAGGTAGAATGGGGTAAATTATCTCACAAAGAAAAAACAGAAAAGTCTCTTACAGTGGAGGGGAAGCAGGGGAAGGTGAGAGGGAATGAGTAAATCTTATTCTCATAGGATTTGGCTTAAGGAGGGAATAACATACACATTCAATTGGGTATGGAAGTTTGTCTTACCCTACAAGAAAATAGGGGGAGAAGGGGACAAGAGAGCAGGGGATGATAGAGAGGAGGGCAGATTGGAAAAGGATGTAATCAGAAGTAAATACTTCTGAGGAGGACAGGGTCAAAAGAAAGAATAGAATAAATGGGAGGGAGTAAGGGAATAGGAGTAAGGGAAATAGGGTTAGTTTTTTACAACATGTCTACTATGGAAGTGTTTTGCATAACTGCACATGTACAACCTATATTGAGTTGCTTGCCTTTTCAATGAGGGTGGGTGGGGAGGGAGGAAGAGAGAAAACTTGAAACCTAAAGTTTTAAAAACATATGTTTAAAAATACATTTTCACATGCTGTTGGGAAATAAGAAATACAGGAAATGGGGTACAGAAGTCTATCCTGCCCTACAGGAAAATAGAAGGGGAAGGGGATAAGAGAAGGGGGAGAGAAAGAAAAGAGGACAGACTAGGGAAGGGATATTCAGAATGCATGCCATCTTGGGTGGGGGAGGGTGAGATGGGTGAAAATTTGAAACTCAAAAACTTGTGGAAATGAATGTTGAAAACTACAAATAAATAAATTTATATTAAAAAAATAAAATTAAAAAAAAAGTTTAGACTATGTGTCTTTCCAGCTCTAAATCTGTGATCCCATGAATATGCCATTTTATTTTCATCTTAAAAAAAATGAATTAAAGAGTTGTTGTTATTGTTGTTGTTGCTATTTTAAAATGAGCATGTAATTTTCTAGTTATCGGGTGCTCCCAGTGTGGGAGCCCTTTACCAACACATCTGGGCATCTGTTCTGCAACATAAAGCTTTGGAGGAGAACTGAAACTTGCCAAGAGAGAGAAAGACAGACAGAGAAACAGACAGAGAGACAAAGAGAAACAGAAACAGAGACAGATACATAGAGGCAGAGAGAGACAGAGAGATATACTGGAGGGACAGAAACACAGTCAGAGAAAAACAGAGACTGAGAAAGACAGAAACAGAGACCTAGAGACAAAGATGACAAAACAAAGAGACATTGAGAGACAGAGATAAAAAAGGAACAGAGACACAGACACAGATATGTTGACACAGAAATAAAGATATAGACATGGACACAGAGTAACATAGAAACAGAGACCAACTTATAGTAGGAGAGACAGACACACAGACAGAGGCAGAGAGAAACAGAAACAAATGTGGAGAGAGAGAGAGAGAGAATAAGAGACAGAAACAGAAACAGAGACACAGGCACAGGCACAGATATAGAGAAACAGAAACAGAGACAGTGTCAGAGACACACTAGGGAGGAATAAAGAGAGGAGAGGAAAATGAAGAGGAGGGGAGGGAGAGGGAGAGAAAGAAGAGGGGAGGAGAGAGATAAAGTGAAGGAGAGGGGAAAGGAAGAGGTTGAGAGAAGCCTGGACTTCATATCAATAGACATGTGTCAGAGTCATGTTATCCCCCCCCCACACACACACACTATAAAACCTTTCCAGCCATGGAAGGACTAAATGTGCTGATTAGAAAAAGCACCAAGTTTGAGGACAAGCCCTAATCATTGTGAAAAGAGTGAAATGGTCCTAATCAGGTTCCAAATATGTGTGAACCAGAGGCAAGACCAAGGTAGGAGCCAGGTTCTCTCAGGATACCAAAATCCAAGTGATCTAGCTAAAAAAACAAGAAATCTTAAGGTTGGAATAGAGACTTCAGACTAAGGAGCTCTCTGTGGGCCAGGAGAAACAGCATTAGGAGAGTCAATGTAGTAACTGTCCTGTGAGATCTGCCTCTCCTAAGGTTTGTTCTTTGATAAACAGCAGAATGTGTTGCCTGCTCCCTACTCTGGTGTCATGGTATGGTCATGAATCAGGTCCACACTGCCCTCTCCTGACTCAAGCATGACGCTAAAGCTGTTTGGACAATACGCTCATTCTGTAACTACCTAGAATCTGGCTTCTAGCCCTACCATTTTGTTGAAACTGCTTTCTCCAAGGTTAACAATGACCTATTAAATTGTTAATTTCAATTACCTTTTCTCACCCCTTATCCTCCTGTACCTTTCTAATAGATTTGACACTTTTGAACACCCTTCATGATGCTTTGTCCTCCCTCAGTCTCTATGATCCTATTCTTTCTTTTTTCTCAAGTCTCTAAGACTACTCCTCAGTCTCACACACTGGTTCATCTTCTTTCTTCCTACCTCCTAAATATAGGTGTCATCCAAGTTTCTAGTTTCTCCCCTCTACTCTCTTTCTACCTTCTCTTCTTAGGCAATTTCATTCACCCCCAAAGCTTTAGTTGTCACCTCCATGGAGTTTGCTTCTAAATTTACATACCCAGCCCCAAAAATCTCCCATGAGCTTGACATTTCCAACATTCCATTTTCATTCCAACATTCCATTGACATTCCAACATTCCATTGACATTTCCAACATTGACAAGTTCAACATTCACAAATGCCTGCTAGATTTTTCCATCTGGATAGCCCACTGCCATCAGCTTCCTGTCAGATGCTCAAGCTTGAAAACTTGGTGGGGGTGGGGGGGGGAACCCTTACTTCCAAAATAGTCCATTTCTTTATGATTCAATATTCTCAGTAGAGGGGTTGACCTTAGCAAGAAGAAAGCTATCTTTTCATCTGAGACCTAAGTAAAGGAGGAAAGATTGAAAAAAAATCAATATTTTCTTCCTAATGCTATCTAGCTGCAAATCATGTGACATTATGGTTCTGGAAAAATCACAAAAAGCATTTTTAAAGTTGGAAGGAACATTAGTAGCCATCTAGTCTAATTCATATCCCAAAGGAATTCCCATTATATTTTACCTGAGAGTATTCATAAGGGTATTCATGCTCTACTTGAAGATATCAGAGCCATCTGTAGTTGTCTTGATCTATATCTTGCCACTGGACCCAGATGGCTCCAGAGGAGAAGGTAAGGCTGGTGACGTTGCACATCCCTCCCTCACTTAAATCCAATTCACTTGCAAATCATGGCATCACCTTCCTGCTGTCATGGTCCTCTTCAAGAAGGACAAAAACAATAACAGCAACTTGAGATGATATTCAATAAGGAGAAAATTACTATCCCCAGAGGTGGTAAATTCCAGCTCTCCAGAGCTCTAAATGTTAGGAGGTTTTCTTCCTGACATCAATCCCAAATATTCCTCTTTAGAACTTTCACCCATTTCTCCTAGTTCTGCCCTCTAGAAGCAAAATTACAGGTCACCCAAAAGGCAATGGAGATAAACCAACTTGTGCATGAAAAGTAGCATAAAAGATGTTATTATCTCTCTTTCTGTTTCTGTTTCTCTCTGACTGTCAAAAGGAGGTGGTCCACTTATGTAGGGAAAGAGAATGAGAGACAACAGATGGACGACCTGACTGGTACATTGATATTCTCAAGGTGTTAAAAGAAGCAAAACACCTACCTCTAGCACACTACCCATATGGGGTCACAACCCACAGTTTGACAAGTTCTGAAGGGTTCTCAGAGTGGAAAAAGTTTAAGAAGCCCTGGGCTAGACCCTCTATGGAAGCCTTATAGAAAGATAAAAGCAAGATTCAATCACTCAGAGCAAAAAGATAAGGAGGAATTGGAATATGCAGTGGTGGAAAGAATACCCATATGGATAGTATAATACCTTACAGTGTATCCAAGTGTCGCTATTAGGATTTGTTACCAAGAGAATTCTTTATTCTGTGATATCCAAGCTTACTCCACCTCCAAATATTGGTTAAGCAGTGATTCATTCCCCACCCAGTAGCAGAGGAGTCAGTAGGACCTGGGTTTCTACCTCACACACTTACTAGATATGTAATCCTCACAAAGTCATTTAATTTCTCCCAGTCTCAATTTCCTCATCTGTTAAATGGGAATAATAAAAGAACCTACCTCAGAGGAAAGGTTGTTATGAGGATTACACATAAAGTGCTTTGCAAACCTTAATGTACTAGATAAATATTATTGGGATGACATATGCTATTATGTAAGTTTGAATATGTTTTTAAATTTTCTTTCTTAGTCTAGTGACAATTTTTCTGCCTTTAAGTCAATAAGTCATATAGTTTTTTTGTTTAATCTAGTAGGGTTCTGTATTATGATTACTTTTTTCTGGATCAGATTAGATTAGATCATATTAGATTTGTGTATTTTATTCATGTTTTTCAAAACTTTTATTTCAAAAACACTACTAATTATATTTATCATTTCAATTTTTGTTTTGAATTTTATCTATCTCTACTTTGATTTTCAAATGTTCTTTTTGTTTGTTTAGTTGTGATGGAATGATTTGTTGCCATTCTAGGTTTGATTTTTTTTTTTTAATTTGCTTGTCATTAATCACTTCTTTCTCTCTTTTTGTTATGACAATGTTTAGAGATAAAAATGTCCCTATTAGAACTGCTTTGGCTGCAATTTCATTACCTTTCAATTAATTTTTTGAGAGTACCAATGTTTAAATTATTGTTCATAGGTGGCCTAAAAACATTGTGATGCTTAGAATCCTCTGTACCCTCTTTTATCACTCCACTACCATCACTACGAAAGCAAAGGGTGAGTACACAAAACTAAAATATGTTTTATATGGGAAAAGTCCTCTGTGTGGGATTTATGGGGAAACATGAGCAAAGGAGACTTGGTGGTGACTGGAAAGACTAAACAGAGGAAAGGAGTGTATAGAATATATGTAGAGTGTGTATGTATTAATACATAGATTTTACCTGGATGATATATGACAACTCTCAAATGGGTTTTGATCTGCTTGGGCAATGATGAAATTGAGAATTCACCAAATCACTCCTTGAATTTCTTGTCTACTTATTCTTCCAGATCAATTTTTTTAGCATCCTGTCAAACTTTAGAAGCTATCCCATGGTGATATATATATATATATATATATATATATATTTTTTTTTTTTTTGAGTCATGTATTTATAAATGTTATTTACACACATATGCACACATATAAAAATGAGTAGATTGCTGGAACCTATGGTTTCATCTGCGTAGACAACATCTTACATAGAAACTCCATCCACAAATACAAGTCAAGAAGTCATCTGTAATTTAGGATCTTAGAGGCAGCTAAATGGTGCAGTAGATAGAATGATGGATCTGGAGTCAGGAAGACTGCATCCTCTGACCCTTATTAGCTGTGTGACCTTGGTTTCTATTTTAATCTCTGTTTTCCTCATACATAAAATGGAAATATAAAAATAGCACCTACTTCCCAGGATTTGTTGTGAGGATTAAATGAGATAATATTTTTAAAGCACTTTACAAACTTTAAAGTGCTATGCAAATGCTATTATTAGCATCATTATTCTCATCTTCAACATCAACACGTTGCCTGTGGCACTGAGAATTATAGTCAGTAGATCAACAAACTGATATTTATTAAGCTCCTACTGTGTGTCAGGGATTATGCATGTGGATACAAAACCAAAAATGAAACAGCTCTTGATGTCAAGGAGCTAATATTCTATCACAGGAAACCAAATGTACATGTATAAGTAAATACAAAATCCATATAAAGATTTACTTCCAGGTCATATGACCAACAAGATGGAGGACTAGCCATTTTCTCTAATCCTTGTGGCCTCTCAAACCTCTCCAAAAGAGAAAATTTTCACAAGAGATAAAGTTATTTCGGCTGTCTCCATGGCGTAGAACACCAAGAACCCTAATGACATAAAAACACAATGACCTAACAGCAGAGAAGGGTAACCTTCTAGCATACTCAGCACCCTCATCATCACTGCCCATCATAATGACTGGATTTCACAAGCTGATGAACTCAACTCTACCCTTCCCTTACTCTTGGTGTATACATGGATTGGGGTAGGGGAGTTTTGGTTAAAGCACTTCCATTGGATCTGGGCTTCTACTAGTTAAATATGGGACACGTACACTGGCTCCCCCTTGGTCTCTATAGTACCCATAATGGATATGTGTGGATGTCTGCTCCAACTCATCCAATATTTATTAAGGCACTTTTCTAGGCACTGGGTTGTTGTTGTTTGTTCTTTGTTCTCAGAGAACCATGACATAAGGGAGGTGAGACTATCACAGGCAAGTGAATTGGATTTAAGGGAAGGAGGGCTGTGCAAAGTCAATAGCCTCACTAGGCACTAGGAGTACAAAAACAAAAGATAATTCTTGCCCCTGAGCTTGCATTCTACTAAGGGGATATGACATGGTCATAGACTAGTACATACAAGATATTTACAAAATAAATACACAGAAATGTGGTGGGAGGGGCAGTCTTAACAATGAGAAGAATGCCACCACAAAAAGAGCTACTATAAATATTTTTGTAGATATGGATCCTTTTCCTATTGATATGAAGTCTTTCGGACATTGACCTAGAAGTGGTATTGGTGGGTCAAAGGGTATACACAATTTTATAGTCCTTTGAGCATAGTTCCAACTTGCTCTCCAAAATGATTGGATCAGTTCTCAACTCCACCAACAATGCATTAGTGTTCCAATTTTCCCACATCTTCTCTAATATATATATCATTGTCCTGTTTTTTCATGTTAGCCAATCTGATAGGTGTGATGTGGTACCTCATTTTGATTTTCACTTCTCTAATCAATAGTGATTTAGAACATTTTTTCATATGACTATAGATAGCTTTAGTTTCTTCCTCTGAAAACTGGCTGTTCATATCCTTTGACCATTTATCAACTGGGGAGTGACTTGTATTCTTATAAATTGACTCACTTCTCTATATATTTTAGAAATGAGGCCTTTATCAGAGACGCTGGTTGTAAAAATTCTTTCCCAGTTTTCTGCTTCCCTCCTAATCTTGGATGCATTGGCTTTATTTGTGAGGGGGTGTCCATCAATTGCAGAATGGCTGAACAAGTTGTGGTATATGGATGTAATGGAATACTACTGTGCTATAAGAAATGATGAGCAGGCAGACTTCAAAAAAAAAAAACCTGGAAAGACTTATATGAACTGATGCTTAGTGAAATGAGCAGAACCAGAATATTGTACACAGTCACAGCCACACTGTGCAATGACTGACTTTGATAGACTTGGCTCTTCTCAGCAATGCAAGGCTCTAAGACAACTCCAAAAGACTCATGATGGAAAATATTATCCATATCCAGAGAAGAAACTATGGAGTCTGAATGCAGATGGAAGCATACTATTTGCTCTCCTTTTCAAAAAAAAAACAAAAACAAAAAACAGTGAGAGAAATGAGAATGACCTGCTAAAGTAGGTAGTAACTAAGCACTGAGCCTTGAAGGAAACCAGGTGGAAGTGGTAGAGGCTGAGCATTCTAGGCATGAGAGAACATGGATAGACAGACAGACACACGCACACACACACACACACACAAACATGCATATACACACGTGTAGGTATCTATATACATATGTGTATACATATATTTTGCATTGTATATATTGGATATCCACATATACATACATGCACATATATTCATGCACTATATGCACGTGTGGTGCTATATTGCATGACACATGTGTGTATGTGTACATGTACATGTGTTGTTGCTTAGTTGTTTTTCAGTCTTATTCAACTCTTAGTGACTGCATTTGAGGTTTTCTTGGCAAAGACATTAAGAGTAGTTTGCCATTTTCTTCTCCAGATCATTTTACAGATGAGGAAACTGAGGTAAATGGGAGTTAAGTGACTTGCCTAGGGTCACACAGGTAGTGTCTGAGGCCAGATTTGAACTCAGGAAGATGAGTCTTCCTAACTCCAGGCCTAGTGTTCTGTCCATTGTGCCACCTAGCTGCCCCATACACATATGGGGAGTACTGTATTTTGTTTTTGGTTTTGGTGGGGGTTTTTGGCTGCATTTATTCTTCTTAGCCTCTACCATTTGTCCTCCCATTTATTCATGGCTTTCCTCATTCCTTCCATTAGAAATTGTAATTTTCTTTCAGTAAATCTATTACTGTCCTGGCTTATGACTATCTAAGTACTGTATTTAATATTTTGGTCCACTATCATAAATGGTATCTCCTTTTTCTTCATGTTTGCCAGCCGAGTGTCACTAGCATATAGAAGAGCAATTGGTTGTTGTGACTTTATCTTATCTCCTACGATGTTGCCGAGCTTATTTATAACATTGACGAGTTTTGTGGCTGAGTTCTTTGGAATTTTTTAGGTTTATAACCATGTCATCTTCAAAAAGATGCCGTTTTTATTTCTTCCTTTTCTATATTTATACCTCTTTTTTTTCTGCCTTGATAATAGGTAATGCCGCATTTCTAGTAATAGATAATATAGGGTAGTGATGGGGCATCTTTGTGCTATTCTTATTTTTCAGGGAAATATCTATAGTTCTCCATTAAATATCTTGGAGATATGCATGTAAAATTATATGATGACACATGATTTCAAATAAACATTCTTTACTTCCATAAGAAAAAGGTGCCCTGTAAATGTTTAGTTTTAATCAAAAATAGAAGTTGCATTTTATCAAATGGCATCTTGACATCTGGAAGATAATTAGGGTTACTATTTTTCTTGTTTAATATGATGAATTACTTTGATGGTTTTCTTTGCTTTGCCACCTCTTGAATTCTGGCATCAATCTTTGCTTGAGCTAGGTAAATATTCTTTAAATGTAGTGGTGTATTTTGGAGGCTAGAATTTTATTTGTGAGTCAAGTACCGTAGGTGAAATTGACTTATAATTTTCTTTCTTAGAATTATCTTTGCCAGGTTTTAGGATCAAAAGAAGTTTGCTTCTTAAAAATAATTTGAGATACCTACTATATTTTTCTACATTTTGGAAATATCTTACGCAATATAGAAACTATCTAAAAATTATGAAACCTGTAAAATAATCAACTATTATAGTTGGAAAGGTGCCCAACTAAAGATTATTCCCAGAATTCAAGGTTGGCATAGCAAGGAAAACTATAAACATAATTCATCCCATTAACAGGAAAATAGTAATATTAATTAAATTATATTTTAGGTGTCAAGATGGCATTTTATCAGACAAATCATCTAGTCCTTCTCCCTCATAATAAAATGAGGAAACGGAGGCCCAGAAAGGCAAAATAGAAAAAAAAACTTTTTGAGTATCATGAATCTAGTAAGTGGAAGAGTCAATATTTCAAGCCCAATATTATTTCTATGATTCCATGATCCACTGGGGTCTGCTGTCTTTTTTTTTTAGGTATGCTGTCTTTCTGTGAGATCTTCACTCAAATTTTTTTCTCTATTATGACTCATCCTCAATGTTTTTCATCCATTTTAGTACATTTGTATCTTTATAGCTAATTATGCATTTCTACCTAATTAAGGAACATCTTGGTTTCATAGAAAGAACATAAGATTTTGAGTCCATAAAGCTGGGTTTATATCACCACTTCTGCTGCTTATAACCTGGGTGTCGAATGACAACCTAGATGTCCTACAAGCAGGGTGCTCTTAAGCAAGTTATGTTGTGACTCTAGGATTTAATTTCCTCATCTACAAGAAGAGGAAATTAAATCAGATAATTCCCAATATTGATTCCAGCTCTAAATAAATTATATCCAATGCTTAGCACAATGCTTGGCACATTGTACGGGCTTAATAAACATTGATAGACTGATTATATGATCTAATTAATTAACAGAATGTAGAACAATAGTCCTCTAAATAAAATTTTATTTTGTATGACTTCTTTTATTTCTCTTCTTTCTGATATCTCATTCTCTCTCTTTTTAAAAATAGGCTTTGTCAATCTTGTTAACTTTTTTCAAATTAACTGGTTTTATCACTTCTTTTTTTTTTTAATTTTGCTTACTTCCACTATTAGTTTTATCACTTTTCTCATTCTATTTTCTCTTGGCTTGTTGCTTGAATTCTTTTCCAGGTCCCTTAACTAAATGAGAATACTATAGCAGAAAGAAAGCTGGTCTTAGAGTGAGCAGAGAACTGTATTTGAATCTTGGTTTTTCTATTTACCAGCCATGTGACATTATGCAAGATATTTTTTCTCATTAAGCCTCAGTGTCCTCATTTATAAAATAAGGGTAATTAAATTTGAACTATCTTCCTCCCAGATTGTAAGGAAAGTGCTTTGTAAACCCTAGAGTAATATATAAATATGAACTACTATTATTAAATTCAAGAGCATTCATTAAGCATATAAAGTTCTTATTTATATAAAATGCTTTCCATATGATATCTCATCTTGTCCCTATAATAAACTTGTAAAGTAAGTGATATTGTTATCCCCATTTTACAGATGAAGAAACAAACTCAGAAAGTACAAGTAAGTTACCCAGAGTCATACAACTATTGCATATTTGGGGCAAGATTTGAACCTAAGTCTTCTTGACTTTAAGACAATACTCTAGCAACCACACTGCATGGGCTTTCTATGTGCATGGCAATATGATAGGCACAGGGGATATATAGAAAAGAACAAAACAGCCCTGCCCTCAAGAAAAATGCATTCTACTACAGAAATATAGCATGTGCACAAATAACTTTGTAGTGAGTATGTAGCATATATGTTCTACAACCCACTCTATGAGTCCAGCTGCCCCTCAAAGTTTTAGGTGTAACTTGAGGAGTTGAGGTGTCTCTTCTCCACTGATATCAGCTTGAGTCCCCACTAATAATGCTTTCCCCACTGTTGGCCACCAATAACTAGCATGCTACTTCCATTGAGCCAATTAATATCAATTAGCTTTTATAAAGAGAAGGTTTACTTTGAAGATATACCAAGTATTAAAGTACCAATATTTTCTCCCAACACTTCGGGTTCACACTCTCTTCTATCTCACTTTGGTCTCAGATTTAGTAGGGTATCTATATAGTTTTGGACATCTAGGTGGTGCAGTAGATAGAGCACTAGCCCTGGAGTCAAGAAGACTCATCATCTTCCTGAGTTCAAATCTGGTCTCAGGTACTTACTAGCTGTATGACCTTGGGAAAGTCACTAAACCCTGTTTGCCGCAGTTTCTCATCTGTAAAATGGACTAGAGAAGGAAATGGCAAACCACTCTAGTATCTTTGCCAAGAAAACCCCAAATGGGATCACAAAGAGTTGCATATGACTGAAACAACGGAATAATAACAACTACATAGCCTTAGTCATGCCAAGTTTGTTTCCAAATACAAAGAACTGCTATTTGAACCCACATCTCAGGACATCAATTCCAGGCTGGTTGCAAAGCCTGGTGTGGACTCAACTCCCGGTCAGTTCACTCTCCTAACCTTCAGACCTCACAAGTCTGCTATCTCCAATCCCTTCACCTAAATCAAAAGAACAAGGCCCATATTCATGGGACGACATGACTCAGAGAGAGAAGACTAAAAGTTTTTCCCTTATGGCTCTGACTCTCACCAAATGCCATTGGCACTCAGCAAGAACAGAGTTCCCTCAAGAGTGTCAAGACCTACTAAGTCCTTTGTAAGGAATCCCCAGTTCTGTTTGCACAAGTGCAGCTAGTGAAAAAAGCTTCTGTCCACCACAGGAGTCATGGACCAGCATCCATTTCAGAATGCCTACATATGCTCCAAGTCTCCCCACAATACTCAGCACTCTTCCCAAACCAGATTCCTCAGGTTCTTCCACATGGGGAGTAGCATTCAAGGTGTCAAACATGAGTCCACTCCCAAGGGCTAGACCATCACATTAAAATGTAATTAGCAAATATTCAACAAAACAAATGAAAATACAATAGAACATAGATACTCTAATTATGTGATTTCCTAAGTCAATACACAGCCCACAGGGACAGTTTGTGGTTCCTGTTTCTCTTTGAGTTGAACACCACTCTATAGCCTGGCTGGCTCCCCATTACCACTTAATAAGAGTTAATTTGAGGAGGGAGAAAACACTAGCAGTTGGGGGCATCCAGAAAAGCATCATTTAGGAGGCAGAAATTATCCTTAAAGAATTCTAAGAGGTAATGTTGAATAAGGAGCAAATTACAGCCATGAGGGAATAATCTGCTTGAAGGCATTGAGATGGGAAATGCAATGTCATGTTCAACAACTGGAACAGAGTATACATGAAGGGAATAGGAGCAAAGGCTGTGTTATAGGACCAGAATCCCTCCACTTCTGTTTCCCCTGTAAAATAGAATTGCTGTTCAGTGGTGTCTGACTCTTCATGACCCCGTAGACCATAGTATGCCAACACTGTCCATGCAGTTTTCTTGGTAAAGATATTGGGGTGGTTTGCCATTTCTTTCTCCAGTGAATTAAGGCAAAAAGGGTTAAGTGACTTGCACAGGGTCACATAGCTAGTAAGTGTCTGAGACTGGATTAGAATTCAGGTCCAAGCCTCTATCAACTGTGCCACCTAGCTGCCTCTATAAAATGGATTAGTTTTCCCTAAAACAAAGCTGTCCATAGGATCAGATTGGCCTCTGCCTCCCCGCAGTTTTTTGCATGTGCCCCCCAGCCCTCCACACATGCGCATGGGCATGCGCACACGCACACACACACACACACTCCCATCCACATGGAGTCAGGGCCCCTTCAACTTTGTGAATGTCCAAAGACCAAGAGAATCAGTACTGCCTGCCCAATAGACATATTTCCATGTGGGGGAAAAGGGATGTGGTGTATTTAAAAGCTAAGTGCCGCTATATCCTTATTGCATAACCTTGCTATTTGGGGACTAATTTACACTTCCTCTTTTTAACTCTTCAATGAATTACAAGTGCTTCATTGCGTTCAAAAATCTAACCTTAACAGACAGAGCACCAGCATCAAGCACTTTCCTATCAGGCTCAGAGTTTTAGAACTGGAAGGGGCCTTTAGAGATGGAAGTAAAATTAATACCCAACATCACATAGGGTTGAATTTCAAATCCAGGCCCTCTGATACCAAATGTAGCAATGTTTTTCATTGTCTCACACTTTAATATGAAACTAGTCAGTTAAGGTAGATTGGAGCCAGTTTGTGGAAAGTTTCTAATACCAGACTGAGAAGTTTGTATTTTATACTAAAAATAATAGTAAGTCAGCAAAAAATTTTGAGCAGCAGAGTGACGTGGTCACACCTGTATCTCACAAAGATTATTTTGACAGCTGTGTGAATGATTATTTGGAGAAGAGAGAGACTGGAATCGGAGTGACCAATAAGGAGGCTACTGTTATGAGTTTGATTAGAGGTGATGAGGGCTTGAAATCATGTAGTGGCCCCATTGGCAGAGCAGAGACAACTGATGCTAGAGATATCCAAAAGGTAGATTTGACAAGATAAGATCTGACAACTGACTGGATAGGGAGACATATAAAAGAGGCAAGGAGAACTCTAAGGTTTCAAGATGAGATGATTAAAAAGATGATGATATCCTCCACAGAAAAAGGAAAGAATGAAAGAGGAGAGGCTGGAAGTTAGAAGGAAGGGAATAATAAGTCACATTTTGGACATGTTGAGTTTGAAATGATCATGAGATGTCCGAGTGCAGATATACAATACGCAATTGACAGTGCTGGACCAAAGTTCAGGAGGGGTATTGGAGATGAATATTCCAAGTCATTAGTGTAGAAATGATAATCTTACCCAGGTTAGATAGTGTAGAGAAAGAAGTGAAGAGAGCCCAGAGACAATTCTTTAGATATACCCAAACTTAAATAGTACCTGATAGACAATAATTCGCATCTTATTGTGGAATGATGTTGTACTTGAAGTAGCTAAGTGGATAAGTTGATAGAACCCTACACCTGAAATAAGAAAGATGTGGGTTCAGATATGGACTTAGGCATTTATTATTTGTGCGACCTTGGGCAAATCACTTAATTTCTACTTGTCTCAGTTTCCTCATTTGTAAAGTAGAGATAATAACCGCACCTACCTTCCAAAGGTGTAATCCTCTCATTTTATAGCTGGGAAAGAGAGACCTAGATTATAGATGAACAGACAGATGTATAGACAGATAGATAGTGGTATGTAGAAAGTCTGCCTTTTTGTAGTTCATACGTATCATAGGATTAGACAGTTTTGAGCTAGAAGTCACCTTGGTGCACACATCTCATCCAATAACTGTCATTTTACAGATGAGAAAGTAAGACCCAGGAAAGGGAAATATCTAATTTTGTGAATTAGACATAATTGTTTTGTCCTAACAATTAATTTCCTCCATGGATCAATTAATTCTGCCATATTTATTATATTACTTAGTTCTATAATTCCTTAACTAATATATGTATTTCCAAAGTCACATTTTGATAGTAGAATGTTGAAATCTTGGATTTTTAATTCTATTTCTTCTTGAATTTCTCCCCCCTTCTCCTTTTAAAGATATTCTGTCTGTATATTGCTGAGGGGGGAAAAAAGTCATTCTTGTTGGGGTTTTTCAATGTTTAACATACCTTCTGCCATTATAGAGTAACCATGATTGTTCCAATTTATTTACTTTGCTATGAAATCTACTTTATTTGACACCACATTAGTAGCCCCTGCTTTTTTTTTTTTATATTCACAGAGGCATGCTAGACTTTAAACCAGCCACTCATTTTTAGCCTGTTAATATCCCTTGGTTTTATGTGCTGTTCTTGTAGAAAACAGATTGTTGGATTTTGTTTTTTAATCAATCCAATCAATGACCCTTCTTTTATGGGAGAGTTCAGTCCATCTATATTTAATGTTATAATTGAACCACTGTAGTATAACTGAAAGAGCACTGGACTGGGAGTCATGAGACCTGAATTCTCCAGCTCTTCCCCTATCTACTATAGTTGTATAATCTTGGGCAAATCATTTCGTCTTCTTGGCAGTGTTTCATCATAGGCAAAGTGAGAATCCCCAAGGTCTTTCCCAGTACTGATATTCTATGATTCTAGAATACATGTGTATTCTCCTCTGTTGACTTGCAAAGTTGATCTTTCTCAAGATATAAATGCTGTGTAAACTTAGGTAAAGCCCTATACAAATGTAAGATAATATCACTGAAATTTCTTTTTTTGAGTTCTGCAGAGGACTTTAAACTCTTTCTCTTTATTGTAGATCAGACAGTAACATTAAATATTACATATTTTTCTAATCCATATTTTGTACTTTTTGAAACATCATTATATTTTTCTCAATGCTCACTCTCCTTGACTTCTCTGCAGCCTTTGACACTATTGATCACTCTCTCCTCCCTGACACTCCCTTTTCGCTAGGTTCGTTTTTGTTTCTTTGGACATCACTCTGTCCTAGTTCTCCTCCTACCTATCCGACCGCTCCTTCTCTGTCTACTTTGTTCATCCTCTGTCTAATCACAGCTTCCCGTCTTCTCTTCTCCCTCTATACTACTTCACTTGGTGATCTCATCAGCTCCCATGAATTTAATTAACATCTCTGTGTTGATGATTCTCAAATCTAAATCTACCTTTTTTGCCCTCATCTCTCTGCTAACCTCCAATCCCATACTTTCAGTTGCCCTTCAGACATCTCAAACTGGCTGTCCAATAGATATCTTAAAGTCAATATGTCCAACACAGAAATCATTATCTTTCCTCCTAAACTTTTCCTTATTCCTATCTTCCCTATTACTGCAGAGGGAATCCTCCCAGTCCCTCAGGCTCACAATCTAGAAGTCCTCCTGGATTCCTCACTATCTCTCACCCCTATATCCACAGCCTTTCAATTTCATCTTTGCAACATCTCTTGAATATGCCCCATTTTCTCCTCTGATACTACCACCTCTCTAGTTCAGTGCTCATCATCTCACACCTTGATTATTAAACAACCTGCTGGTGAGTCAGCTTGCCTCAAGTCTCCTCTCACTCCAATCTATTCTCCATTCAACCACTAAAATGATTTTCCTAAAATGTAGGTCTGATTATGTCACACCCAATACACACACACACACACACACACACACACACACACACACACACACACACTCAATAAACTCCAGTGGCCTCCTATTACCTCCAGGAGCAAATACAAAATTCTTTTTGGCATTCAAAGTGTTTCGTAACCTATCACCTTCCTACCTTTCCAGTCTCCTTTTACCTTACTCTCCAGCATGTGCTCTTCAATCCAGTGACATTGACTTCCTGAGTGTTCCATGAAAGTGATACTTTGTCTCTCAGTTTCAACCATTTTCTCTGGTTGTCCTCCTTGCTTTCAACACTCCCCCTCCTCCACTCTAACTACTGATCTCCCTGACTTTCTTTAAGTCCTAACTGAAACCCTACCTTTTACAGGAAGCATTCCCTAACTTCTCTGAATTCATATGCTTTCTCCCTTTTAATTATTTCCTATTTATCCTGTGTATAGTTTGGTTTGTGCATATTTGTTTACATGTTTTCTCTCCCAGTAGATTGTAAGCTCCTTGAGGCTAGGGACTGCCTTTTGCCTCTTGCATCCCCAGCACACTACCTGGCACAAAGTAGGTACTTAATAAATGCTTATTGATTGATTGGTTAAATTAAGCTCTTTATATTAATTCTCATATTCCTTTCTTTTACTTTTTATAATTCCTCTGACAATGTTTCATTATAGCACAGGGGTGGTGATTCTGGGTTTTCAAAGGCCATGCCAAGTAAAGCACAAAATGTGTCATATGCTGCCAAGCAAATTGGCTTTAAATGCAGACCTGGTGACTAAAGGTCTGTCTGTTTTCTGAGGAACAATCTGGCTAAGTACCAGAAGGCTAAGCTCCAGAACTCTGGCCAACAGGTGATGAATTGTTTTGTCCATAACAACTTGGGAAGACAACTTCGTAAGGTGCAATGGGGTTGTGATTTTTGATGTTTAGGATGAAATCACAGGTCCTTGAGGTATTGAAGCAATGTTACTTATTAATCAAACAAACCTTTAGCTCTTTTTAAAGGCTAATGAGTAATCTATTCAACTAAGGTGAACACTACCCCTCCCCTTATACATCCTCACCCTTATGTCTTAATTTTATTCCATGGTCTGGAACCTTTTTAAAAATGAATCACAAAGTTTCTAGCTGGAAGGGACCTTAGAGATTATCTAATTCAATCTCCTTATTTTACACAGGAGGAAATGGAGGCCTAGAGAAGGGAAAGTTCATGAAATTGTGTAACTATCCCTTCCTTACAGCATCTCTATTTTTTCCCATTGATTTTTCCCTGCACAATTAACTTTAACTTTGTTAACACTAAAATCCATGTCTATCCTGCATCTACCCGCCCTCACCTGATTTTCCATGCTCAAGGTCATCTGTTACCAGTTCTGCACTTCTTCCTGTCGTCATCTTGGCATCTGTTGGACGCTATTGATAAATTGTTTCAGGTCTTGCAATTCTATCCTTCTTCTGCCTTCAAAGACATGGGTCAGCTTGGCCCTTTGCTCTAGTGTTGGTAATACCATTATTTCTCTTAGCTTTGTGTGGACAGGGATTTAAATGTTTTTAAAAAAGGGCAAGGTTAATGGTGAGAAGGAAAAAAAATCAATGGAAAATTAGATACACATGAGAATAATAAGGTAGAAGCAAAACAGTTTCACAAACAATTTCAGACTTACTAAACTATAAAAAAGTGACCAACACTAAACCTCCTACCTTTAGATGTTATTTCTTCTTTCTTAGAAGTATTAAATACTTTGTCTTTTTTTTTTTTAGTGTGTGAAGGAGGGAGTTCTAAAGAGAAGAATGGTATAGTAGAAAGAAAACTAGATTTAGAATTAGAAGATACAATTACAAATCCTAGTTTTGTTACTTTATTAGTTATGTGACCTTGAGCAAGCCACTTCACCTCTCTGAGCCTGAGTTTCCTCAACTGTCAAATCATGATAATCATAATAGGCATACTATGTACCTCTGAGGGTGGTTATAGTATGTCCTATAGGTTCAGTCCTTCAGCTTAAACTCACACTGGCAGGTTGAGTTCAGACCACATCATTTACCTCTACACAATCTATATCTCTTAGATTGAGAAATGCCACTCCTTCTGCAAGCATGAGGTTAGGAATTTGGGATCCAAGAATTCTACTCAGGCCATGTAGGCAAGAGCAAATGCAACTCCCATGCACTTCTGGCCCTAAGGTAGTCATTAATACATCCTAGGGAAGTGGATCCCAGCTCCCCTGAGGGTTCATCCCATCCCCAAGACAGATGTCCACTCTGCCCTCTAATGCTTCCTTAGGATGTCTTAAAGGTGGAGGAGAGGGAGACTAAAAAACCAACTCTGAAAATGACTTCCATTTTGTAGAACCAGGAAAAAAGAAAAAATTTCTCCTCCTACCACAATCTGTCCAGAAACAGTCCAAGCCAAACAATCTATCCCCAGTCAATCCACACTGGGTCCAGAGTGGCTCAAATTGATATACCTGCCCCTTCACAGGAAGATGCCACCCAAACCCCAGAAAAAGACTCATCTTCCAATTAGCTCATCAAATTGATCCAGATGTTTCCCTAATCAATCCCCTACACATGTTCTAAGGCATCTTCCAAGTTCACACAATCTATGTTCTAAGGTCCTTTCCATTCTGACATTCTATGTTCTTTGTATCAACATTCTATGTTCCAAGGTCCCTTCTAACTCAGATATTCCATATTCTATGTTCTAACATTCTAGGTCAAATTCTGTGTTCTATGACTAGTGCTTTGGATTGGAATTCTGTCCCTTTTTATATCCATGCCAATGTTGTTTTCAGTTCAGGAAACTGTTTTTTATTTCCCCAGTTACTTTCTCCATAGTGCTAGCTTTTCTGTTCCTCTGGGCCCCATAACATTATCAGATTACAACACTTTGATTTACTTTCTGGGTGCCTCAGATTCTTCAGCATCTTTTTATATATATGTATAGTTTGAATAATCTAGCTGAGAGCTGAATCTGCTATTTTATCTTCAGGTTAACTAATTCTTTGCTCAGCGGCAGCATTATTGCCTTCCACAGCCTCCAGTCACGTTTTAGCTCCTAAAGAGCTTTTAGCACTACTTTGCTATAGTGCACACTTTCTTTTTGCATTCATTGCATCTTCTCTAATCTTTTTGAAAGTAGGAAGAAGCATTTCCTTTTTAAAAAAGATTTCTGTAAACATCAGCTATTGTTATTAAATTTTAATTGTGTAATCATCAACTACTGGGCTATCAGGTTGTACAGCAGATAGAGTGCTGGGCCTGGAATCAGGAAGACTCTTCTTCCTGAGTTCAAATTTGGCCTCAGACATTTACTAGCTTGTGACCCTGAGCAAGTCCCTTAACTCTATTTGCTTCAGTTTCCTCATCTGTACAATGAACTGGAGAAGGAAATAGAAAACTATTCCAGTATCTTTGCCAAGAAAATCCCAAATGGAGTCATAAAGATTCAGACATGACTGAAAAATGACTAAACAACAAAAAACATCAGCGGGTTTTGTGCTGACCAAAGACAGTATATCTGGGTAGAAATATCATTGTGCTGGGAATGAGGAGACAGAAACACAGAATCTTGAGCTGGAAAGGGTCTTCAGAGGGCATTTGGCCAACCCATGCCACCAAGAAACGGTTCTGTAACATTGGCAATTGGTCTTTCAGCCTTCACTTGAAAAATGCCAATTAGAGGGAAACCCATTTCTTCTTGAGGCAATTCCACTTTTGTACAGCTCTAATTATTAGGAAGTAGTTTCAAGACGATTCAAATCCTGGACCAGAGAACATACCCTGAAGGACTTAGCCCTTACAGCTCCAGAACTCTTGTACTAGCACCCTAATTGTTGAGTACCTAACTTGCCCCACTAAAGCTTGGTGGTCCCTGCCATGCTTCCCTATTTTCCCTATCTCCTAACCAGCAACCCTTCTGAAATGCAACCATCTAGTCACTGATCTCCCTTGGGTTTCAATTGCCTCATCTGTCAAAAGAAAGATTTGGTCTAAATGGCCTTTGAATTATCTTTCAGCTCTAGATCTAGGTACTATGCAATGACACTGTGCTCCCTTATTCTGAATACTATTCCTATCAGCTTTTGCTAAGCTTAGCATTTTGGGCTGTGCTATTAAATTTTGACTTATTTAGAGACTGCAGTCCATTAAAACCTTTAGATAATTTTCATAGAAATAAATTCACAGAGATATCTCCTCCATTCTTTTGAAGGGATTTTTTTTTAAAGTTGAGGGTTTTATATTTTGATCCTATTAAAATTTCATCATTTCAAATTTGTCCTCTCATTCTTAAATTGTTGGTCTTCTGGGACTTCTGGGAACCAAGATGGTGAAGTAAGTAGTAAACCACTGCAACTTTCCCACACTCACTTCTGAACAACCATAAAAGAGAGCCCCCAAACAAATCCTGGAACAGCAGAACCAGCAAAAGATAGGGTGAAACAATCTTTTAGAGCAAGAAACTTGGAAGATCAGCAAGAAAGGTCAGGTGAAATGGGAGTGTATCCCAGGACCGGAAGCACCCCAGCAAGCCAGCAGCAAGCCCCATTTCAGCAGGAGATCCTGAGCCCCAGTGTGGTAGAATAGGCAAATGCCAATACCAGGACTCCCATGTGCCATAGCATAACCAGGGGAACTGGCAGACTCCAGCTCAGGGAACCACCACATGCTTCACATAGCCCCAGGCAAACAGGCAGACTCCAGAGGCCTGACCTTCATATGCTTCAGTGTAGCCACTGGGAAGCACAGAAACACCTCATCAGGCCTTAGCACATGCCAGACACCACCAGTACGACCCCAGTTCAGCAACAGGTAAGCCACCAGACCCCTACGGCTTCCAGCAGTGCCAACCAACAACCACCACCCCACACCCTCAGTGCAGTACTAGATGCAAGAGTACCCCATGGGCCTCAGGGCAACATCAGTGCAGTGCCAGGTAAACAGCCAGGCCTGCAGCCACTAGCACAAGAAGCTGGAAGCCTCTGCCACCTTGGAAGAAGAGCTCGAATTTAAAAGAACGGGGAAAGAGCAGGAAAAAAAAAAGGACAAACAGAAAACAAAACAACAACAATAAAAAAGAATCTGACCACAGAAAGTTATTATGGTGACAGGGACCACCAAAACACAAATTCAGAAGAGGACTACAATGTCAAAACACCTGTGGACAAAACCTTCACAGAAAAAGTGGGAAGTAGTCTCAAGCTCAGAAAGATCTCATGGAAGATCTCAAAAAGGAGTTTTAAAATCATATAAGAAAGATAAAAGAAAAATTGGGAAAAGAAATGAGTGATGCAAGAGAATTATGAAAAAAGACTCAACAGTTTGGAAAACTATATAAAGAATAGAACTGGCCAAATGGAAAAGGGGTAAAAGAAAATCCACTGAAGAAAACGACTTCTTAAAGAGTAAAATTGGCCAAATGGAAAAGAAAGTAAGAAAGCTAATTGAGGAAAACAATAAGTTAGAATTGGAAGCTAATGACTCTATGAGACTTCGTGACTCAATCAAACAAAATTCAAAAGAATGACAACATGGGAGAAAATGTAAAATACTTCATGGGAAAAATAACTGACCTGGAAAAGAGATCCAGGAGAGATAATATCAGAAGCATTAGGCTACTTGAAAGCCATAGTCAAAAGGAAGACCTGGACAGCATCTTTCCAGAAATCATCAAGGAAAACTGCCATGATGTCCTGGAACCAGAGGGCAAAATAGGCATTGAAATAATCCACCAATCACCTCCAGAAAGAGATCTCAAAATAAAAGCTCCAAGGAACATTATAGCCAAACTTCAGAACTATCAAATCAAGGAAAAAAATACTGCAAGTGGCCAGAAAGAAACAATTCAAGTACCAGGGAGTCACAATCAAGATTACACAAGGCCTGGAAGCTGCAAATTAAAGGATCAGAGGTCATCGAACGCAATATTCCAGAGGCAAAGGAACTAGGACTACAATCGAGAATCACTTACTCAGCAAAACTGAGCATAATACAGGAAGGGGGGGAAATGGTCATTCAATGAAAAAAATGGATTTCAAGCCTTTATAAGGAGAAGACCAGAACTAAACTAAGATATTTGACCTCTAATATCAAGACCCAAGAGAAGCATAAACAGGTCAAAAGGGAAAAGAAAACATAAGGAATTCAACCGAGCTAAACTGTTTACATCCCTACATGGAAAGATGATACTTGTAATTCTTAAAAAGCTGTGTCACTAACAGTATAACTAGAAGGAATATGCATTGACAGAGGGTACCAGTATAAGGCAAATTTGAGGGAATGACATAAAAAAACCATTAAGGGATGAGAAAGAGGAGTATAAAGGCTGAGGAAGGAAGAGATAGAATGGGGCAAATTATCTCACATGAAGAGGCAAGAAAGAACTTTTACAGTGGGGGAGGAAGATGGGAGGGTGGGCAATGGGCATTGCTTGAACCTTACTCCCATTAATATTGGCTCAAAGAAGGAATAATATACACAATCAGTGAATATAGATATATATCTTACCTGACAGGGAAGTAGGAGGGAAGGAGATTAAGTAAAGGGGGAAGGGGACTGACATAAGGGAAGGCAGATCAGAGAAAGTGGTAGACAGAAGCAAAACACTGGTGAGGTGGGAAAGGGTGAAAGGAGAGAGAGGACAAACAGGAAAAAGAATAGGATAGATGGAAATATACAGGTAGTGATCATAACTGTGAATGGGAATGGGAAGAACTCTCCCACAAAACAGAAGTGGATACCAGTGTAGATCAAAAACCAGAATCCTACAACATATTGCTTAAAAGAAACACTTGAAGCAGAGAGATACACACAGAGTAAAGGTAAAGGGCTGGAGCCGAATCTATTATGCCTCAGTTGAAGTAAAAAAAAAATGCAGGAGTAGCAATCTTGATCTTAGACAAAGTAAAAGCAAAAATAGACCTATTTAAAAGAGATAGGAAGAAAACTGCATCTTGCTAAAAGGTACCATAGACAATGAAGCCATCAGATTAGAAAAGCAAGGAATACCCTACGTTTCAGATCTATGTGCATACCCTTTGATCCAGCAATACTACCACTAGGTCTATATCCCAGTGAGATTTGAAAAACAAAAAGAGAAAAGGACCTCCTTGTACAAAACTATTTCTAGCAGATCTCTTTGTGGTGGCTAAGAATTGGAAATTGAGAAGATGCCCATCAATGGGGGAATGGCTGAACAAGTAGTGGTAGATGATTGTGATGGAATATCATTGTGCTATAATAAACAATGAGCAGGAAGCCTTCAGAAAAAACTGGAAAGACTTACATGAACTGATGTGGAATGAAGTGAGCAGAATCAGGAGAATATTGTACATAGGAACAGCAATATTGCATGATAAGAAGCATGAATGACTCCGTTATTTTGAGTAATACAATGATCCAAGACAATCCCAAAGGATTCATGATGAAAAATGGTATCCACCTCCAGAGATAGGATTGATATTGTCTGAATACAGATTGAAGCATACTATTTTTCACTTTTTTTCCTTTCTTTCTCTTTTCTTTTTCTTTCTACCTTTCTTTTGTTTGAGTCTTCTTATACAAAATGACTAGTATAGAAATGTTTTAAATGCACATGTACATGTAAAAAAAATTGTTGGTCTTCTGATGAGTTAGCTATCCCTCCCAACTTCATGTCATCTGAAATTTGAGTGCAATCCATCTATGCTCTTATTCAAGGCATTGATTAAAAAATTATATTAAGTAGCATAAGACCAAACCCTGGGGATACCCAATTGGAAACTTCTTTAGAATTGACTCATTAATGACAACTTATTGGATCTGGTGATTGAGCCAGTTTTGAATTCACCTATCTTGTCTATGAAGCCTACACTTTCCAGTTTTGCCCACAAGGACAATAGGAGAGATTTTTGTCAAATGCTTTGCCCAAATTAAGGTATATTGTCTACAGAGCATTTCCTTGATCTACTTATCCTGTCAAAAAAAGGAAATAAGGTTAGTCTAGCTATGACTTGTTCTTGATGAAGACATACTGGCTTTTAGTGATCACCATTTTCCTTTCTAAATGCACATACCATCTATCCCTTAAATAATGTGTCATTAATTTCTTCCAATAATAAGTCAATTTTATGATTATATGAGTTTTTCTCCTAGCTTCTAATGTCTGTATGGGATCCTTAGAGATAGAATCATAGTCATGTTAGAGCAGAAAGAGATTTTATTGATCATCTAGCTCAGTTACTATCATTTTACAGGAGAAGAAGACCCCAGTCTCCTTACAACCAGGCCAGGATTCATTCCAGTGGACCTTCCCTTTGATGTTATAAGATGGACTTCACTTTTATTATTATCTCACTTTTTTCAAGTTGATTATGCTGTGTTTTTTCTCCCTCCATGCTGTTTTCTCTTTGCTTAGAAAAATAGATTCATAGTTTTTTTGTTGTTGTTTTTGCTTTTGTTTTGGTTTGTTGCATTTTATTTTGTTTTTTTAGAGTTGGAAGGGACCTTAGAGACCATATAATCCATCTCCTTCCCTTTATCCTCCTACTAGATCCTTAGCTCTAGGAGGAAGAGATCATCATAAATTTTGTCTGCTAGATCAACAGAGCCTAGACAGGGCACTCCAACCAGTAGGTGTTTCAAATATGTTTGTGGTATTTTATTCAGAGGAGGAAATAGAGACCCAAAAGTGTCATGCTGAGTGAGTGCTAGAACTAAGACTCCAGTAGAACCCTGACCCCCAATTTGGATTTTTATTTTGTTCTTTTCACCCCAAATGTCACTACAATTTGGGTGGAGGTGAGGCGGTTATAACAAGGAAGAGGCTCTCTATTACTTCTCTGAGGTTTCTGCTGTGTCTCAGGGCTTCTCCCCACCACTGGATAACCTCCTGGGCTTTCATTCCTAAAGTCTGATCCTTACATCACCCAGCTCTCTCGACCCTCCCACAGTCTCCATTGCTGTCCTATATCCCATAGGGTTCCATCTCGATTCCCTTCTCCATGAAATGAAACTAGGGATGAAGGAGGGATGGGGAAAGGCAGAAGGGGTCTTTCCATTCCCCTTCCCTCTTTTTCAGCTTAGCCTGCTTATCCTCTCTCTCCACGATCCTTCCCCCAAATCCGTCCCCAGGACTTCTCTGTGATCCTATCCCGTTACCTTACTCCCACCACCTCCTTCTTTTCTTGTGTGTACTGCTCACGCGAAATCAGATTGTAACACTCACTGAAATCTGCCAAGAAATGGGTTTTCCCAGTCACTGGGCAATTCCAATTTCCTGTCTGGCTGAGCCGAGGAGCCACTGCTAGAGCCAGTCCTTAATAAGGTACCACTTTTAGATTCTACTTGAAAGGGCTCAGGGTCCCGGCAGGTCGGGGCTTCGCTATTAATAGAAACGGAGTCCTTGCTTAATTATTCCACGAGCCCTAGAGGCAGGCGGGCAAGTAGGGGAAGAAAGTGAAATTAACTCGGAGCATAAAGTGACACCGGCCTATGGAGTCGAGTCCCAAGGGCCTCCAAGAAAGAGGGGAGAGCAAGGCGGGTGCTCAGGGAGAGGCGAGCTGCTGATTCAATCTGGAGACTTCTCTCAGTTTATTTAATCTCTCAAGGTTTCAATCACCCAGGCCCTCCACTTGACTAGTTCCAGGGCCCTGAGTAAAATCACATTTCCTGGTGAGTGAAGCATTTCACAGAGCCTAAGTCAGGAATGCAATCCTCAAAGGCTCACATTCACATAGATTTCCCACCCTGACCCCCACACCTCTGACTCTCCTCCCGGGTATGAGCATCCCCTCCCTCTCTCCAAGTCGCTGTCTATTTCTGAATCCCCTCCTGTGTCTCATCTCCTCTCTTTCTCTAAATCCTTTTTCACTTTCCAGTCTTTGAATCTGACTATTCATTGTTGGTTCCTCTTTTTGTAAGGGCGGCCAGTATCCTGCCATCCCTCCATGCCCTCCGTTTCTTGGCGCCCCTTTCTTCTCTCTCTGAGACTATTTTTTGTCTAGAGCACAACCCATTTTGTGTCGTGGATCTCTTTGCTAATCTGATGAAGCCTTAAGAATCTCTTCTCAGAATGTTTGCCAATACATAAAATAAAATATATCAGGTTAAAAAGGAAACCAATTATATTAATAGTTATCAAAAAATGTTTTTAAGTTGATGGACCCCAAAGCAAGAACTCAAGATGGTGGGAATAAAACTGGAATTGGAATCAGGAAAGGCCCGGATTTGAGCACCATCTCCAACACTTAAACTTTGTGTGACCCCTCTCTGGACCTCAGTTTCCTCCTCTGTAAAATGATGATTTTAATAAAATACCTGAAGTATCAGCCATACAGGGTTGTTTCCAGATTTATAAATGTCAGCTATTATTATTCTCCTGTCAGAGTTCCCCTCTCCCACAGTTCCAGAGATTCCTTCCCCTCCTTCTCAGTCTCTAAGACCCTGCATTTGGGTTCCTAGAATTGCCTGCCACTCCCTTTTTGGAGGGTCAGTTTCCTCTACACAGGGATGCTAATATGGCTTGTCTGCCGGTCTCCTTTTTCAGATGGTTGCAAACTGTGTGGGTGGGGCCTGTAGAATGTCTGAGATTTAAATGCAAATAGATCTAGAATTGCTGCCTCTAGATTTGCATTTTTCTCCTGAGAGACCTGACCCCATCCTGATTCTTACAATGGAGCTCAACATTGCTCTGAATAAACCTTCCATTACCTGATACCACCCTTTTACATTCAGGCAAATTTAGTCTATCTTCTGGACATTTTAGTGGGGCAAATAAAAAACCCCAAACCTCCTGTATTAATCTTTCTTGAATGTTTTTGTTTTGTTATTTGCCCTTAGCTCTTGAGAGGGACCATGACATCATGTATTCATAATGAAGGCAATATAGTCTAATGGAAATATTCCTGGATTAGGAGTCAATAAATCTCGGCTCTAGTCTTGATTCTGCTATTAGCTAGTCATGTAACCTTAGGCAAATCACTTCCTATCTCTGACCCTGTTTCCTTACCTGCCAGGCAGGAGAAGACATTGGATTTGATTATTTCTAAAGCCCTGTCCAGCTCTAATATTTTATACTTCAACAAAACACCAATTCAAATGGGGAGGAGTGTTATCCCTTGGAAACTACACCCCCCCACAAGCCGGTGCAGAACACAGCAAGTGATGATGGTCTTCTCTTGGAATCTAGTTAGAGAGAAACATTTGCATCACACCTGGAGGGAGGCTAGGTGTGAGCACTCTTGAAAGAGAAAGAATTTATGAGGTTTCAAGCAGTATGTTAGAAAATAGAGAACAGGAAGATAGCCATGGAGCCAGAAAGCCATTTTGTTGCTATATCTAACTCTTGCCACCACTACCAGGGGGCTTTTATTTTTAGCTTCTAAATGGGAAAGCAAGAATGATGAATTCTCACTCCTGGTAAGCCATGTTTGCAAGACTTCAATATTTCACAGTATCAGTTCTAATATGCTACAACTTTCAGACCCTGAGGCTCCTGGATTTGAATACCGAGCAGGATGCTAATATCTTTGTACTTTGCCTAGGTTACATTAGCCCAGCAAGCCTCAGAAAGCTAGGGAAGGGTAACAAGGTGTTGACAACTTCTACATAGATAAGCATTGAAAGGGAGCAAGGACTTTTGCCTTTTTGTTCACCTCACCATGCTCTGGTGGGTCATACCTCCCCCAATCCTCCTGACTTATAAGTTCTGGGGCTTGAGGACCCCCCCCAGGGTAAAATCCTTTCAGGTTCACAGAGAATCAGCCCTCTTCCCCCAGGCCTATTTAATACACATAAAACTCACAGTAGTAATGTAGCCCAACATTCAGGTCTACTCCTCAGCACCATGGTTCTCTGGGTATTCCTCAACTGTGGTCCAAGAACTCAGTATTGGAGGTGAACTCTTCCTCTTCCCTCCAGGAATTTTTGCTACTCTGCCCCTGACCCTGGCCACTGCCATGTCTGTGGCCTCTTTTCCTGTGGCAAAGCAGTGTCCTCTCCTCTTAAGACCCTGGAGCCCTGAAACGTGTTTTGCTCAAGGGACCTACATAATCAGTAAGGGTCCATGTGTGTCTGACCCACTTCCCAGAATCACAGAACTATGGAATTAGAGAGTTGGAAGGGATCTCAGTAGACATCTGGTTCGACTCATACTTGGAGAAAATTTGCATTTTAGCGAGTAGTCATTCTGCTTCTTTTTTAATTTTGCATGTTATCTACCCCATTAGACAGATCCTTGAAAGCAGAAACACTTTTTTTTCTTTTTCTTTCCCCCATCCCCTTCCATTGTATCTGCAGTGCTTAGCACAGCACCTGACATATAGTTGGCATATAAATTCTTGTTGACTTGATGACTTGGCTTCTTGAAGATTTCCAGTGAAGGGAAGCCCATCCTCTCTTGAAGCATGTCATTTTACCTTTGGATAGTTCCTATAAGGGTAGGGGTCCACATCCATCCCCAATTCATCACAGATACCCCCGACATCTCAATTGTATCAATCCATCAAAACTAAATTAATTATGAATAAGTCTTCAATCAATTTGAAATGATCAAAAAAGGTTTAAGTCATTGGATAAAGGCAAATGTCTTCCATACAGGAAATATCTTGCGAATTATTGAAGAGAATCAGCCATGCCATATGGACAAAATAGCACACCAGGCCATTTCAGCAGCCTGCCAGTTGAATAGTGGTAGAATCCGAGGACTCTCAAGAAGGAATTGCCTGGAGTAGCAGGCACAAGGAGGCAGTTTTCACTTTCCCTCCCCTCCTTTGACCTTGGGAACTTTGAAAGGTCAGAAGAGCTGGAGTTTCATCAGCATCTGTAGCAGTGTCCCAGGAGGGACTGGCAGTGGCTGCTGGCAACATCTGCATAGGGAGCTGAGATAGATAAACATCAAATACAAACTAGACACATTTGAGGAAAGATCCCTTCAGGACTCTACAAACCCACTGACCCCCCTCAGAGTCCAGCAGAGAGCTACACTCATGAAGACTACAGGAAGGGAGAAAAGGAATCTAAGGAACCACAAAGTAGGAGTGTTGTGAAATTCAAATGAGATAATGTAATAAAGTATTTTGCAAACTCTAAAGCTCTATATAAATGCCAGTTGTTATAGGAGGTGCAGTGGATAGAGCAACAGCCCTGGAGTCAGGAAGAACAGAGTTCAAATCTGGCCTCAGACACTCACAAGCTGTGTGACCCTGGGCAAGTCACTTAACCTCTATTTGCCTCAGTTTCCTCATCTGTAAAATGAGCTGGAGAAGAAAATGGCAAACCACTCTAGTATGTTTGCTAAGAAAACCCCAAATGGGGTCACAAAAAGTCAGACAGCACTGAAATGACTGAATGATAACTATGGTCACCAGGCATCCACTCATGTGATGACTTCATTCTGTGAGCTTTCCCTGAACTCCTGCTGAGTTCAAGCAATATAGGAGTATACTGGTAAAAGTTTAATGAACAGTAAACTGTGGGGGGGGGGAATAAGAATAAACGTACGCACACATGCTTTTTAGTATGATTTGTATTATTAACACTTTCTTGAGTCTAGACAGTCAACAAAATAATAAATCAAGCCCTAATTTGTAGCAATTGCTGATTTCTAAGGTGCAAATGCTCATACTGAATATTTTAACAACGGGCTCTCTTGCAAGCAAGCAAGTTAGGGCTGACTTCAGTATACTCCTGCCAAGAAGTTTATCCTTTGGCCACATATGTTTTCTAAGTTTGAGCCCACTCTTCACAAGAACCACATGTGTACAAAGGGAGAGTGTGCCCCCCAGTTTGGAGATGATGTTTCAGTACCAATTGTACTTGTTATACCTGTTTAATAAATGCTCTTTCTAAATGTTCCTATCCTCCTTTGACTCCTCCTTCTGATGTGGTACTTGGGTGCTTATGTTTGGGTGCTTGTACTTGGACCCCAATCTCTCCCTAGCCTCAGAAACACTATCCCTGACAGTTTCTCCCCAGCCCAAGGACACTGTGCTTAGCAATTACTCATGAGTGGGCCCCAGCAAGACCGTTATCTCTTTCCCTGGTGCAGTTACAAAGAGCACCTGAAGGATTTGTTAGTTTAAACTGGCTTTGCACTGGGTCATAAAGACATTCTTACCCACTACTATACTATTCTACCACCCTACCTCATTATCTACATTCTGGGCTCCTCATTAACTGTATTCTAGACTTAAGACATATGTATACTCCCTACATCTATCTTGTCAAATAAGACATTGATTGGTGGCAGACTGGACTACTCTCAATTACCCTGAACTCTGGTTGACTTAGTGACATAGCAGGCCTAAAACCACACGTCCATGTGGCTCCCCTTGTGGGCTTTTCCTAATGAACTCTGGGTAAAACACCTGCGCAGTAAGTACAAGAAATACATGTTCTTACTCCTTAACCACTCACTAATCCCACCCTGAATCCCCTAGTTATCATATTTGGCACATGTTTTATTGTATTTTATCCTATATAAACTTTAACTGTACCTCTCTAAGGTTGCAGGAATCCTTAAGAATCCTTGCCGACTGAAAAGCGTAACAATAAACTTTGCCACCTTGACTTAAAGAATGCATGAGTCTGTGAACTCTTTCCAGATGACCCATCATGTACTTCAGTCTTTGAGGAGTCACAACCTCTCACCCTCTCACACTTCCACTATGCCAGGCAGAAACCTTTATCTTTTATGTCTTTCCAGAAAATTCCTTCCATTATATACTTACAGAGACTTGACTTTCACTGAATCATTCTCATTTCTGGGCTCCGACTCTAATGTTAATCTAAATCTTTCTCTTCCCTTCATATACTTCCCATTTATGCCATATGTATCTTGTGTGTATAGTTATTTAATGCTATCTCTTCCATCAGAATGTCAGCTCCTTAAAGCAAGGACCATGTATTTGCCTTTGTTTGTAGCCCCAGCCCTTAGCACAGAGCCTGACACATAGTAAGCTCTTAATGAATGCTTGTTGACTGACTAAAGATAAGAGTGCTTAACATATTCCTAATTAACACTATCACTTCCAGACCCTCCCTCCCTTGACCATCACTTCTCAGCTACTTATTCTCTGTTAAATTTCCCTCTCTCTGTTTATGTCACCCTGTCCAAATCTTTATTGTTACCATTTAATTCTCTGGCTCATTCACCTTTCTTTTCCTAGTTCTTCAATACCTGGCTCACAGTCTTTTCCTCTGTTCCACCCTCTGACCTCATCTTTAGTGACTTCATTATTCATATTGTGTTCTTGAACCTCCTCAACTCCCAAAATCTCCACCTCCATTCCAGTTTTGCTAGACACAAAGGGGGTCATAACTTGGACCTCACTATCACCCAAAACTCTTCTGCTTTTATGTTCCTGTACTCTGCATTTCCCTTCTTATCCCAATCTCCTATCCCTCCATTGTTTTGACTACTTCACTCCTAAACCTGTTTTTCATCTTCATTATGATCCCTTGATGTCCCTCAATCCCTCCCTGTTCTTCCAGTCCACTATCTCCATTCTGGTCTAGATTTCCTCCCTTCATAGTCTTAACCCTATAAAAAAGCATGACCCAAAGTTCCTTCTGTCTCTGGGCTCATACAGCCTGGGACTGATCCTAGGGTTATCTCTCTTTGGATCATTGCCTTACCTGGAGTTTACTGGGAAAATTACTGGAAAAAAAACCCTAAAATACCTTATCCAAACTTTCACAAATGTATGTAGCAGGGACCCCACCATCTATTCAAGTACTACAAAAAACACTGAGAGGACAGTCTTTATGCTATCCACAGAACATTTAAAACACAACAATAACCCATAGGAAGAAATGTTTTTTTCAAAAATACATGAGGCAGTAGCCTATAAGTTACCTCAAAAAGGAACTAAACCTAGTTACCACTAGGGCAAATCTTTAATGTTTCAGTGAAATCCCTCTTTCCTATCAAACCCTAGATGGTCCTTCCTAGATTAGATCTCTCCTGGAAATTAACATATTTGAAGCTACTGAACCCCTTCTCATTAGATCTCCACTGTTTGAATAACTCACTATAAATAATGGGGCTAATTATGTGCTTCACTCTGTCTCATCATGGGTAGAGGTAAGTTAGATGCTAAAAGGCTATCTCCCAGGAACATAAAATCCTAGATGGAAGGGCTTTGAGTATAGGTTCAACAGTAGATAGTATGTGCCTCTCCAAGGGTCAGCTTAGCTAAAATAACAGTAGTCATCAATAGCATTGGTATCAGGTCTTGAGTGTTCTTGCCACAACAATTTATGAGGCCCGTAATAAGTCATGGAAGGTCTGAAATCTGCTCAGTAGAACAAAGTGCCTGCACTTAGTAAGCACATAACATGTTTTTATCTAATTAGTGGGATTGTTCACACCCATGAAATCATGAATCTTTTAAACTATTGAAGCACACTATTTTTAAAGCATTATTCTAGGTGCCAGAGGGGAGGAGAGTGGATACAAACATAAATATTATTGTCCTGCCCTCAAGAAGCTTAAAGTTTAGTAGAGAGAAGATGTGTGCTTTTACACAATATGAAATAGAATACAATCAGTTTCTGTCTGTCAGCAACTACCATATACCAACATAAGGACAAAATGGGTATATGATTTAAATATAAAGGTTGAAACCATAAGCAAATTAGGAGATCAAGGAATAGTTTACCTGTCAGATCTATGAAGAAGGGAAGAATTTATGACCAAACAAGAGATAGAGAGCATTACAAAAGGCAAAATGAATAATTTTGATTATATTAAATTTAAAAGTTTTTATACAAAAAAAAACAATTCAATCAAGATTAGAAGGAAAGCAGAAATCTGGGAAACAATTTTTATAGCAAGTGTCTCTGATAAAAGCCTCATTTCTCAAACACGTAGAGAAAGGAATCAAATTTATAAGAATACAAGTCATTTTGCATAGGAACAGGCAGTTTTAAGATGAAGAAATCAAAGCTATCTCTAGTCACATAAAAAAAGTTCTAAATCACCATTGATTAGAGAAATGCAAATGAAAAGAACTCTGAGGTACCTTATAGCTATCAGATTGGTCAATATGACAGAAAAGGAAAATGATAAATGTTGGAGGGGATATGGGAAAATTGGGACACTAATACACTGTTGGTGGAGTTGTGAACTGATCCAACCATTCTGGTGAACAATTTTGAACTATGCCCAAAGGGCAATTACAGTGTTTATACCCTTTGATCTAGCAATATTCCATTACCAGGTCTGTGTCCGAAAGAGAATATAAAAAAGAGTAAATGATCTACATGTACAAAAATATTTATAGCAGCTCTTTTTGTGGTGGCAAAGAATCAGAAATTGAGAGGTTGCCTATCAATTGGGGAATGGCAGAACAAGTTGAGCTATATGATTGTAATGGAATATTATTTTGCTATAAGAAATGATGGGCAGGCTGATTTCAGAAAAGCCTTGAAAGACTTACTTGAACTGATACAAAGGAAAGTGAATCAAATGAGGACAGTCAAAGAAATTTTATGCAATGATCATCTGTGAATGATTTAGCTATTTTCAGCAATACATTGATCCAAGACAATTCCAAAGCACTCATGATGAAAAATGCTATCCACTTCCAGAAGAACTGATGGAGTCTGAATGCAGATCAAAGCATATTATTTTTCATTTTCTTTATTGTTTTTGGAGGATTTTTTTTTCTCTTTGCATCTGTGTATCCTTTCACAACATAATTAACATGGAAATGTTTGCATGATTGCACATGTATAACCTATGTTGAATTACCTACCATCTCAAGGAGGGGGGAGGTGAAGGAGGAAGAGAGAATATTTGGAACTCAATTTTTTTTAAACTGAATGTTAAAATATTTTTTACATGTAATTGGGGTAAAATAAAATATTGTTTTAAAAAAGAGAGGAGCAAATACCCATCTCCTATAGTGACTTTAATTTTTCAATACATTTCTATAGTGCTTTACAAATGATGAATTTTAAACAAATGTCTGTAGAATAGAATGGAATTAAATTGAACTGAATTATATCCATTACCTCATATTCCAACCTTGGCAATCCCAGCCCCTGAGGCTACAGCTAGTCCAAAAATAGGTATTATGTAGGCTGGTCTGGAGTAGAATTCTTACCTACATGCAGAAGGTACATGTCTAAGTGCAGGGGTCTGCTAGAGCTAGCTCATGTTGATTCTCAAAAGCTGATTGTTAAATTTTCAGTCTAAGCATTTACACTTCAGAAATCAACAAATGCTACAAATCTGGGTTTAAGTTACTGTTTTGTTGATTTTCTAGACAAGAAAGTGATGGAGATTTTAATAATGCAGATTAAATTTTAAGATTTGTCTTGTGTAATTTTTTCAGTCGATTGTTAAACATTTACCAGGACATACCAGACTCCCACTCATGAAATCATGCTTTCCACTCCAAAATGATGGTGTGGAAAGACCCTGTGTAGAGTGCTGGAAGAGCTGGGTTCTGGTCTCAGCATTTTCACTAATTCTCTGTGTGACCTGGGGAAATCACCTCCCCTTTTGGCACCTCAGTTTCCTTTATTGCATAAGGGTTGGAATGGATAATTTCTAGTGTCCTTCTAGCTCTGAAAGTCTATGAGCAGAAACCCTGAGACATACTGACAAAGAAACTCTACAGAATTGCAAGGAATGCATCTCTCTCTCTCTCTCTTTCTCTCTCTCTCTCTCTCTCTCTCTCTCTCTTCTCTCTCTCTCTCTCTCTCTCTCTCTCTCCCTTTTTCCCTCCCTCCATCCCTCTCTCTTTCTCTCTCTCCCTCTTTCTTCCTCTTTCCTTCTCTGTCTCCTTCCCCTGTCTCCATTTCTTTATCTCTGTCTGTCTGTCTGTCTGATCTTTCTGCCAAATTTGAGGGAATAGTAGCTGCACAGAAGTTTTCACAGCCTTTCCCTGGAGAGTAGGCCTGAGGAGAACACATATCACTACCACTTCAAAGGCATCACTGTCCCATCATTTCACTTTGTGAACAAGTAGGAACAAAGCATCCCCTGTGAAAAACCATTTCACATATTATTTTGCTTTGGAAAATCAAAAGGGGACAGGAGATGTTTCATGGCCATAATTGCATTTGAAGGGCTGCAGACCATCACACATGAACATCAACTCCCAAATGTACCCATGCCCATCCACCCCTGTGGGAGCCCTGATGTATGGGACAGAGCAAATGGGCACATGTGCCTGCACACACTTCTCTCTTACACAGATACACAGACACATGCACACGCGCACACACACACACACACATACACACATACACACACACACTCATCTCAGAAAGAAAAACCAGAAGTCAATAGAAAGGGCAAAGCCTTCCCAGCACAGTCTCCAGACACCAATTTCTAATCACGCTCCTCCAGCCATTAGTAGGGCAAGGCAATAAAACTGGAAGGGAAGCCGTTTATTTCTACTGTGCCGAGTTTCAGATTTTCTGAGTTTTCCACACAATCTTCCTTTATTATCTACAGTAAAACCACATGTTTACCAAACATCTGCCTCCCCAAAGCCCTGAGCAGTTTAGCCACATTATCTTATGTAACACCTGGGGTTTAGAGTGGGGGGGTGGGGGTGGGAAAGATTCCCAGGAATGTAAGCATATATAAATAATCTTATGTTTCTCAAATGTGCCCATTTTCTCCTTAGATTAGCCAAAGGCTCATTTATAAGCAAGAGACAGAGCCCCTCCCACCTCCCAGGTGCTACCTCCAGGAACAGATATCCCCATCCTCCCTCCCCCCTCCACCATATCCCCATCCTACCTTCCGGGAATATTTGCTTCTAAAATTCTTCCCACCTATGAAGTAGAATTGAAGCCAATGCTGATTTCATTTTAAGATTCTGAATGAGCTCTGTTATCTACATCTCTCCATTATGGAAATGGCACTTGGTTCCGCAGCTAGTGTCTAAAATCAAAGCACAGCGGCACCTCCAGTCTCCTGGTCTTCTCAGGCTTGAAGTTTGGAGTTACCAGGGACTCGACTTACAAGGTAAGCTACTAGGTAGCTGAGAGGATTCAGTGAGATAACACACAGACATCACTCTATAAACCTTAAAGTACTATCTAAATACTAGCTATTGTTATTATTTAAATAAGGGCTTGCACTAGACTGCTCTTGAGGGCCCTCCCAGCTCTAAATCTATGATTCTAGGTACATTTCAGATCATATCCAAGCCCCCTACATCATGGAGGATTATCCCATGAGTCCTGGGGTAGTTGTCCTTTTCTAGGAGTTTGGAAGGGCATAGGAACCATTCAATTAAACTGAGTTTCTAGGGTCAAGTTGGAGCTCACAACGTAAACTATAAAAACATTGTTTTCTCTCACCAGGACCTTACAATCTAGTTATTGATGTTGCATTCCCACTGTTACCACCCTGGTTTTTAGGCCCTTATTACCTCATGCCTGGACTATTTCAAAAGCCCTCTAATTGGTCTCTTTGCTTCTAGTTCTTTCCTCCCCGCAAACTAATTCATTCTGCCCACTGCTTCCATCATGTCACTCCTCCATTCAAACATATCTAACACTTCCCAGTAGCCTACAGAATTAAGTCCCAACTCCTCAACCTGGCATTCAAGGCTCTGCACAATTTGCACACATTTTTCATGCTTATTTGGACTTATAACAAGATCTGGAGAGCCAATTGTTGAATTTTCAATGGAAGCATTTATATCTCAGAATTAGCAAATGCTATAAATCAGGGCTGGATTTATATTTTTATTAATGGTCTAGACTTAAGAAAGTGAGAACAGAAATGGTAGTAATACAGATTAAACTTAAAAGTGGGTCTTGGATAGTTTTTTTTTCTTCTGAGAGTCAGTTATTAAACATTTACCAGCACAATCCTGACCATGGCATTCTTTCTGTCTCTGTAAGGAAGGGACTCTTGGATGGATTGGGCCAACACTGACATTCTGTATGAACCCCAGTCCCAGCTGAAGGTTTCTGTGCTGGCATTCTTCATTGATGTAGGAGAAGGGGGCACTCAGGTTTTTGTAAATGGTGTTCTAAAACAGATTACATTAAAGACAAGCTGGTACAGTGGAAAGAGTCTTACATTTGGGGTCAGGGGATGTGAGTTCAAATCCTGACTCTGCTATTTACTAAGTATGTGACCATAGGCAAGTCACTTATTGTCTCTAAGCCCCAGGTTCTGCACCTCAAAAATAAAGGATTGGACTCAGTGACCTCCTCATGCCACTTCCAGTTCAAAATCTGTGATCTTCTGACCTACCGCAGTCACCACAACCATGCTTGTCTCTACCACTGCCACCAGTCCTGGGTTGGTCTCTGAGGTTCTAGAATTCCCTTCCCAGTTTCTCCTGGCCTCACCATCTCTATCAGAGACCTGGGAAAGAAAAACTGGGATATGATTAAGAAATTGATTCCTCCTTCTTCCTGTCTCCTCTTTCACCTTCTCCTTCTCTTCATTCTCTTCTTCCTTCCCTGTCTCTCTTTCCTTTACTTCTCATTTTCCTCTTCCCTTCCTCTTTCTCTTTTTCTCCCTTCTTGTCCTCTTTCTTCTGCTTCTCTTTATTGTTCTCCTGCTCTTCCTTCTCCTTGTGTCCTCCTCCCATTCTGGCTTCCAGCCCTGACACCTTAATGACACCTTAAGTCACTGAGGAAGAACACTGAGGAGAATTTAGACATTTTACTCTGTCCATAATGTAGTTTGAGCTGGGAAACAATGACCCTAACCCTAAGCCTAACCCTAACCCTAATACTAACCCTAACCATAATTCTGCTCTAACCCTAACACTAACCTTAACCCTAATTGTGCTCTAACCCAAAACCTAACACTAAACCTAACCCTTACCATAACAGTAACTCTAAACATAACCCTAATCCTAATTCGACTTTATTCCTATATGTAACGCTAACATGACTGAAAACCCTAACCCTTGTCAAGGCAAGATTTCTTTCCATATGGGGTCATTTTTTTTTCTTGTGGAGAGAGAGAATGAGAGAGACAGTGAAACAGAGACAGAAAGAAATAAGGAAGGAGAGAGAGACAGAGACAGAGAATAGAAATCTGGGACCAAGGCTTTTGAGGCTCACTTGTCTACCTCTCAGAATGATTTCTACTTAAATTCCATTGTCTCCTCTTGACCCTCCAAATGGATCGTCAGGGCCTGAAAACCAAAATACGTGTCTTACAATTCTTTTGCATACCCCTTGGTGACTGATCACACTCTGGGGACAAGAGTAAGTGTTTGATAAATATGATCCTAGGAATTTAAGCTGGAGGACAGATTAGTATTTAGGCCAACCCCTTCATTTTACAACCAGAGAAACTGAGTCCTAGAGATAGAAAGTGACTTTCCCAGTCCTAGGGAGCAAGAATTAGAGCAGAGATTTGGATTTAACTTTTCTAACTCCAAATACATGATTCTTTCAACAATGCCAAACTGTCTGAAAAAAATCAACAACAACAGCAGCAAAATTTGTTGAATCAACATGCCTCGTTCCCTGGGGTAATGTAACCCTTTCCATTCATTCATTAACAATTCATTCAACAGGTATTTATTGACAACTACTGTGTTTCAGACCTTGTTCTGGATGCTATAATGGATAAAGATATGAAAAAGATAAAGGTCCTTATCTTCAAGTAGTTTATTGTTGAATATGGAAGACAGGTTTTCACAGATAATGGTCCAAGGCAGAATGTTAAGTTCTATAAGCATGGTATGAACCAAGTGTTACCACAGTTTGGAGTAGGGAGAAAAGAAGTCTGGGTTGTACCAGGGTGATCAAGGAAATTCCTTTTAGGATATGTCACTTGAGTCCATTGATGGAAAACTATTTGATTCCTTGTAGGGAAGGATAGAATGAAGACAAATACTACCATATACTAGATGAATAGACTGAGATTGGGGAAAGAAAAGGAACTACCTTCCCTTAGGTTGAACCATTGGACTGGAACTTTGGGTCTATTTGACAGTACTTAGAATCCTAAAACTTTAGAGCTAGGAGATATCTCAGAAATCATCTTGTTCTGCCCTTACTTTCTTGCCCCCATATTTTCTGGTTTGTTTTTTTTTTAATTATGAGCTTTACAAAAAATCAACAAACATGAACATTGCCATGTAAGAAAGAGAATTATAGATGAAACAATTGCTCTCTAAACCCCTTCTTTTACAGATAAGGAAACTGAGGCTCAGAGAAGGGGAGATACTTGCCCAAAGTCACACTGTAGTACAGCTAAGATTTAGAGATTTGGGCTTCAGAACCTGTGCATAATGTTGTTCTTTTGTTTTGTTTTGTTTTGTTTGGGGGGAAGGGAACTGTACTGCCTCTAAGCAGTTTGTGAATCAGAAACATCCTGCCTTTAACAGACAGGTTTAAGTAAGTAATAAGTTTTATACTGCAGGCTGTTAATCTCTCGCTGTGATTTCATCAGACTGTGAAATAACTCTCTGCATAATATATATTTCAAATACATTCCCTCTAGCCCAAATCTGTGACTTGCTGTGCCGATTGCCCCATGTACAATACAGTACCTGGGATGAGATATTGTTCCCAGCAGCTACCCTTAGAAATCTAGTCCTAAGCCTGTTGTGTGTGGAACTCTATACTAGGCACTGGTACTGGGCAAGGGAGACACAGAGATGTAAGGAGATGGTCCAGGAAACACAACATCTGCCCTTCTTGGATGGAGCTAGAAAAGTTGTCTTTTCTTAGAGAGGTGGTTTGACCTGATGCAAAGAACTAGCCATTTTCTATGTGCCTCACTCTGATTTTCAGATTCCTTGATATAAAGGTGAGGGGGAAGCAGAAGTTAGGAGGTTGATAATTTTCCCTGCCACAGTTCACTTGGAGGTTACAAGGATAAAATAAATAATTTTTGTGATGGTGTATTGTAACTGCTATGTCAAGCCACTGACACACTACATTTTAAAAATATTTATATACTTATTTTGTTTTGTATTGTATTATATTATTATATTGTATTTATATTATTTTAAATATTTTCATTATTCAAATATCACTTTTCCCTAACCTCCATTCTAGTCTCTCTTCAACCCACCAGATCCTCAAGATCATCATCCACCCCTATACCCCTGACAACTATTGAAGGCTCTCTACTGAGACTTTCTCCTTAACTTGCTCTCTCTGGGCATTACCACATATACCTTAGGTCCCCTATTCAAATCTAACCACAATCTGGTGTGCTATCTTATTTGGCCCCTGTTCTTGGCTAGATGACAGCCAATGAATCAGATAAATTTACCTGTGTTAATGGATGCTTACTCCTCCTTGCTAGACTATTGTCATGCCTTAATCTAAAAGACCAGATGTAGTCAGAGGCATTTGAAGCATCATAGCAGACAAGAAAGAGGGGATCCATATTATAGGCACTACCTACATAGCACCATCAATTTTTGAAATCTATTCATTTCAAAGCAAATATTTATTAAGCATTTGCTATTTGTAGGGCACTGTGCGCATGCAGGGTACTAGGGATACAAAACTGAATAAAAGTTTTTGCCTTTATAGAGTGAGTACTGGAGTTATCACCCAGAGATATGGATTTGAGCCTGCCTCTGATACTTATGAGCTATGTGGCTATGATCACCAAATATCTCATAATGCCAGTTTGTTCATCTGCAAAATGGGGATAAGGCGGCCTGCAACCATCAAAGGATTATGAGATTCTATGTATACACATATGTATAGGTAAGCATGTATAGGTAGTGCTTTGTAAATCTTAAGCAGTATATAAACTCAGATATTATATAAAGTCAGAGGAGTTTATATAATGCTAAGTACATTGGAGAGCTCCAAAGTACTATGACTTGCAAGTTAATTGGATTCAAATGAGGCAGGGCTGTGCAAAGTCATCAGCTTCACTCTCTCCCAGGATGCAGTGGGAGACCTTGGCCTTTTTAAGCTAAGGCCTTTCACAGGTCTCAGTTTGTCTGAGGCAACACCCATGCAATAATTTATGGGTAGGTAAGAAATGAGGCAAAAGAAGGCCTAGTTTTTCTACTCAAGAAAAAAAAATCATTTTGGAAAGGGAAGACCCACAGCATTTCTGGCCAGAACAGAAACAATTGCTATTTACACTCACTCTGAGCCATCAAACCCAAACTATGACCAAGTGAGGCTTAGGCTGGGACCTATTATTGACCTATTATGAGTTATAGCCAAAGTGATTTGGGTTTAAGGCATGGCCAAGGAGCTTCATTTGAATCCCAATGAGCTTTATCAAAGCCTGGTTTTCCAGAGCATTATTTCAAGACATTGTAAATGAAACTACATGGGACAAAAGAGTTAATTGTCCCAATTTTTTAAAAAATGCTGGAATAAATAAGTATGGAAGAGAAAAAAATCTAACCCCTCAACCCCAAGATATCTTGTGAGACTTCAGTGATCAAAATTTATATTCCTTTAGACAGAGCACTCACATATAAGGGTATGACTCCCCATGTAGACAGAGGGAAAGGAGGAAGGAAAGAAGGAAGGAGGGAAGGGAGGAAAGAAGGAAGCAACAAAGGAGCATTACTCAACTGGAACTGGCTAGTTGGGTCCCCAGTGGGACAGCTACTACTACTCACAGATTGTTTATCCTTCTGGAAGAAGACTAATGACATCAGGGTGATGTCTTGACTTGCATGTGAATTGGATTTAAGTGAGGCAGGGCTGTGCAAAGTCATCATTCTCACTCTCCTCTAGGGTCCATTGGCAAGACATAGGCCAGGACAAGTGGAGGTGACCCCAGATGCAGTGGGAAACCTTGGCCTTTTTAAGCTAAGGTCTTCACCAGGTCTCCATTTGTCTGAGGCAATACCCATTCAGTCATTTTTCATACTTCCAGCTAAGAAGAATAGGAAAGCTTCAGGAAAAAGGCAGCATTTGAGCTTGGCTTTCAAGTGGGGTAGTCATTCCTAAAAGTAGAGATGGAGAAAGGGCATTACAGGCATGGGAAACAGTATAAGCAAAGGCAAGGGCGAGAAGGGGAAGAGAAGGGAAGAAGCATTTATTAAGCATCTATTATGTGCCAGGCACTGTGCTAAGCACTTTGAAATCTCATTTGAGCCTCATAACAACCCTGGGAAGTAGTTGCTGTTATTATTCCCACTTTAGAGCTGAGAAAAATGAGGCAGAGGGAAGTTAAGTGATTTGCCCAGGGTCACACAGCTAGTAAGTAACTGACACCAAATTTGAATTCTTCCTAACTCCAGGCCCAGAACTCTATCCACTGAACCACCTCGCTCCCTCTGCAGGAAATAGTTGGATGTGTTCTGAGGGAACTGTGAGTTAATTTGCTTGGGGCATGGAGTACATGAAGGGAAATGATATGAGACCAAGTTAGAAATGTAGGTTGAAGTCAGAGGGGTGAAGTATGTAGACATTATCCAATAGATAATAGGGTGTCATTCAAGTTTCACATAACCACTTTCAAAGTCATCTGGAAATGAGTTGGGGGTTGTCTGCTGTTCAGATACCTGTGCCTTTGTATCATCTGCCCACACATTCTTTTCCACTTCCATTTTCAAAGACAATCAATATTGGAGGGCATACCCTCCCTGGGCCCTTTTTGTCTCCTCTTATTCCTGGGTAACATCACACCGAAAGCCAGTGGCTTGGTACTATTATCTCACTAATGCTCTGATTTTTGTCTGGTCACCAATTAAGTACTTCCGTATTCCTATCTAGCAGCTTGAGGAGCAATATTGGTTCAATATATTAAAAGGAAAGTAATTAAATATTTGTTCTGGGGTAATTGTATGTAAATTGCATGACAATTCAGTTGGTGATGTAATTAGTAAATCTTAATTAGGAGACACTTTTACAATCAATGTTTAATTTACTAACAACTGTTTTTGTTTAAGTGAAAAAATAATTATCTCTGACCCTCTGCTCCCACACTCCTGTTCCAATCCCTTTCTTTGCAGTCTGAGGAGGGAAAGGGATTTAAAACCCTTAACTGGGAGTCTCAAGAGATGGATTCTAGTCTCAACTCTATAGCTTCCTGTGTGACCTTGGGCAAGTCTGAGCTATAGTTTTCTCACTGGAAACATGAGGGAATTAGCCTTGCTGATCTCTGGGGACCCTTCTAGCTCTAACATTCTAGGATTCTGTGAGCTTCCCACCCCCACACTTGTCTTTTAAAGCTAGCAGGTAAGAAGTACTAGCTCAAATAATGGTAAATTCCCATATGATTTTTATACCAAATTGACAAACGAAATGAAGATAAATCACCAGGCCTGGATGGCACTCACTCAAGAGTACCAAAGGAACTCAAGGGTGAAATTGGGGAACTGTTGCCCAAAATATATAACTGTTCATTCCAAATGGCCCTTGTGCCAGAGGGCTGGCAGAATGCTATGACTTTCATTCATAAGAAAGGTCCCATAAGGAACTCTTGAAACCACAGCCTGGTGCGTCTTACTTTTATACTGAGCAGGCCTGTGGAAACTATAATAAGGGCAAGAATCATTGAGTACGTCAGTGCTTAAAGAAATGTAACCTACTGAGGGCAAGGGGAAATTATCCCTAACTAGAATGTTAGAGGTCTGTAAGGGGGAAATAAGCATCAGACAAGACAGGGCCTAGAGGAGTCAAGGGTAGCAGCTGCTGTTTATTTAGACTTTCAGAGGTCTTTGAGAAGTCTTCACACCAAAGCCTACTTGAAAAATACAATCATCACAGCTCAGTGGAGAATTTATCTTGCATGAAGAGTTGCCTGAGAATCAAGTCAAGCCAACATGCCTACTACATATCTTCCTTTGTGCCTGCTATGTGGCAGGCACTCTGCTAAGTGTTAGGGATATAAAGAAAGGCAAAAACAATCCCTGCTGCTCTCAAGGAACTCAAAGAGACAACATGAAAACCACTCTGTATGACCAAGATACAGTCAGGAGAACTTTCAGTTTATCTCAGAGGGAAGGCATTGTCATTAAGGAGAATCAGAAAAGGTTTCTTGCTGAAGATGGGACTTTTGTTGGCATTTGAAGGAAGATAGAAGGTGGGAGATTCCAAGCATGGAGTATAGCCAGCGAAAATGTTTGTAGTAGAGAGGTGGAGTTTCTTGTTCAAAGAACAGAAAGGAGGTCAGCATCATTAGATTATAGATTATTCGGAGGGGAGTAAGGTGAAGAACACTAGAAAAGTGTGTGTGTGTGTGTGTGTGTGTGTGTGTGTGGTGTGTGTGTGTGTGTTGTGGGGGGGGAATGGGGCGAGGGGGAATTTGTGAAGGGTTTTGAATGCTAACAAGAGGATTTTATATTTGATCCTAGAGGTGACAGGAAGCCACTGGAGTTTTTTGAATAGGTGAGTGGCATGAACAGACATGGGTTTTAGAAATACCAATAATAATAATACCAACCACAATAACAGCCTCTTATATTTATTCAAGTCTATGCACTCTATGAGGTTCTTTCATGTGTATTTTCTTGTGTATACTTTATAGCAACCCTTGAAGCAAGCAAGGCATATAGCACGTGCTCTCTTTTCAGACAAAGAAACTGAGGCTCAAAGACCTTAAGTGATTTGCCTGATATCTCCATAGGTAGTACTTAAATATTTCAGTACTTTGGAAGATCTGTGACCTCGTGCTCTCTGTTGATGTAAATTTGCACCTATCTATCCTTTGGAGTTTTTGTCCATGTTTTCCCATAGTTTCTTTCCAGCTCTAAATTTATGACCAGAAGTCTCTATAATTCTACAATTCTCCATAGAGCATCTACCCATCATGCTTTCCTCTAGATTTTCTTACATTATGTGATCAGCAGGGTCATAATGGCCATCCATTATTCCTAGAACTCCATATATAACAGGCTCATTTCCTTTCTTGATCATATATTTACTTAATTCTCTCCCTTCCACCACTTACTACATATATTTTATCACTGGCAGCTGGAGCTCCAGGCCTGGAGTCAATAAGACTTGTCTTCCTGAGTTCAAATTTGGCCTCAGATACTTAACTACCTTGTGACCCTGGGTAAGTCACTTAACCCCATTTGCCTCAGTTTCCTCATCTGTAAAATTACCTGGAGAAAGAAATGGCAAATCATTCTAGTATCTTTGCCAAGAAACCCCAAATGGGGTCATAAAGAGTTGGACAGGTTTTAATGAAACAACATCATTGGAAATATAGCCTCTATGTGCCCACCATGTGTCTTTCCAATGGTAATATAGTGGATAAAGCACAAAATTTGGAATAAAACACACACATACACACCTAAAACCTTAGGTTTGAATCCTGCCTCTGGCATTTACTACCTTTGGGCCCCTGGGCAAGTCACTTGATGTCTATGATCCTTTGATTCTTTGGAAATTATGATGTTCTGATTCACAACCATTCATAATTACCTGGAAAACAATTGTTTTTAAAGAGACACGTTTTTTTTTCTTTCTTGCAGAGTGAAGCAGCTTGTTGTCATTACAAATACTGCGTGCGTACTTTCCCAAAGGCAATCCAGACCAGTTTCATCTTATGCAGTTCTAACTCGTTGTCCATCTATAATGACTGTCCCAGAAAAATATACCTATCTCCATGGATTGGTCCCCCAACTGCATTTTTATAACCATTTAGTTCTTCTTGTATGAGTTCGTAGACTAATCTCTGCCATTCCATCTGGAAGGTGGTATAAGGATTATTATATTATTGCTGCCATTTTATATAAAAGGGAACTGGGGCTCTGGGAACTTAAGTGACTTCCTCCTCTGACCTTGCCTGTTATCATAGAGGGCAACACTATCCTTCCTCTCCTTCAGGCTCACAACTTAGGAGTCATCCTGGATTCCTCACCATCTCTCAACCCCCTACATCCAAGCTGTTACCAAGGCCTGTCGATTTCACCTTTGCAACATCTCTCTAATACACCCTCTTCTCTCCTCTGATACTGCCACAACTCTGGTGCAGACCCTCATCACCTCACCCCTGGACAATTACAATAACCTGTTGGTGGGTCTGCCTGCCTCAAGTCTCTCCCCATTCCAATCCGTTCTCCATTCAGCCACTAAAGTGATCTTCCTAAAACATAGGTTTGATCATACCTTTCCCCTACTGAATAAACTCCAGCAGCTTCCTATTGACTCCAAGAACAAATACAAAATGCTCTGTCTGGCATCCAAAGCCTTTCATAACCTAGTCCTGTCCTACCTTTCCAGTCTTCTTTTTTCCCCCTTTGGTGATGCAATGGGGGTTAAGTGACTTGCCTAGGGTCACACAGCTAGTAAGTGTCAAGTGGCTGGATTTGAACTCAGGCCTCCTGACACCAAGGCTGGTGCTCTATTCACTGTGCCACCCAGCTACCCCTCTTTCCACTCTTCTTATAACTCACTCCCTGACACACGTTCTTCAATCCAGTGACACTGGCCTCCTGGAAGTCCCACAAATAAGATGTTCCATCTTTCCATGTTAGACATTTTCTCTGGCTGTTTCCCATGCCTGCCACACTTTCCCTTTTGCACTCTGACCTGGCTTCCTTGAAGTTCCAACCAAAATCCTACAAGAAGTCTTCTCTAACCTCTCTTCATTTCAGTGCTTTCCCTTTTTTAATCATTTCCTATTTATCATGTATTTAGCTTGCTTTGTATACATTGCCTCCTCCATTAGGCTGCAAGCTTCCTGAGGGATGACATTATCCATCATCTCCTTTTGTATCTCAAGCACTTAACATGTACCTGGCACTTTGGGTTGTTGCCCTTCTTCCTCAAAGAGGACCAAAATGACATCACTGTGTCAGGGTCAATGTAAAGTATGTCCAACTTTGGCTCATCAGACCAATACGAGCTTGGAAGGCTCTACCTCAGGTTTAGTACAAATAGTCAACATGAACATTTGGAGTGGAAATGTTTCAAACTATGTGTGTCTCGAGTTTCTTTTGAGCTACTATAATTCTTCTTTGATCTCAGAGCTCAGTGCCTTCTTTGATGTGGACATGCTATCCTGGGAAGTCCTGTGCCACTGTTTCCCAAGTCTCATGTACTGTACTGTCTTTTTTGTCTCTTTTTGTATCCCTAGTACTTAGCCAATACCTGGCATAGATAGGTACTTAATAAATGTAATTTGAGTTGAATTGTCCATGATCACATAGATGAAAAAGCTTAACTAGTTAGTTTAAAGAAACAAATTCACAGGGGCAAATTTAGTTTTGACGTAAAAATAAGAATAACAATTAGAATTACCTAAAAGTGGAATGAGTCACTTCACAAGGTAGTAGATTTGCCATCACTGGGAATCTTCAAGCAATGGCTAGATTGCTATTGGTTGGATATATTGTGGAGGAGACTATTTTTCAGATATATTGGTTGGACTAGATGACTTCCAAGGTTCCTACCAACTTAGAGTCTGTGATTTTGAGCAAGCCAGAGTTTCAATGATAATGTCTCAGAACTAGTAAAGTAGGAAAATGGTAAATTTGCTTAGTACTGTAACACATGGTACATGTGCAAAACCAGTTTGCCATTCATTGTATCTGTTATCTACTGTGATAGAAACACTAATTAAATGTACACTTTTCAAAGCTAGCAATCAAGCTCTATTATCAAGAGCAAGCATTAGTTTATATCATCTATTAGACAATACAAACATTAACCCCACTAGGAAAAAAATCAGTAACCAGATTTCTTAGGGCATCCCAGTAAGTTTATCTCATATGGGTATTTGATCATCAGGTTTCCTTTCTGCCCAGCCAGAGGCTATGTGTCTCCTTTCCAGGTGATTGTTTGGCAATTTGGCAAATTGCCATTAATTAATCACCACTGCCCTCAAGAAAACATGGAGAATGCTCAAGTCTCAAGTGCAGAGGGGCCAGTCTCAGACCCAAATTCTGATTGGTGGTCAATGACCTAATTCATTTACCAACTATTTGATTCATTCTTAATGACAGGTAATAATGAGACTGTTGACCAATTTTTCTCATTAGCAATCTGTTCTAACTAGGGGTACCACCTGTTTATCAGTTGTTTATGAATACACATATGTTGTTCACCAATCTATACCACAGTTATGTTTATCCTAATCTTGTAAAACAAGCTATAAAAAATAAATATCCAAAGCAATTCATCATAAAATAGTTTAACACAAAATGAACTCAGTATGTTGACAACAAATTTATTCTCTCTACAAGTACTTTTCAAATTAATCTGCAGATTTATAAGCTTCAGAGAACCTTGATTTCAAAGATTTAAGGCTAAACTTGGATGTCCATGAAACTGGTAAGAGAGTTCACACTTGACAGATGAAGAAAATAGGCACAACAGTAAAAAATTTGGACATGATCACACAGATAGTAACAGAGGTAAGACCTGAATCTGGGTTTCCTGATTTCCAATATTTGCTTTTACTAGTTCTCTAGGTCGAGGAGTGTAAACAGTCTTGGAAGGATCCATTTTGAGGGTAGTTTTATACAATATTTTAATTATTCATCTAGAAGAATAAGTGCATAGTGTCATTTCCAAGTTTGTAAAAAACATTGAGGCAGCATGGTTTAGTGAAAAGAGTACCAGATAAAGAGACAGAATCCTTGGGTTCACATTCCATCTCTGCCACTTATTACCTTTTTGCCCCATAGGTAAGTCATTTAAGTTGAACTAGATCTCTAAAATCTCTTCCTGTACAAAATCCTATATTACTATTAACGCTTAATGCCTATGCTGGGACCTTTCCTCGATTTTCCTTTTCCTGAAACAAATGATGTTCATCTGCAGGTATGAGTAGGGGACATAACTAATAAAGACTAGAATGAAAAAGCAAGTGACAGACAAAGAGGGGATTGGGGCAAAAATTAGGAGGCAAGAGGACTCTTGGGGATTTTGAGTTCATCTTTCTAGCAAAGATAGGCTAACACTAAAAACTAAAGAAACACAACATTTTCTGGCCTGAGAAACTTGTGGAACTTTTGGCTGAATCATTGAGCCAGAAGGAAGAAGTAGAAATTAGAGAATGAGACAGTCACACAGAGAAGCAGAAACAGGGCCAGAGGGTTCTCTTCATATCATAGGAGAGCACTTCTACTAGTGGAACCCTCATATCCATACACTAACTACCTCTGGGGACTTGCATACATCATTGAGATAAACTTCCAGCCCAATGTCTTACCCATAGTAGGCAGTTAATAAATGTTTGTTGAATTGAATCTGCTGAATTCAAGGGTTGGTGCTTTGTTTTCCTTTTTAATAAAACTTTTTCCCGTGAGATTATAAACTACATAGTAGCAAGTAGGGGAATCAGTCTCCTTATACTTAGAGTAGGAGAAGGTACCACATTTTCCCAGGTTTCTTGAGTGGAGGCTAAGAACCAAGAGATTGAGAAAATTCCAAACAGCATACCCTGGCCCTCTGGGTCATGATAGAGTCTCTGACATCAGAATAATACTATGATCTTCAAGGAGGTGAAATGTCAATTTGATGAGAGTTAACTGTAAGGAATCCTCTTGAAAGCATGTGAGTGTACAGAAAAGTTATCAGATGAATTTCAGCATATGCTAATAGAAAAGATAATTTGGGAGGAAATAATAGAAACCAAACTTACAGAATGGTGGCCTATGAAACATCAACTACAACCTAGTAAAGGGATATGATGAAAGTCACTGTGAATTGTTTCCTAAAGACATGGATCCAATGAGCTTCTGTGGTCAGAAAGGCTACCTCATTGATGGTTAGTCTCAAGAAGGGGCTTGGAAGCATCTCTTAACTTCTTTCCTGATTTATCAAGCCCTTGCATCTGCCACTTTTGGCAAGTCATGTGAGAAAAATGAAAGGTGAGAATGAAAGATTAAGGGTGAGGGTCAAAGATAAGAGTTAGAAAAGGCAGGAGGGACGGAAAACAGGCAGATATATAAAGAAGAGAAAGAAGGCAGAGAGGAAGATATGAAGAGATGGAAGAGAAAGGTAGAAAGGGGAAGCTAGGAAAGTGAAAACATGAAGGAAAAGAGAGTTAGAAGCACAGAGATGGGAGGAAGGGAAGCATGAAGAGATTGAAGACTGGACAATGAGAGAGAAGGAAGAAAGAAGTATGAAAGATAGAATGTGACAGGAGAGTAGAGGGAAGGAGGGGAGAAAGTAGTAGGACAGGAATGAAAATTAAGGTAGGCAAGGATCTCCCTACATCACCAATGATAAACTGAGCTCTTGAAACCTGAGGTACAATAAGCTAGGATACCTTGTAGGATCAAATGAGGTAAGTGATATAATTCAATTTAGTTGATAAAATGCTTATGAAATGCCTTCTATCTTCAGTGAATCATGCTAGGCTTTTAGGAACACAAAGATGTAAAAAAATTACTCACATCCTTATTCTCAAGAAATATAATCTAATGGTGTGGGAAGCTAATAACATATGCAGACACAAAAAAATTGTTATCAGGTAGAATGAGATAAGGGTGAAGGAGAGTTGCAAAACACTCAAGAAGAGTTCTTGAGTGATTAAGAATAAGAAAGAGAGAGTTTGCTTTGGTTTGAAGGTCTTACTTTTTAAATTTTTTTTAATTTTATTTTTATTTTTTGCTTTTTGGTTAGGCATTCTGGGTTAAGTGACTTGCCCAGGGTCACATAGCTAATAAGTGTCAAGTTTCTGAGGCAGGATTTAAACCCAGGTCCTCTTGACTCCAAGACCAGAGCGGTATCCACTGTGCCACCTAGCTGCCCCAGTTTGAACGTTTTATGAACAGTACTTCTCTTTATATCCATACATTAACTAGCTCTAGGGACTTGTATACATCTTTAGGACAAACTTCCAGCCCAACATCTTGCACAGAAATAGGCACTCGATAAATGTGTGTTGACTTGAACTTGTTAAATTCAAGGGTTAGTGCTTTGTTTTCCTCTTTTTAATAAAACTTTCTCCTGTGAGATTATGAACTGCATACTGCTAGTGTGGAATTAGCTTAATGATACTTAGGATATGGGAAGGCATCATATATCCATGGAGAAAGTGGTACATTAGCTCGCCCTTGAAAGAAAGTATAGAAGTGTGGAAGGAAAATAAAGGAAGAGTGGGAGAGTGGGAGTCCTCAAAGAATGGGAGTTTGCAGAACCCTAAAATCTCAGAAGGATCTTCAAAAGCTATCAAATCTAATTCATGCTTAACCGAGAATCCTTGTGCATCCCTAATAAATGGTCATCCATCTACCTCTTGAAAACTCCATTAAATGGGGATATCTCTCAAGGCAATTCATTCCCCTTCGGATAGTTACAATGGTTATGAAATTTCCCCTTGCATCTAAGCTAAATCTGTCTAGGCAACTTCCACCTACTACTTCTTTTTCTGCCCTCTGAGCCAGGCATAACAAGTCTACTCCCTATTGGGCAACACAGTCATTCAAATACTTGAAAATAACTATTACATTCCCCCGAGTCTTTTCTTATCTTCTATTCCTTAATTCTTTTAACCAATCCTTTTATATCACAGTCTCCACTTCACCATTCTGGTTACCCTACACTTCCTTCTACAAGACTTGCCTCCAAAGGAACATACACCCAATGTTCTTCAGATACGGCCATTCAACCAACTCTGAATCCAACTAATTGTATTCTCATCTAGTCTACACCCCTCCATTTTCTCTACAATGATGGCCTGAGAGACTTTGTCAAATGCTTTGCTGAAGTCTAGGCCAACCATCTCTAGGACATTCCCCTGATTGAGTAGTCCTGTTAAAAGCAGGAAGTGATTATTCTTGATAAACCCATACTGGTTTTGAGTGATCACCATTTTCCTTTACAAAGCTTCAGACTATCTTTTGCAGTCTAGACTTCTGTCAGGAATTTAAGTCCAGTTTATCAGAATAAAGACTCTCCCCACCTTTCTTCTCTATTTTGAAAATCAGAACTTTTACTTTATTCAGCATCCCTCCCATTGTCCTGGATCTTCCAAAGACGACAAACAGTAATTACATTAGTGCTTTCCCACTTTGAGGAAGATTTGGATTATCATAAAGGATCTTTGAAAGCTTATGTGCATCAAACATTGTCATTCTAGTGGGTTTGCTTTTTTAAGCTCCAAGAAAACATGCAGCATGAATAATCCATGAACTATAAAATCGTGGCACAAATATGTATTATTCAAGACAACTATATGGCAGAGAGGATAGAATACCGGACTTGGAGTCAGAAAGACCTGAGTTGGAGTTTTGCCTTGGACACTTACTAGGCATAGGATAAAAAGTCATTTAGCCTCTATCTGCCTCACTTTCCTCAACTGCAAAATGTATATAACAATAGCTCCTACCTCCTAGGATTGTGGTTAGGATCAAATGAGATAATATTTATAAAATGCTTTGTAAACAAAAGACCATATAAACATTAGTCATAATATTATTAGACTTTAAATGTATATAAATTCTATTGAGATTTTTCAAATTATAATTTTTACTGAGCTGATAATAGCTTTTTGTTATCATATACTTTTTTAATCAAAAAGATGAACAACTCCTACAGCATAGTGTTCCATGATATATTTTAATGTTAAAAAGGGATCTCATATATATATACATATGTGTGTATGTGTGTGTGTATACACACACACACATACACACATACATACATACCTACATATTTAGGCAATTGGGGTTAAGTGATTTGCCCAGGGTCACACAGACAGTAAGTGTCAAGTGTTTGGTCTGAGGCTGGATTTGAACTCAGGGACTCCTGACTACAGGGCCGGTGCTCTATCCACTGAGCCACCTAGCTGTCCCAACAATGACAACAACAACTTTTTTGTGGGGGGAGGGGGTAGGTGATGGGGTTAAGTGACTTACCCAGGGTCACACAGCTAGTAAGCGTTAAGTGTCTGAGGCTGGATTTGAACTCCTGACTCCAAGGCCAGAACTGTATTCACTGCACCACCTAGCAGCTCCTAGGCCCTCATATATGACAAGCTTATGGACTACCACCTCAATTTGTGGTTCACCTGGACCTGGTGACCAGGACTCACTGAGGATGCCAATGTGATCTCTTACCATCTCCCTATTTATCTTGCATTTTCAGTTCTCTGTTCCACATGTTTATCCTATCCTATCTTTCTGGGTCCAAAGGTCATTCTTTTTTGGCAAGGAAAACAAATTGGAAAAGAGTTAAGTTGTTGTTTAGTCATATCTGACTCTTCATGACCCCATGGACCATAGTGTCCATGGAACTTTCTTGGCAAAAATGCTAGAGTGGGTTACCATTTCCTTATCTACTAGATTAAGGCAAACATAAATTAAAAGATTTTTCCAGGGTCACACAGCTAATAAGGGTCTGAGGTCAGATTTGAACTCAAGTCTTCCTGACTCCAGGCTCTATCCACTGAACCATCTAGCTTCCTCCTAAGACTTAAATAGTTCTGCCCTTTGCCACTTGTCCATTATATCCCTTCCATCTCTCTTGAGCATTGGCCCTATCACCGATGCCTTAATCCTCCTCTTGCTTCTATTACAACTTCAAAAATCCTTTTTTGTTTTGTTTTGTTCTCTTCAGCATTCATCACCAACCTCATCTTATTCTATTTCATGCTCTTTTCATTATTCTAATAGTGTTGTACGTGCTTCTCTCTTCATCTTCTGTTGACTGACCTTACCCTCCTATTTACTTCTTTTGTACATGGGTTTATCTCAGGAGTAGAGAGTGAGGTGGGGAGCAGGTGGTATTGAGACTTGTGATTTCATTGGTTGGGAACTTCTGGTGGAGAAACTCCCTCTTCTGATGAAGATCAGCAACTGCTATTCATAGTTTTAGAGTTTCCAAGGGGCACTGAAAGGTTAAGTGATTTGACCAGGATCACGCAGCCAGCATATGTTAGAGGTGAAACTTGAACCCAGGTCTTCCTGATTCTGAGGATAAGCTCTCTATTAGGTCACCTACACTGGCTTCCAAACATGTCTTTTATAAATATAAGGTTGTTCAATTCAGTTATTCACAAGGGTTAAAGGCAACCGCTAGTGATCCATAAAATCCATAAACCAGTATAGACTGAGGCATAGGAGGAAGGATGGTGATCATTGGGACCCAACTGGGTTTCCACACATTTCCCAGGGTTTCTTCTTCAACATAATTGTGGTGCCTTAAGATATGAGAGGAACAACGAAGTGGATGACTGCTCCATGTTTTTGTATATTCACAGAACTTTAAAAGAGCTAACGATGACACAGGGGCTCACACAGGGGTTACTTTTTCCCTGGGAATGGGAAGACAGCACATCATCCTTCTTTATCTAAAGGAACCCTTGGGCATGTTCCTCTTTTGGGAATCAGACAGCCTAGCATACATGCCCCTCGGGAGATAGGGGGTAGCTGGAGGTGGGAGACTGGTGTGGGGTAAAGTATTGATCTTGTCCCATGTGGGATACTCTTCACCTCACTGAGAACAAATAAATACAGTGGCACATACACTATTAAGTGTAATTACATTGTTACTTATAGGTTCAATTAAATACTCTGGACATTTTTATAACATAATTTGAGGTGTGATGTGTGCAGCAAAAGAATTAACCTTTAATCATGGTTCTTTCCCTTCGCATTGCGGTAATGACCGTATTAATTAGTAATGGAATGATTAAATAGAAAAAGAAAGCTTGAGCTCCTGAATCTTCCCACCCAGACCCCTCCCCAGGCCTGGATGGTTCAGTAAGACCCCCTCCCTCCAATAAAAATGTATCCCAAATATGGAGGCTGGACTATCCAGGAATTTACTGCAAACCTCTCCCCGAAGGCTGCAGAGGCTCTGGTACAGAGAGATGAATGGTTTACTGCCTGGCTCAGGCCCTCACTCCCTTTCATCTCTTCTGACTTCCTTAAGACTATCTATTTATCTTTCTCCTTCTGCCCCATTCTACCCTAAACAAACACATATTGCATTCTCAAGCTGTCCATCCATCTGTACCCCACTTCTCTCCTCCTCACCCCAGCTACAGGCTTTGAGATTGTGGTATAATGGAAACTGCACTGACCTTGGAAGTCAGAAGACCTGGGCTTGAAAATCTGATGCACAGCCCTCCTCCCCCACTTCCCTTCACCTCTCTGAGCCTCAGTCTAGAGTTCAGGCGTCAGCAAACCACAGGCCAGGGTCAAATCCAGGGTCTTCTCCCATATAGCCTGAGAGTTAAGGATGTTTCTTATGTTTTGAAATAAAGTTTTATTGTATTTAAAAATGCAAAAGCCATTCTTCAGTCAAATTGCTGTACAAAAACAGGCAGGCAGAGCAGATTTGGCTGTCCAGTAATTGCTTGCTGACTTTTGAACTGCAGGATCTTTAAGGTCCCTTTTAATTCTAAACCCTTGATTCTGTGATCTCAAGCCCTTCTTCTAACCATTAAGGGATGTCAAGCTTGGATCTATGTGAGAAAATATGCTTTGGAGTCACCGAAATTGAGCCAAGAGAACAAAAAGCATGATCAAAAGACCATAGATGTAAGGCTGTAACGGATCTGAGAAGTCATCTCCTCCAGCTTCCTCATTTTACAGATGAGAAAGTTGAAGCCCAGAAAAGTCAAGGGACTTGCCCAAAGTCATATGGTGTGGAAGCAGCAAAGCCAGGGTTTGCTGATCTGCTACCAAGAGATCCCCTCCCTCGTAACAAGCGCCAACCCCCAAATATTTATTAGCTGCCTACCATTTTAACAAACATTTCTCAAGGGATCTACTCTGTGTGGCACACCATGGCAGGCACCAGGCACCATGGAGGGATTTTAGGAGGTATAATAATCATTATAATGACATTGGTATAGTGCTTTACGATTCTCAAAGCACTTCACAAATATGATCTCATCTGATCCTCACAACAGACCTGGGAGGTAGATGCTATTATTATCCCCATTTTATAGAGTAATAGCTAACATTTACATAGCACTTGGGCACCTAAGTGGCACAGGGGATAGAACACTGGACCTGGAGTCAAGAAGACCTGAGTTCAAATCTGGCCTCAGCTACTTACCAGCTATGTGACCCTGGGCAAGTCACTTTACCCTGTTTACTTCAATTTCCTCACCAGTAAAATGACCTGGAAAAGGAAATGGCAAATCACTCCAGTGTCTTTGCCAAGAAAACCACAAATGGAGTCACAGAGTCAGACATGACTGAAACAATTGAACAACAAAATAGAGCACTTACTATGTGCCAAGCAATGTGCTCAGGGTAATAATAACTAACATTTATATAATACTTCCTATATGCTAGGCACTGTTCCAAAGGCTTTACAATGATTGTCTCATTTGAGCCCTGCAACAACCCTAGAATATAGGTGCTGTTATTATCTTCGCATTATAGTTGAGGAAACTGAAGAAGCCAGGGGGATAAGTGACTTGCCCAGGGTCATACAACTATTAAGTGTCAGAAACCAGATTTGAATTCAGATCTTCCTGACTCCAGGCTTAGTGTTCTATCCACTGAACCACCTAGCTGCCTATTGCGGACAAAAAGCTGTGGTATAGTGGACCTTGAATTGGAAAGTTTTGAGTTCAAGTCAGCCTCCAAAACAGGCTATGTGACAGGGGGCAAGTCATTTGTCTTCTCTAGGCATCAGTATCCTCATCTGTAAAATGAGGGATTTAGACTAGATATCATCTGCATGGTTATCAATGAATTCTTAATTGCCAAATCATGTGGCCTTTTGTCACTTGGCTACATCCTTGCTGACCTCTGCCACCTTTGACACTACTGATCACTATCGTCAGACCCTTCAGTCTCCCTGGCTGGATCTTTATTCTTGTAAATGTCACTAACTGTGGTTGTCCCCTGAGGCTCCGTCCTTCTCCCTTTTTTTTTTCTCTCTGTATTTTCTCATTTGGTGATCTCATAAACTCCCAAGGGTTTGACTGCCATCTCTATGCAGATGATCCCAGATTTATGATCCATCCCTAACCTCTTCCCTGAGCTATCATCATACATCTCAACTGCTTCTTGAACATTTCAAACTAGACATCCCATATTCATCTCAAACTCAACATGTCCCAAATGGGACTCTTTATATTCCCCCATGCAATTCCTCTTCTCTTATGAACTTCATTATTACTATCAAGAGTACCACTGTTCTCCCAGACTCCCAGGCTTCTACGCCATCCTTGACTCACCCCACATATCTAACCCATTGCTAATCTTATCATTTCTACTTCCTCAACTTTCTCAATGCTTATAAACATGCCCTTCTCTTTACATATAAGCCACAAGCTTAATTTTGGCCCTCAACATCTATATCATAGATCACTTCAAAAGTCTTCAAACTGGGGTCCCTGCCTCAGATTGCTTCCCGTTCCAAGCTATCACCAATTCAGCTTTCCAACGTGATCTTTCTTAAGCTTGAGTCTGACCATGTCAACTCCTGTTCAATGAGTTCCCTATTACCAGCAGGATCAAATATAAAGTCCTCTATTTGGCATTTAAAATTCTTTATAACCTGATCCCTGCCTATCTTTCTATTATTTTTACGTCTTTATGTACACTCTAAGACTCTTTGACACTGGCCTAAGTGTAGTTTTTTAAATATACCACTCCATTTTCCCATCCGTGCCTTTACAATGTGTGGTCCCTATTCATGAAATTCTCTGCCCCCTCTGCTCTGCCTTTTGGTTTTACTGTCTTCTTTCAAGGCTCATCTCAAAGCCCACCTTCAGCAGGAAGCCTTTCCTGGTGCGCTCCCCCTCCCCCAGCTACTAATACCTTCTCCTTTCAGATTGCTGAAAGATAGAGTGTAGGAGGTGGAGAAATGGGAAATAAGTTTGGAAAAAGAGTTTGGAGCCAGATTCTGAAAGGCTTTAAATGCCAAACAAAGAGATTTATGATATCCTACAGCTAATAGGAAGCCACTGAGCTTATTGGGCAGAGGAGTGATATGGTCAGACCAGTGCTTTAAAAACAGGTGTTAAGCAGCTATGTGGAGGATTGGAGAGGGGAGGGGCTGGAGGCAGGGAAACCAATTGCAATGTTATTCTAATAGTCCAAATGAGAGGTGATGAGGGCCTGAATCAAGATGGGGGCTACTGAGAGAAGGGGATAGATGTAAGTTATATTATGGAAGTAGAATTACGATTCTTGGCAAGTGACTGAATGAGTGGTGAGGGACAGAGAAGAGTTACAGATGATTCCTAGGCTGGTAGCCTGAGTGACTAGAAGTAGGTGGTACCCTCACCAGAAATAAAGAAGTTTGGAATAGGGGTACAGGGGTAGGTTGAGGGGAAGATAATAGTTTGGATGTGAGAGTTTGAAATTCTTATCCAAATTCTTATCCAAAATGGAGATGTCTAATAGGCAGTTGGCAGGTCTAGACAGTTATGGAGACTGGGGAGTCATCTGCATAGAGATAATTGAACCTACGGGAGTTGATGTAATAATCAAGAGAGAGAGAGAGAGATAAGAAAAGAGGATTCAAGGCAGAACCCCAGATTATACCCTTAGGAGGCTGGACATGGATGATGATTCTGCAGAGACTGAGAGATTAATTGGGCATGTAAGAGGAGAGCTAGGAGAGAACAGCATCACCAAAACCCAGAGAGAAGAGAGCCTCTGAGGGGGGGGGGAAGAAGGGGAGGGTGAGGGCCAAGAGCATCAAGTGTTTAGAGAGGCTTTGGATCAGGCAAATTTTAAGAACATTGATTACTTCCTCCTTCCACGACTCAGCTCAACTGACAGGATTTTATAGCTGGAAGGAACCTTAAAGTTCTTCTAGTCTAACCTCCTAATTATGTAGATCAGAGAAACTGAGAGAGGCCAAGTGTCAGTGTCTAAGGCAAAATTTGAATCCAGGTCTTCCTAATGCCAAGTCTAACGCTGCATTCATTACACCACCTTTGATGTCAAATCCAGGAGTCCTTCTACTACATCAAGTATTGGCTGGTACCAGGGATGGAAATGTGACCCTGAGTAAGTCATTTCCTTTCTGTGGCCCTCAGTTCTAACTCCATCACCTTATATTTACTTGAGACAGCACAGCATAATGAATAGGGCATTGGACTTGAAATTAGGAAAACTAGGTTCAAAACTCAAGTCCAGCATTTACTATCTGTGTGGCCCTGAGCAAATAACTGCTCTGTACCTCAGTTTTCTCATCTGTAGAGTGTGAGGGCAAGGCTCGATGACCTCTAAGGCCCTTCCAGCTCTCAAACTATGATCCTAAGTATCACAGCAAGGAAAGGATAGAGGAGACATTCATTCATCATTGTTAAAACAAGTGATTTATTGAGATCCTATTGTGTGCCCAGTTCTATTTGGGCAGGGTTAAGGATGGTGGGAAAGGGGGAGCTAGTGGCACAGTGGACAGAGTGCCAGGGATAGAGTCAGGAGGACCTGGGTTCAAATCTGGCCTCAGACACTTACTAGCTACATGACCCTGGGCAAGTCATTTAACCCTGTTTGCCTCAATTTCCTCAGTGGCAAAATTAGTGAAAGAAGGAAATGTTAAACCACTCCAGTATCTCTCCCAAGAAAATCCCAAGTGGGGTCATGAAGAGTCAGACACGACTGAAGAATAACAACAAAAGGGACAGTGGGAAGGATACAGGTGAAATAAAAGAGATGGTTCCTGTCCTTAATTCAAATCAACTCAGCAAATATTTATTAAGCACTTTACTAGTATACAAAACTATCTTCTGGATGTCAAGTGTGTAAAAAGATGAAATGAGACACAGTCCTTGATTCCAAAGAATAGTGGGTATAAATGACATATTACAGATAGGGGATATGGGGGTGAGGTTGGAGTAGAGGAAGAAGTCCATGCTAAGTCTAGTCATTTTTGAAGAGGGAGTGAATACTTTCAACTGGAGGCAGGGAAGGGAGTGTTTTTCCCTGTATTTTTTTTTCAAAATCCAGTGTTTTTTCTAATATGCCTCTCTATCTCCTGAATTTCTCCTTCTACCAGAAATAACTTGTTCCTTCATCCATCAGGTTTTTACTGAACAGCACTATTTCTCTGCCTATTATCCACTTCCCTCCACCACCACCACCCCACCTCATCCCACCATTCTTATAAATCTTATCATTCAATCACTCCTCAGAAACACTCCTCCAGTCTTATGGCCTCCAGGAAAACTTCACAGGGGAGGCTACACCTGAGCTGTCTTGCAAGATGAGAATGTTTTTGAAAGTGGAACTGAGAAAGATGTGCTTTCCAGCCTGAAGAATGGCCAGTATTCATGGACAGAGGTCAATGACAGTGTTGCATTTGTATGGGCCATAGGATGAGAGTTGGAAGGATCTTTAGAGACCTTCGAAGTCAGGCACTTTATTTGAAAGATGATGGAACTGAGACTCAGGGAGAGGGAGTGACCTTTCCAAGGTAATACAGTAAGTCTGAGAGCCTGACCTTGAACTCATATCCTTGGTTCCAAATCTACTTGGAATGTGATACTGCCTTCTATATTGAGGGGTGGGTGTATGTGTGTGTATGTGTATGTATATGTGTGTACACACACACACACACACACACACACACACACACACACACACATACACACTCATACAATCAGTTCCTATGGGCTTTTCCCCATCCCTGACTATCCCCACCCCTAATGTGAAATAGATAGATAGATAGATAGATAGATAGATAGATAGATAGATAGAGATAGATAGATGGTAGATAGATAGACAGATGGATGGGTGGATGGATCAATGGATAGATGATAGATGAATAGATAGATGAATAAACTGATGGATGGATAAATATAGATAGATACATAGATGGATGGGTGGATGGATAAATGATAGGTAGATAAATAGATGAATAGATAGATGGATGGATGGATGGACAGATAGATGAATAAATTGATAGATAAATAGAGATAGATAGATAGATACATAGATAGATATATAGATGGATAGATGAATTGATAAATAGATAAATAGATAGATGGATAGATAGATGAATAGATAGATAGATATTACATTATATTAACCGTATGCAAGGCACTCAGGGACATTCCATACCCTCAAGGTGGGCTTAGGCAGCAGAGGAATCCCCTAGGAAAATGTGTTGGGGTCCCATTTGAAGAGGCTGAGAATTAAAGTGCTGAAGCAGCCACTGCTACTGAGTAGGGTCAAATAGAAGATCTGACCACCTCAGCCTCTCAAGGAAGGGGTAAAGGAACCAACTGGAATGTAGAATATATGAAGAAGGGGAATGGGGAATAAAGTTGGAAGAGTAGGATAGGCCCAAACTGTGGAAGATCTTGCATGTCAGGCTGAGGAGTATCATCTGGGAAACAATAGGGAGCCCCAGAAGGTTTTTGAGCTGAGGAGTGGTAGGGTCAGACTTACGCATTCAGAAGCAGCTATGTGAATGGTTGATTGGAGAAGAAAGATAATGGAAGCAGGGAGACCAATCAGGAGACTGTTACGATAGTCTAGGCAAAACAGTGAGGGCCTGAATGAAGGTGGTGGTCATGTAGTTGAAGAGAAGGTAATGGGCATGAAAAATGATGTTAAGAGGACTTGAAAACTGAGTGGGGTGTGGGGAGGGAAGAGTCATAAATGAATCTGAAGTTTTAATCTGAATGAATGCCATAAGCAGAGTTAGGAGAGTCAGGTTTATAAGAAGGAAAAGAATGAGTTCCATTTTAGACATGCTAAGTTTCAGGTATAGGATTTTACAGTCTATTTGGGGAAATGGGATACACTCAGAGCAAATATCATGTGAAAGGCCTCAGAACAATATGCCTGTGTAAACAATACAATGCAAACTCCATATAGAAATGCAGAGACTGAATGGGATTAATTTGGAGGTGAGGGAGGGGCAGAGATTGAGCCAGGTAGAGTCAATATGGCATAGCAGATAAGAGTGTTAGCCTTGGTTCAAAGAAGACCTGCAGCAATACAAGGATCTAAGACATCTCCAGAGACCTAGTGATGGAAAATGCTATTCACATCCAAAGAAAGAACTTTGGAAGTTGAATCATTATCCTTTTTTTCTCTTCTGTTGAGTTTTGTTTCCTCTTCCTGATGATTCTGATGATTCCTCCTACTGGTTTTAATTTTTACTTACAACTTCACTAATATGAAAATGCGTTTAATAGGAATGTAAATGTATAGCCTATATCAGATTGTGCGCCATCTTGAGGAGGGTGGTGGGGAGGAAGGGGGAGAAAAATTTTAAACTCAAAAGCATATAGAAGTGATTGTTAATAAATCAAAATGAATTAATAAAATAAATTTAAAAAAAAAGAAGACCTGGATTCAAATCCCACCTTTCGACAAATACTGGCTCTCTTAATGCCATAAGCACCATATAGGTGCATAGGACTGTAAGTTGCAGTATTTGAATTGGTAGAGGGAGCTACACCTGTGAAATATTTCAGATATCTCTAAGGGTTTGTGGGAGGATGGGGGACACACGTGTGCATATCAGGCCTAAGTGAACCAGTGTTCCTATTCTTTGATAGGATGAAGGCCATTATTTAGTTTACTTGAGGACCCCAGACAGCCTAGTGCTATCTAGTATTTTCCATCTATACCTCCAGCCTTACCCATGTACTTCCCCACATGTGCTCTTCTTTCCAGCCAAACTGTTCCTTAACACACTATGCATGTTTCTAAGCCTATACTTTTACACACACCATTCCCTTAGCCTTTGCCTCTTCCTCTTTGCCCATCTTCCTAGTATTTGAAACCCTATACAAACTGATGCCACCATGTATACTCTCCTTGTCTTACTCAGTATGGGTCTCCTTTGCACACTTTCTATACTCGGAATGTTCTTGGTTCCTGGAGTATGTCCTGTGCTCTTTACTTCTGTGTCTTTACTTGGGCTGTTCCCTTTGTCTGGATATCCTCCTTCCTGCTCTTTACCTGTTGATCTCCTACCTTGGGCAGGTAGAAGAAACTCCTCTTATCTCAGGAAACTGCCCAATCAAGACTAGGGAAATTTTATCTTCTCCTTCTAAGGTTTAAGATTTGAAAAGTGCTATATAAAGGTAAGTGTTAATCTATCCATCTATCTATCTACCTATCTATCTATCCATCTATCCATCCATCCATCTGTCTATCTATATAGTGCTAGACGAGTTCAGTGGATGGAGCTCTGAGACTGGAATTAGCAAGATCTTAGTTTAAATCTGATATCAGACACTTACAAGCTGTATATAACCCTGGGCAAGTCGCCTAACCTCTGTCTGTTCCTGTATCCTTAACTACAAAATAGAGGTGATATCACCTACCTTGCAAGGTTTTTGTTAGAATCAAATAAAATAATATTTGTAAAAGTGAGCTTATGTACCTGGTATGTAATTGTCACTAAACAAATGCTTATTCCCTTTCTATCCATCTATCTATGTATTTATCTGTCCATCTTTCTATCCATCCATCCATCCATCTATCCATCCAACCATCTCTCTATCCATCTCTATCATCTATCTGTCTGTCCATCTTCCTATCCATCCATTCATCCAACTATCTATCCATCCATCCATCCATCCATCCATCCATCCATCTATCCATCCATCCATCCATCCATCCATCTATCTATCTATCTATCTATCTATCTATCTATCTATCTATCTATCTATTATCTATCCATCTATCTGTCTATCTATATAGCACTAGATGAATTCAGTGGATGGAGCTCTGAGCCTGGAATTAGCAAGACCTTAGTTTAAATCTGATATCAGACACTTACAAGTTATATAACCCTGGGCAAGTCACCTAACCTCTGTCTGTTCCTATATCCTTAACTACAAGATGGAGGTGATATCACCTACCTTGCAAGGTTTTTGTTAGAATCAAATAAAATAATATTTGTAAAAGTGAGCTTATGTACCTGGTATGTAATTGTCACTAAACAAATGCTTATTCCCTTTCTATCCATCTATCATCTATCTATCTATCTATCTATCTATCTATCTATCTATCTATCTATCTATCTATCTACCTACCTACCTATCTATCTATCTATCCATCTATCTATCTATCTATCTATCATCTATCTATCTATCTATCTATCTATCTATCTATCTATCTGTCTGTCTGTCTGTCTGTCTCTCTATAGTACAAAACCAGAGGCTTCAAACCCCCTTACTATGTATTCCCCTTGCTCTCTTGCCCTCTCCCTTCCTTTCCTCTTTTACTTCTTGCCTCCCCCGCTCTTCCTCCTCTTTTCTACTCCTCCCATTCACCTCCCCATGTGTTTTACTCTCATTTTTGCCTCCAGTCCCTCCCCTCACAAGGGTATTCAGGAGCCATAAGAACAATTGTTAAATTTTCAGTGGGAGCATTTCCGCCTTGGAAATCAGTGAGCACTACAAATCAGGGCTTGTTTGTTGTGTTGTTGATTGTCTAGACTTAATAAAGTAATGGAGAAAATGTTAATAAGGCAGATTAAACTTAGAAGTGTGTAGGGGTGCATTTTCCCCCAGAAAGTTACGTGTTTAGCATTTACCAGAGCACACCCCTGCCTCTAATCCCCTTCACCTTGTCACTCTCCTCAATCCCTCCACCCAAACCCATCCTTACAGAACCATAAAATACAAAATGTAAAAGCATAATGGGAAAAGCATTAGGAGACATAGATGGGTCTTAATTCTCACTATGGTACTCAATAACTATGTAACCTTGGACAATCTATTCAACTCCTCTGAGCCTCAGTTTCTCCATCTACAAAACAGGTATAATGGTACTTGTACAGTCTACCTCCAATTAAAGAGGAAAGCTATTTATAATGGCATAGCACTATAAGGATGGATGACATCACTTACCATTTTATAAATAAGGAAACTGAGGCCAAGACCAAGGAAAATAATGTCTTCAGTGGAATTTAAATTCTTTGAGGGCAGGGACTCTATGGGTTTTGTGTCTATGGATCTGTGGATCTCTGGCATCTAATACAGTGTCTGCCATAAAGCAGGCACTTAATCGGTGCTTTCTGATTGACTAGTTGATTGTCCAAGGTCACATAGCTAGTTAATAGCAAAGCTAGGACCAAAATTGAGGTCCCATGACTCTTGGTCCAATGTCTTCTCCACTCTACTGTCCTCTACCCTCTTCCATCCTTCTGCCTCCAGTAGCCCAACCCTTCCACCCTTCTTCCACTTTTGTCTGGCCAGTAGTCCTCATTAAAGCAATCGCTGACCTGAATTCCTCATTCCATTGCACGTATAATTATGCTCCACGGTAAAGCCTTGGGGATTAGAAACAGACTTTTAATCTCTTCCAGATGAATCAAAAACAACTCCCAAGAAAACAGTTTAATAGCTGCATTTAACAGCGTGCCAGTCCGGCAGCCGATGGAGACATTCCTAGCCCCGCACATCCCACCACCGAGGTTTAATTGTTCAGAGACAACAAAGAGCTCTTTCCAAAAAGGAGGAGGGCTTGGGGATTTAATTTATTTTTCCCAGTTAATTAACTCAGCTTGAAAGGAATTGTTCCTGAATTCCATTTAAAAAAAAAGTGCTTCTCTGCTCCCCACATGCCAACACTCTATCCTCCCTACTGTGTGCCTCTGACTCATGTCCTTGAATCCATGGAAATCCAAACCAGACTCTCGCAATTGACTACTGAGATTCACTAACTTCCCAGAACCACCTCCAAGTGCATGGCATGGTTCTGGGAGTGAGGAAGACAGGAGGACATGTTTAGAGCCTCTCACCCCTGGAGGCACTATGGCATAATGAGAAGAACACTGCATTTGGAATGAGAAAACCTGGGTTCAAACCTCTTCTCTATTACTCATCACCTAGATGATTTTGGTTAAGTCACTTATACACTCTGGGTCTCACTTGCTTATTAGTAAGATGAGGGGTTTGAACCAGACAGCACCCGAGGTCCTTTCTAGCCCCAAATCTATGATCTGTACATTCCCTTCTCCTCCACACATCTTTCTCCTCTTCCTCTATGGAATTCTTAAGAAATCATTTCCTTCTCTCCCTCATATTTACCAAATATAGGATTTTTCCTCTTGGTGTCATTCAAGACAGCATGATGTGGCAGAAAGAGCATTGAATGTGGAATCATAAAATTGTGAAAAATGAAAACTATAAAAACATCTAGTCCAATGCTTCCATTTTATGGATTAGAAAACTGAGGCCCAGGAAGTTAAGTGAACTTGCCTATAGTTACAGAGATAGTAGTGATCATTGATAGGCCCCAAACTCAAATCCAGATTTCCTCTCGGTTATTCAGTCAGCCAGTAAGTGTTTATTACCAAGCAGTGTGCTAAGCACTGGGATACAAAGAAAGGCCAAAGCAAGATTCCTGTCCTTGAGAACCTGATGTTCTAATGGAAGAGTCAACATATAAATAACCATGTACATAACACGATAGGTGCAGTGTAAATGGGAGATTATCGCAGAGAGGAAGCCCTGCATGTGGATGGGGGCACTGGAGAGGAGGAGGGAAGGACAAGAAAGGCATTTTTCAGAAGGTGGGATTGAGCAGACTTTTGAAGGAGGCCAGGAGGCTGAGGTAAGGAGGCGGAACAGTCCAGGCACAGGGGATGGTGAGTTATAAAGCATGGGAATGGATTTTTCCAGTTCTAGGAGAAGAGAGTCATGGTCATTGGAGCATAGATCATGTGGTGACATATAGGAAGACCGAAAAGGTGGCAGGAAGCCAGGTTATGAAAGACTTTTAAAGCCAGATGGGAGATTTTATGTTTGATCCTAATGTTTCCTCTATGAAGATCCCCTAGTGGTATTAGTGTCTCCCTCTATCTTAACACCCATAGCCCTGTATTATGTCCCCTGGCCAGCTTTTGGTTCTTTGAGAGCTGGTACAGACTGACAGTTTTCTTCATCTTCATGTTCTGAATATTGTCAGCTCACAAAATAGGGTTGTTGGGTGAATTCTTCCTTCTGCCTGGACACTAGTGTCATTTGGCCTATTGAATCTTTCATTGATGAGCAGAACCAAGGGAACATCTTATATAGCAACAGCAATATTGTTTTAAGAATAACTTTGTGTGACTAAGTCATTTTAACTATTGTAAATACCCAAATTAACTACAAAGGACCTATGAAGGAAGACACTATCTGCATCCAGAGAAAGAATAATAATAATGGCATATGGATGATAATGATAAATAGATATGTAGATATATAGATGATAATAATGATAAATAGAAGTATGTGTAGAATGGTTTTACATATATGTATATGTCTATGGTAACCACTTCCAGGGTGGGAGAGGGAAGAATAAAAAGAAAAAAAAAGAAAGTTACATGATAACTTTATTATGTATTTAAAAGGAATAGCAAGTTGTACATAATAGATTCACAATTTCTTGTACAATCATCTTTTTTTCTATTCTACTTTGTTATGGAAATGCTTGTTTTACTTCTTAAGTTCAGAATGAAATAAATAAGATTTTAAAAAACCAAGTATTCTAATTCATTTATGTATTGAATGAATGAATGAGTAAATGAATGCCTTCTTCACTCCCCCCATTCCCCCAACTCCCAAGCCTGGTGGTTCAGCTTACGATCATTTTAAACCAATTTGTTTGTCATTTCACCCAGAAAGGCCACTAACTTGGAAATCAATCCCTTCTCTCTTCTAAGCTCTCAGGAAGGGCAGAAACCTCTCCAACCTCCAACCCAACCCCCCAAAAACCCTACTGCAACCCCCAGAAGCCAGAAAACAACAAAGACTCTGCTCCCAATAAGAAGATAAGGGCCCTACCTACTTGCCAAGGAAAAGATGCTGGGAGATGATTAGAAGTTCTGAGAGGTAGAGGGAGTGCCAAACACCTCATCATTACTCCAGCCCCCTCCTCCCTTCATGGGCACTGCAACCCTGGAAGAGACATCACTGCCAAATGGATAATTCTCTAATTACCTATTTCAGCCAAGGCCTGAGGAAGAGTAGGAGTCACAGAGAAGAGGAGAAGAGGGGTGAGGGTGGGGAGAAAAACAGATGTTTTCCCAATGAATCTTGTGGCAGGAGCAGACTCTACCCCCTAGTTTTAAACATACTGTTAGCTGTTCTGTCCCCCTCCAGACACCCACTGGGCTGTTATCCCTTTTCCTTACCCCTAACTCCCCCCCACCATCTTCGTGTTCCCTTATCAGTGTCTTTCCCATAGAAGTACTAAGGCAGCTATTACAGCTTTTAGGTTTCCAGAAACCTCATCCAGGACCTAATTAGAGACTAATGAGATTGCTTCATGTTTTATTATTACTGCCATTATGCTCCAGATCCAAATATTAATCATTTATAATATATGGCATCACTCTGTATAGGGCTGGAAACCAGCTTCCTCACTGATAACACTATGAGTCCATCATTATTCCTGCCCTGAATCAGCCCTATGGTTGCCACAGACCAAGTTCTGTCCCTCAAGGGACTTTCTAGAGCCATAGTATTTTGAGGGCTTGGATAGCCTTAAAGACAGATCCCTAAACACTTCTCATTTCCTATAATAGCTCGCTATGACTCTGTCATCCAGGAATTTATCTTAAGTACCTATCACTAATACACATGGGGTCCCCATCACCTCTTGGGGGTAAAAAACTAGTTCCATAAACTTGTTCCCTATTTTATGAAAAAAGGCTTGGGGTTTTTCTTAGCTCCTCATCTGAACTTTTTGAGTTTCCAGGGAAGCCACTGTTCTGCCAGTTTCACAATCCATTCCTCCTCCCTCATCCTAGGAACATAAGCTTTTTCAGATCAATCCATATAGGCTACCTGGACGAAGCTTAGTTTTTCAAGGCAGGTATGTAAGAGCTCAGAAGCCTGTGGCTAAGAGGCTTCTCAGGCAACAGCCATCAGCACCAAGCCAAGGCCCAAAGAGCCAAAGCTCATTCATGTGCCCCTGAATCCCTGCCCTGAAGGAAAGTTATCAGCTCACTCTTCCCATGAATGCTGTGTTTATTTGTGGGACAGCATCCACCATGTTTATGATGAGAATGTTTTGTAATAACTTTTTACTATGCCATCAAATGCCTTTGCTAAGAGCTAATTGAGTCTACTTGCTGATTGTTCATGAGAAGCATACCAGTGGGAACTTGTGAATTATAGCTTTAGGAATAGCCACCCACAAGGGACACTAGAGCCTGAGGTAGTGACCACCCTTTGGGATATGAGTTGGGAAGAATGCCCCAGAGGAGCTTGTTACATTTAAGTCAATATAAATTTAATACAAGATAATGGAGTGGAGGGGCACTAGCGGATGAGGGGATCAGGAAAGGATAAATGTAGAAGGTTGTGTTTGATTTTAATTTTGAGGGGTAATGAGGGAATGCCTTCCAGACACAGGGGATAGCCAGTGCAAAGGCAGATAGGAAGTAGAGTGTCATGTGTAAGAGATGGCAAGAAGTTTAGTGTGGCCAAACCATGCAGTTCAGGAAAGCAAGAAATGTATAATGAGGCTGGAAAGGTAGGTGTGGATGAGGTTATAAAGGGCTCTAAAGGACAGTCAGGACCTTATACTTGATTCTGAAGGCAATAAGGCTGCTTATTGATTAGAGAAGTAACACACACAGACATGCACTTTAGGAAAATCACTTTGATAGCTGTGTGGAGGATGGAGCAGAATGGGGAGAAACTTATGGTAGGGAAACCAGTCAGAAGACTTACAATAGTCCAGATGAGAAACACCTCAGCCAGCTCCCATCTTCAATATTTTGAAGTTAGAAATTTCAACTAACTGCCTAGAATCTCCCCACCTGTGATTTCAGAGATGGGAAACCAGTAAGACAGCTTGAGTAGGGACCACCCCTGTACTACTATAATACACCTGAAGACCATCATGCCCTGGAGGCTTTCTGACAACATCCTTCTTTGGGACTCTTTGCCATCCTTATAGGTTGGGCCTATGAGCACTTCCCTAATTGGAGGTATCAGCTGCTTTCCCTGTTTTGTTTTGGGGCTTTTTTTTGGCCAGGGGGGGGGGGGCGAGGTGGTTGTCACCCTGATACCTTTCCTTTGTCGCCCCAGTTTCTATTTCTTTCTCCCTTGGGCATCTACACTTAAGCCATAAGACCTTCCCTTCAATATGTCAAATAAAATGACCTTCAACATTGTCAGGGCAATGTAATTCTATTGGGAAGTTCCTTTAGCCCCACATTTGACCCCAACAGGGAAGATAAGACTGAAGTACAGAGGAAGAATGGGATGTAAAATCTCAGTTTCTTTTTTGACCCATCCCCTCCATCCACACTGACAGAACCATCTGTTCCAGTAATATCAGCCCTGCCAGAACAGACTGCTTTCATGCACTGTCCTTCTGCCTTAGAGTCATCAACCTAAATCTAGAAGGGGCCTGGGTGTTCATTCAGTCCAATTCCCTTGTGTTACAGATGAAGAAACTCATTTTAGGATGTTTGGTTTAATGAGATTAAGAGATTTGCCTAAGGTCACACAGGTAAGTATCAGAAGGGAATTTTGAACCCAGGTCCTCCTTTGAACCCTGTGAAGATGTGAAGATCAAATGAGATAATACATAGGTAAATTACTTTGTCAATTTTTTACTATAGAAATCACATGAGGCCTGACGTATGGGCTACCTTGTTCTATAAGTGTTCCTGAAAATGCATAAACATCCATTCTTTAAACTGAATCTGATTTTAGACACCCTAGAATGGCTCACTATTTGAGGGACCCTACAGTGAACCAGTTGTGAAGAGGAATTTTCAGTCATCTTGCCAAAAAAAGCAAACCTTCCTCAGACTGACCTTTCTTTCCCTTTCCCATGAACCTGGTTTGCTTAAGTGGTGTTCCTCTATGATTTGAATTCAGATTTATAGGAGGTATGGTATGGAGTAAGGTATTAGACAAAGTCTTAGGAGACCTGGTTTTCTAGTCCATGTTCTTTCTTTACAACCTTGAACAAGCCCTCCTATGAGCCTCAGTTTCTCAGTCTGCAAAAGGAAGGGGATAGTTTAGCTTCTAAGACCCCTTTCGGTTCTAAATCTAAATTCTAAATCACAGGCGAAAGTTCCTTTTCTTGGCTATGACTTCCTGATATATGTTGTATCCCCCTCCTAGAATGTAAACTCCTTGAAGGCAGGTTCTATAGCACTTTCGCATTTGTTGTAGAACCTGGCACATAGGTAGAAGTTGGCTGGTAAATGGTTTCAACAAGCAGCTGTAGGGGAGAGAGAGAAATAACACAGAACACACTTGTTTCATTTGCATTATTAACACTTTACTGAATCCAGAACTAGACAATCAACAGAACAATAAATCAAACCTTGATTTGTGGAGTTTGCTGATTTCTGAGGTGAAAATGCTCACACTGAAAAGATCACAGCCCTGCTAGGGGACTGGGACTGAACTACACTGAGATTTCAGTGTTGTTGGGAACTCCTAGCTAAGGAAATGCCATCTGCTAATGCACAGCAGCACACTTTCTGCAATTTATAGTCTGAGAGAGTTTCCTAAAGTGCTGAGAGTTAGGTGCCTTGCCCACACAGCAACTATGGGTCAGAAATAGAACTTGAACTGGTCTTTGTGACTCCAGGACAGCTAGATGATGCAGTGGATAGAGTATTGGACCTGAATCAGGAAAAACCTAAGTTCAAATCCTGCCTCCAGACACTTCCTGGCTGTGTGACCCTAGGCAAGTCACTTCATCTGGTTGGCTTCAGTTTCCTCATCTGTAAAATGAGCTGGAGAAAGAAACAGCAAACCACTCCAGGATCTTTGCCAAGAAAACCCCAAATAGGGTCACTGAGAGTCAGACATGATGGAACAACAAACCTCATGACTCCGAAGCCATCTCTCTATCCACAACTAAACCTGCCTTCTCTCATAGTAGACACTTAATACAAGCTTTTTGGATGATTCATTGACCTGCAGGGTCAGATTGCAAGGATTTCCCCCAAAGGTAGAGCCAAGAGGAATAATTGCAAAGGTTAGACTTGTTAGGAGTAGGGCTAAGGGTTCAGAAGATAGAAGCAAATTGTTGTTGCTAGTATTATTGTTGTTGTTGTTCAGTTGTTTCAGTCATATCTGACTCTTTGTGACCCCGTTTGGGGTTTTGTTGGCAAAGATCCGGCAAAGATCCTGGAGTGGTTTGCATTTCCTTCTCCAGCTCATTTTACAGATGAGGAAACTGAGGCAAACAGCGTTAAGTGACTTGCCCAGGGTCACGTAGCTAGCAAGTGTCTGAGGTCAGATCAGGAGTCTTCCTGATTCCAAGCCCAGGGCTCTATCCATTGCAACAATTAGAACTATTCATAAATAGAAGTGGCTAGAGAGAGTGATGTTTCCTTTAACACAGCTCACCGGGCTTTCTGGTTCCCCTAGTTGTTATTCCCTTCCGTATTCAGGTTACCACCATCTACTCTGTATTTTGATTGTATGTAGTTATTTGCATATTATCTCATATTAAAACATATACTCCTTGAAGGCAGGGACTGTTTCATTTGTTTTATTGCTTTTCTTTCTATCCCTAGCACTTAGCATAGGATCTGGCATACAGTAAGTGTTTAATACATGCTTGCTGACTGATTCACTCTTTGGAAGCATTCAAACAAAGTCTGCTTGACCATATGTTAGATATGTTATAGTGGGTCCTTCCTTTCAGATTTGGATCAAACTAGGAAATTGCTGAGGTTTCTTCCAAGTCTAATATTCTGCGATTCTGTAATTGTAAAAACACAGTCCCTTCCAGCTCTGATATTCTATGGTTTGTCAAACACGCTTGAAGCCCAATTTCCCTACAAGACATCCTTCTGTTACTGTCATGCTTCACCTGTTCCCAACAGGATTACGGAGGAGATTTGAGATGTTGGGATTCAGAGATTGAAGCTTTCAGAAGTGCCTCACAGCACAATAGAGGGGAGAGTTCCCTCTTCCTTTCTGGTCACTAGATGCCAATTACAGGCTGCTCAGAGAAAGTGGCAAGATAGATTGGATTCAGGTGTGGTGTGAGGTGAGGTTGTGGTAGGGATCCCAGAGCAATTCAGTTTAGCAAACATTTATCAAGCACTTACTCTATACAGGTTGCTATGCCTTGTGCTGAGAGGAGAGATTGTTGAAAATCAGTCCTAATGAAACTGATTGTCACATATAGACAAATGGATATGTTGTTGTTGTTGTTGAGTTATGTCTGACTCTTCATGTCCCCATTTGGGGTTTTCTTGGCAAAGATACTGGAGTGGCTTGTCATTTCCTTCTCCAGCTCATTATACAGATGAGGAAACTGAGGCAAGCAGAGTTAAGTGACTTGTCCAGGGTCACACAGCTAGTAAGTGTCTGAGGCCAGATTTAAACCCGAGAAGATAAGTCTTCCTGACTCCAGACCACCACTCTATCCATTGCACCACCTAATTGCCCAATGGATATAATAAATGAGTGTAAAAGAGTTGGAAGGTCATTACCAACTGGAGATCATGGAATGTTTCATGGTGAAGGTAAATTTCGTGGGAATTAGTAGGACCAGAAGAGAAAGGGAGAATATTGATAGGAGCACAGTTCTAGAGCCAGAAGGGACCTCTCAGACCATGAGTAAAACCCTATAATTTTACAAATGAGGAAACTGAGGTCTAGGGAGATTAAGAAATTCACCCAAGATTTCACAGGTTGTAACAGAAGTAGGATTTGAACACAGATCTTATGATTACAGAGCCGGTATTCTTTCCATGACATCACACCACCTCATTCCAAGCATAACAATCAGTATAATGGGGACTAGGATCCTGTTCTTTGAATTTTTTTTAAATGGGATGATCTAATTGTATGTTCAGGCTCCCTATAACCTCCAGAATAAAATAAAAAATCATCTGTTTGGTGTTCAAAGTCCCTTGTAACCTGGCCCCCTCCATCTTTCTAGTCTTACCATGTACACCCTATCCTCTAACTCTTTTATCCAGTTATTCTATTATCTTTGCCATTCTTTGAACAAGACACTCCACCTCCCAACTCTGGACATTTTTTCTGGCTGTCCCCCATGCCTACAATGCTCTCCCTCCTCATCTACACCTCCTGGCTTCCCTAGTTGTCTTCAAGGCCCAGCTAAAATCTTACCTTCTCTAGAAAGCTTTCCCCAATACCCCTTAATTCTAGGGCCTTTCCTCTGTTTGTTATTTCCAATTTATTCTATATACAACTTGTTTATATCCAGTTATTTTTATGCTGTCTCTCCTATTAGACTGTGGGTTGTCTGAAAGGAGGGATTGTATTTTACCTTTCTTTTTATTCCTCGGGTTTACCACAGTATTGAACATACAGTAGAAATTTAATAATTTTTTTTTTTATGGTGACTGATGGACTATAGAGGATGGGGTGGGAAGAAGATGTTTATATATATCAAATTTAGGGATTGCTGGGATTCTAATTTCACCAAAACTCCCCAAAGTTATGAATGATCTACTTGTCAAATCCAATGGCCTTTTCTCAGTCCTCATTCTTCTCTTCACCCTTTAACACAGCTGATTTCTTCTTCTTAATACTGTCTTCTCTCTAGGTTCTGGGGACGTTACTCTCCTGATACTCCTCTTTCCCATCAGACCACTCTTTCTCAGCCAGCTTTGCTTAAGCCTCATCCAGATCACATCCTCTCACCAGGCTTATGTCTGGACCTTCTTCTCTTCTTCTACACTACTTCATCACTTGATGATCTCATCAGTTCCCATAGATTAAACTACCATCTCTATGCTGATGATTTGCAAACCTACTTATCCAAACCTCTCAGCTGACCTATTTCACATCTTTTAACTGCCTTTCAGACATCTTGAATTTGATATCTAGTAGACATCTTAACAGGACAAAACCTGAACTCATTATCTTTCCCCCTAAATTGTCCCCTTTCCTCAAAACTTCTCCATTACTGTTGAGGGCACTACCATCCTCCAGTCACCCAGGTGTCATCCTTAACTCCTAGCTATCTCTCATCTTCCATATCCAATCAATTGCCAAGGTCATTCGATTTCACCTTTGCAATATCTCTTGAATACTCTCCTTTCTCTACACTGACATTGCTACCACCCTGGTACAGGCCCTAATCTCCTCCCACATGTACTATTTAAGTAGCCTGTGGGTGAGTCCGTCTATCTCAAGCCTCTCCCCACTTCAGTCCATCCTCCACTCAGCCACCAAAGTGATTTTCACAAAGCACAGGTTCAACATTGCTTTCCACCCACCACCACTCAATAAATTCTAGCGTCTTCCTGTTGCCTCCAGAGTCAAATACAAAATCCTGTTTGACATTCAAAGCCCTTCACAACCTAGCCTCTTTCCTACTTTTCTAGTCTTTTTATACTTTATTTCCTGCCATGAACTCTTTGATCCAGCAACACTGGTCTCCTGTCTGTTTCACAAACAAGACTCTCCATCTCTCAGCTCTGGGCATTCTCTCTGGCTGTCTCATGTCTGGATCGATCTCCCTCCTCTGCTCTGACTATTGACCTCCCTAGCTTCCTTTAAATTCCATCTACTACAGGAAGCCTTTCCCAACCCCTCTTAATTCCAGTGCCTTCCCTCTGTTAATTATTTCCTATTTATCATATGTATACATACACACACACACACACACACATACATCTTTTTAGTACATTTGTTCTAAATGTACATATGTATATATGTATACGTAAATACATGTATACATATACATATGTATATATATATATATTTATATATGTATATATATATATTTATATTTATATATATACATACATACATACATCTTTTTTAAGACATTTACTGTCTTCCCTCACTAGATTGTTAGCTCCTTGAGGGCAGGGACACTCTTTTGCCTCTCTTTATATAGGACTCTAGGACATTGCCTAGCACATAATAAACACTTAACAAATACTTATTAACAGCTAGGTGGTGCAGTGGATAGATCACCAGCCCTGGAGTCAGGAGGACCTGAATACAAATCCACCCTCAGACACACAATGCTTACTAGCTGTGTGACCCTGGGCAAGTCACTTAACTTCATTGCCTAATTTAAAAAAAATGCTTATTAACTGACAGACTGTCAGAGTTCAATGAAAGAATGTCCTCAGTTAGGAAAAAGCCTAGTGAGGATAACATCGCCTGAAGATACCAGGGTATCTGTAGTGTTGATGATGTGCCGAACATGGACCTCTAATACATAATCCCTATGTATGCTCACTGTTTCACTGATAGCGCATACATTTGTGGGAAAATATAACACAAAAAAGCAGCTAGGTGGCTCAGTGTATACAGTGCAGAACCTGGAGTCAGGAAGATTTCCTGAGTTCAAATCCAACCTCAGACCCTTAGTAGCTATGTGACCCTGGGCAAGTCACTTCACCCTGTTTGCCTCAGTTTCCTCATCTGTAAAATGAGCTGGAGAAGGAAATGGCAAACCATTCCTCTAATATCTTTGCCAAGCCAACTCCAAATGGGGTCGCAGAGAGTTGGATGTGACTGAAAACAACTCAGCAACGACAGCTTCCTAGCATATAAAGTGAGGGGGGTTGGAATAGATGTTCATTTTGTCACAGTAGAAGAAAAAAACTGACTAGGAGTCCATAAGACTTTTTCAACCCATGACCTTAACTAACTCATTAACTTCTGAGACTTAGTTTTCTCATTTGTAAAATAGGGATGATATTTATCCCTCCTGACTTACCAGGGATCCATGAAGATCAGATAAACTAACAATAAAGCACTACATGGTGATAGATTATTTAGGGCCACATCCCATGGATCCTCAGTTCTAGAATAGGAATTGGATGTATTATTTCAGTGGTTTAGAGAAAACTTCCCTTCTCCTAGGTGAGGAAAATACTTGCAATTTGCAACTTACAGTCTTAGAGAGCTGCCTAGAGTACTGAGCGGTTCAGTGATTGCCCAGGGTCACACAGGTGGGATGTGTCAGAGGTGGGACTCAAACCTGGGTCTTCCTGGTATACCGCCAACTTTCTTAGTCCCTATTCCATGCAACCCCTATTATTGTTGGTAAGTCATTTTTCAGTCATGTCCAGCTCTCTTGGCAAAGATCCTAAAGTCATTTGCCATTTCCTTCTCAGTTCATTTTACAGATGAGGAAACTGAGGCAAACAGGGGTAAGTGACTTGCCCAGGTTCACACAGCTAGCAAGTATCTGAGGAGGGATTTGAACTCAGGAAAATGTCTTCCTGATTCCAGGCCTTCCTGGCACTCTATGCACTATGGTGCCACCTAGCTGCCCCATGGTACCTCTATATCAATTTTCACTCATTAACAGTATCCTAAACCCCTTCCTGACCACAATTTGTCTTCTTAAACCTCTAGGTATTTTATATTTTCACAGAATTTCATTTGCCATTAAGCAGAAGAGAATGGTAGCTTAAGATCCCAGGGGACTGTCCATCACTCAGAGTTCCTTGGGGCTCTGCACTGAGGTGAGAGTGGATTAGATATTCCAGTAGTTCACACTGAAGAATAAATCCTGACTTTGTCATTCCTTATATTCATTTCCCAGGGTGATTGCTTCCAATTATCAGCAACAGATAATCAGGTCCTTTGATAATTAAATCACTTTTATGTCTATTAGGGAGTCAAGTGGCAGATTTACTGTTGGACTTGGAGTCCAGAAAATATGGGTGTAAATCTAACCCAGAACAAGTCACTTACCCTATCACAGCTTCAATTTCCTCATCTGCAAAATGGGAATAATATCTATAGTACTGCACTCACCAGGCTGTTTTAGGATCAAATAAGACAACAGTAAAAAAAAAAAGCCATCTGGACTTGGAATCAGATAATTCAAGGTCAAGTGCCATCTTGACATGCTGACTATAACCTTATGCAAGTCTATTCATCATCAGTTTCTTCACCTGTAAAATTAGAGAGTTAGACTAGATAACGTCTAAGAGCTCTTCCAATTTTAAGTCTGTGAAACTATCTGTGTAAAGTGCTTTGCAAACCACAAAACATTAAATGAATGTTAGATAATACTATAGAGACAGAATGTTCCAATTAGGAAGATCTGGGTTCATGTCCTGCTTCATAATATATACATAATAGCTGTGTAACTCTTTAGTGTTCCAGGTAATTCTCTAAGACAACAAACAGAAATGATCCCAGCCGTGCTTCTTGTCTCTCCTACCTGGATTCAGTGTCTCTTCTTTTCCTTTTCCTCACCCGTGCTGTGTCACCCGAAATAAACCTTTGCCCTGAGATCCTGCTCTCCAGATTGGTGCCTCTCTCCCAGGGACAGCCACTTTAGGGATGGCTCCATTCATATTTCACCTCTCATATGGCTTGGCTCATTCTCTGGACTTCTCCTTGTCTGCCACCTTAAACTTAGGGGTCCTATTACCCCTTTTTCAACACACATATATATATGGGCAGCTAGGTGGTACAATTTATAAAGTGCCAGACCTGGAGTCAGGAAGCCTTCTCTTTATGAGTTCAAATCTTGTCTCAGATACTTAGTAGCTGTGTGACCCTGAGCAAGTCACTTAACCTTGCTTGCCTCAGTTTCCTCATCTGTAAAATGAGCTGGAAAAGGAAATGGCAAATCACTCTAGTATATTTGCCAAGAAAACCCTGAGTGGGGTCACGAAGAATCAGACGTGACTGAAAAAAAACTGAAACGAACTGTACATATATATGATATATATGTATATGCATAATTATTAGGTACAGCATTATTCCAGGTACTACTGGGGACAAGAACAGGAAAAGGTTTGCTCATGAGAAGATTATAATCTACTGGGGACTCTTCAATATATTATAAACTCTTTATGAGCAAGCTTTTTCCTGTTCTTGCCCCTGGTAGCATCTAGAATAGTATATTATAATGATGATGATATATACATGTGTATATATGTGTCTGTATATGTATATATACATATATACACCAATTTACATGCATGTATATATATACACACATGTGTGTATATATATATTATGTATGTATGTGTTACAGTACCAGGGTTTCCCTAGCTCTCCCACCACAGAGATTAGTTTTATCTAAAAGTCAACAAAGCTGTACTCAGTACCTGATTGCTATCTCCCTTGACACAGCTTCCCAGTCATCTAAAGTCACAGAGTCCCAACCATGTAGAATCAGGGCCCCTCTGACTTGGTCAATGACTGAAGGTTGTGAGTCATCCTAACCTCACCTATTGACCAGACCAGAGAGTTTAGTTTTATAGAAGCTTTTTTTTTTTGGCAATTGGGGTTGTGACTTGCCCAGGGTCACACAGCCAGTAAGTGTCAAGTGTTTGATCTGAGACTGGATTTGAACTCAGGTCCTCCTGACTTCAGGGCCTGTCCTCTATCCACTGCACCACCTACCTGCCCCTATAGAAGCACCTCTATTGGAGCTGGTGATTGCACATCATAGGACATTTAATATATACCAGCATGTCTCACCAATGTGGGTTAGATTTATCCTTCCTCCTTCCCTCCTGAGGCTGGGATTAGTTTTTTTGTTTTTTGTTGTTTTGTTGTTTTTTTTCCTAGAAGAAAATAAAGCTTCCCTGAGACCAGATCAACCTGTTTCTTTGATGCCTGGTCACTGAAGGGAATAAAAAGCCCCACCAACATGCAGTCATGGCCCCTCCAATTTGGTGGATTTCTGAAGACCACATCAGCCTCCATGTCCTTCACCATATCTTGCCCTGATAATCAGATTGGTTTCCATGTAGGGATAAGAGGGTCAACATCCAGAGAAGCTAAATGTCACTGTATCTTTACTCTACATCCTATCCAAAAGTCAACCTCCTTTTGTTAATGGTTCAATGACTCAGGAGTGCCTCCTTTCAACCAAACAGAACCTGAAGTAAGAGAGGGTTGACATTAGAATCACTTATAACACCATACAAGTGAAGGGATCTCTTCTGATGGAATTGGAGACCAATAAGCTATAGCTAGTGACCTAACGGATGGTCTCCAACACAGAGATCTGATTCCAGTTACTCTGTGTCCCAATGAGATAACAGCCATGAGACAAAACAATGAAAGCAGAAGACTTTGGAAACTCTGACTGGTGGATTAAAAAATAAATCCCATAATGGTCTTATTACCACTCCTGGGAAGAGGATGATTATCTCCCTTAAAGAAGCAGGGGGTGAGTGGACCTTTTCCACCAAAGAACTGGGTAGGATGCATGAGAAATTCGACTAGAAATCTGATGAATCACCGAAGCAATGGTTCCTAAGGGCATGATCTGATGGAGCCAATGCTGAGACACACTCAGCAGCTGAGTTCCATATGCTTGGGCAGCTACCTAAGAATTTATTGTTACAAAGTCAGCTAAATTTATTAGATCCTCCAGATGGCAACTACCTTTGGTCCCTCTTTAGATGGGTAAGATGGAGAGTCATTCACATCTGGCCCTATAAAGATGAATTCCTGTTACAGCCAGCTCTTCAATCTGCAAGGGATGAGGTGAAGTTGCTAAAGGAAATATGGTTGATAGATTGGACTTGGGCAGCTATCCCTTTCTTCCACAGCCTGCCATATCCTGTGCCCAGCATGCCCTACAGGCTATTAAATTCAGATTTTAGCTATGGATCTCCTTTACCACACAAGCTAGATAGGTTTGGGCTAATCAACTGGTGATATTTGAAGAGGGGGTCACAACAGTTGTAGCTTAGACAAATACTGCTCAGGGCAAATAGATTCTCTGTGAATGGGAGGAAAGGTCTCAGAGTGAGCAGCCCTGCTAGGTGGGCTGAGGAAATGAAACCTTCCCCCAGAGGGACCTTTGTGTGTGGATTTTGAAACATGGAGTTGTTAAGAAAGCTACCGATGGTCAGCCCATGGGAGTACTGGTAAAACTGCTTGGGGAAATTCAATACTGGAACACAAGAGGTGCTTCAGGCCCACTCAAGCCTCTGGTATCCTCTAAAGCCTCTGCTCCATTTGCAACATTCAAGGAAGGCACAAAGGGTAGACTATGGAGGAAAGGGGCATTATGGGATTTTGGGAATCAATATCTTTGTAGGCCCTTTCAATAACATCTTTGTATGTTATTATTAATAGGGCCAAATGGAAACCTTATAGTTTCCCCAAATATGCCATGCAGCTAAAACTATGCAATATTGGGTCCTCAAGAAGGTGAAAAATATTTCTTCCCTAGTGATGAAGGAAGCTGGAGTAATTTGTTATACCAGCTCCCCTTACAATAACCTTGTGTTACCTGTGAGGAAGACAGATGGTACCTGTAAGCTACAATACTACAGGAGAGCTGAACAAAGTCATCATGTCCATCACATCAGCCATTCTTGACCTAATCAATGTCATGGACCAAGTAGCCCAAATCCAGGGTGAGTGGTGTGGCATTATTGACCTCACCAACATTTGTTTTCTTGTTCCTGTAGTTAAGAATAGTCAGAAACAGTTTGCTTTAACCTGGGAAGGAGTCCAGTATACCTCCATCATTTTCTCAGAGCTACCTGAACTCTCCCTGATACTGGTGGGCAGAGACCTGAAAGATGCCTCTGTTCCTGAGGGAACAATACCACATTGATGACATAAGGTTGGCTGGGCTCTGAGGCCACGGTGGCAGAAGTCCTAGATCAGATGGTGGCCTATATGAGGGAAAAGGGGTAGATATCAACCCAATCTAGCCAGCTCTGTTAAGTTTTGGGGAATATTGTCAGTGCGAGTCTAGGATCCTAGGCATACATAGCATGCAGTGCTTGCTTCACCACAATCTAAGAAAGAAGCTCAGAGGCTTATTGGATTCTTTGGGTTTTGGAGATTCAATATTCCCAACCTGGGTATCCCAATGGCCCCCATTGACCTAACTATATTCTTTCATAGGGTTGTTAATAGTTTGCCATTCATCTTTGAAAAATATGTTCATTTCCTCTGACTCCCATTGGAGAATGGTTTTTGTTCATATATTTCTGTTAGTTGCCTATACCTCTGTTAGCTGTCTATATATTTTAGACACCAAACTCTTATCTGAGATATTTGATAGGTTGATTTTGCCCCATGCAATAGCTTCCCTTCTTATCCCACATGAATTAATTTCATTTATGTACAATCTTTTCAATTTTATGTAATGAAAATTATTTATTTTATCTTTTGTAATTGCCTCTATTCCTTGTTTGGTTAAGAATTCATCCTCTACCCAAGGCTGTGAAAATGTAAATGATCTGTTTTTCTTCAGGTTGTGTATCCATTTTATTGTAGAATATGGTATAAGATGTTGCTCTGAGTCTAATTTCTGCCAAACAGCTTTCTAGTTTTCCCAGAAGTTTTTCTCAAATAGGGAGTCCTTTCTTAAGTAATTTGCCTTTGAGGATTTAGTGAACACTGGGATATTGAGTTCCATTGTTTATGATTTTTGCCTTGTCTAGTTTGTTCATTGATCTACTTTTCTATTTTTTTTAAACCAATAACAAATGGTTCTGATGATTGCTGCTTTATAATGTAGTTGGAGTGCTGGAAGTGTTATTCTCTTTTCATTCCTGCATTTTAAAAAATTATTTCCCTTAGTATTCTAGATTTTGTTCCCCTTCCAAATGATTTTGTTATGTTTTATTGAATTCTGTAAAGTCTCTTGTTTATAGTCTGGTAAAGCATTAAACTTGTAATTAACAATTGCCTTTATTACTATTTTCATTTTATTATAGGTAGCCCAGCCATGAACACCGAATATTCCTCCAATTATTAAGATTTTTTAAAAGTTCTTTAAGAATTTTGTAATTGGGGGCAGCTGGGTGGCGCAGTGGTTAGAGCACCAGCCCTGAAGTCAGGAGAACCTGAGTTCAAATCCAGCCTCAGACCAAATACTTGACATGTACTAGCTCTGTGACCTTGGGCAAGTCACTTAACCCCAATTGCCTCACTAAAAAAAGAAAAAGAATTTTGTAATTGAATTTTTAAGTGTGCTTTGGTAGATTGACTCCCAAATATTTTATCACCACCATCATCAAGCAGTTATTAAATGCTTACTATATGACAGATATTGGGCAAAGTGCTGGGAATACAAAGAATGGCTAAAACATGGTCCCTGCCCTCAAGGAGTCCACATTCTCATGGAAGAGATAACATGCAAATAATTGCACATAGAAGAGATATACATTATAAATAGGAAGGAATCTTGGAGGGAAAGCACTAGTAATTGGGGTGGGGGAGAGAAGTCTCTTGTTAAAGGTAGGATTTGAACTGAATCTTCAAGGAAACCAAGAAAGCCAGAAGGCAGAGGTGAGAAGGGAGAGCATTCCAGGCAGGAAGGCTAGAGAATGAGAAGACAAGAAGATGGGAGCTAGGGCATTAAGTACCAACTTCCCTGAATCATAGAGTATGTGGAAAGGAATAAAGTCTAAGAAGGCTGGAAATCAGGAGTGGGGAAGGTTTTGAAGGGCTTGAAAAGCCAATGAAAGATTTCATATTTGATCTTGGAAGTTACTGGAATTCACTGAGAGAGAAAGAGAGTAACATCGTGAGACTCACACTTTAAGAAGGTAACTTTGGCCCCTGAGTGAAGGATAGACTGGATTGGAAAAAAGAATTGAGTCAGGGAGATCAACCATCAGGTTTCTGTAATTGTCAAGGTATGAAATAAAAGGGGCATTTACCAGGGGGGTGGCCAAGGAGAGAAGGGTACATATACGAGATCTGTGAAAGTAGAAACATAACTTGGCAATGGGTTGCAGATAAGGAAAAGAGAGTATGGAGTCAAGGATGACCCTGAGGTTGTCAGCCTGAGAGACTGGAAGGATGGTGGTGCCCTTGATAGTAATAGGGAAGTTAGGAAGAGGGGAGGGGGCCTTGATTGGAGGCCAATTTGTCTGATTCCCACATTTTATAGTTGAGAAGCTGAGGCCCAGAGAGGTTAAGCAATTTGTTTAAGCTCACAGAGTTAATAACTATCAGAGTC